>NC_045790.1:13338978-13657728 GCF_009873245.2 Balaenoptera musculus | reverse complement strand
CTGAATTGGTATAAATAATTTAAAGGAATATTATCTTTGATGTACAGATGGATTTTCCTCTGAAGGCACCTTGGATGGTATTGGGGGCATTACTGTCTTAATTATAGAAGGTTTTAATGTGGTAGTTCTTGTGGATTTTTTTTTTCTTAAGCAGAGTTCTCTAAGGTTCAGTTTATGAAGGGCTGGAAATGGCTCTCTCGGAGCCAAATCATTTTAGAAGTAATTCCAGTGCAGGAAGTAAAGATGGGTACCCTTCTGTTTCTGGTGGAAAATAAGACACATTCTCCAGAAAGCAAAGGTAACTCAGTCCCTGTGAGGGGCGGTGACAGGAATCCTTGGAAGCAGCAGGAGATAAGAAGGGAGAGTTAAGCTATGTGAAAGAAACAAGGCAGTGGTAAGGAATAGAGAAGGGGTGGGACGTTTAGGCCCTGCTCTCAAGAGGAGTCAGCGTTTATGCAAGGCTGGTCCTCCGAAGATTCACTCTCCCGTTTTTCCTGTGATGACTTTGGAGCCTCTGGAGAGGAGAATTCTGGTCAGACTAGTGCTGTGCTCTGTGAGAACCAGGTTTGGCCTGGCTTCAGAACATTAAGAACAATAGAATCCCTGTGTAATACATCTGCCCTCAGAATGTGAAATAGTATCTCGGCAAATGTCATCAAAGATGCCCTTCATCCCTGATGAAAGTCCTCTAAGAACACAAGAGAGGTCAGCCGCATGGCCTGATTTACAGGCGATCTTCCCTGAAGGGGATTGGAGATCCACGGTCTCACCAGGTCCCTCCCAGCCCTAGGCTCCTATGAAAATACATCCTGCTCATTTCCTCCCCGCGAACGAATTGCTCCTGGCAGCCTGCTGACCTTTAATGAAACTGTCTGCAACCCTAGACTTCCCCTGGGAGGTAGTGGAGGAGCAGGAAGTTGGGGAGCAAAGGAAACATAGTACAAATTGGATTTGGAGGCAAGAGGGGGAGGGAGCCTTCCTGGGATTTCAGCTCCAGAGCAACCAGCTGCATTGACCTTTGCCTGTCTCCTTTACTCTGTGCTGTTCCTTTTCAGTTTGGTTTCTTTTATGCAGGACAGTAAGCTGTGTGTGGGATGAGCTAAACCATTGGTAACCAATACATAATGCCCCCGAACCATCGAATTCTTAAAAGGAAGAAGATACAGGAGCAAGGTCATGTTTAATCACCTTCCTATTCCTTCATGAAAAACTCAAGCTGCAAACAGCTGCAGAGAACTCCTTCCACGAATAACAAATAAAGTCAGAGTTCACAGGGACGGCCTCTTTTCCAGTGGGTCTGTCCATTCACCTGCCCCTCTGTAGGGTAGTTGGCCTGGACCACCCATGTGGGGATAACAAACTCACCTGCTCTCTGAGAGCAGAAAATCCCTGCAGGGAGAATGAGGCAGTTTTTTTGCAAAACCTTTATCTCTGTGGTCCAGGTTGCTCTAGTTGTGGGCTACTTCGTTGCTGCATCACATCTCTGCTTTCAGGAAAAAGAAAAAGGGGGGGGGGGGGGAAATCTCAGTACTGTAAATCTAAACACTTGTAGAAAATCATCTTGGGATTTGTTTCAGGCAGGACCCACAGGAGTTTCTCCCAGGTGGAGGTGGGGGGCAGATGACTGGATGCTTAAGAAAAGATCTAACTCAGCCTCCTTGTTTCCTGCCAGCTGCAGTTCTCAGAATTTTAGTTGTCAGTCTTCTTGAGGAGGACATGCTTTCTTTTGACAAAAGGAACACCACTGGCTACCCCCTTGCATGTACCCGTAACGCTGGGACCCTCACCACCACCACCACCCCAAAGAACTCAGCCAAGTGACTGGAAGCAGGTGATGCTTTTAATGGGAAAAAGATGAACTTCCAATACATTTTTTTAAATTAAATAAGCTACATGAATTATTCATTTTTCACTCCCCCCCTTAAAAAAAAGTATGGGTATGATTACATTTTAAACATCGTTATTTCCCCAGTTGAATATCAATTTCCTCCAGAAAGCTCTCCAGGATAACCTCAGCAGAAGGAAATGTCTACTCTGAATTGCTATTGCATTTATGATCAGTCCCGCTCACGTGGTGTTTCATGGATTGCTTTACAGCTATTTATGGGCACAAGACCTTTCTGGTGGTGCCTGAGTAACCCCCCAGGAGACAGGAAAAAGAACCCGAGCACCAGAGCTCACATTTGTCTTGGTCACACAAATGCTAGGTGACTGGATCTGTTCACCCCATCACTGACAACCTGAGGTGGCTGAGGGACATAACAAAAGCTGAATACAAGCTTGCCAAGAGCTGAGCAGCTGAATTCAAATCTTCTCTAAAAGCATCAGGGGTTGAAATGGCATTTATCTTAATCAGTACTAAAGGTTAATGTGCAGACACGGTTAGCTCTGTAGAAAGAACATTTCCTTCTCTTCCTGGCTTTTTGCTATGAAAAAAGAATTCATCTTCAGAAGCCAAGAGGAGGTAATTAAAAAGCAAATGTCAGTCTGCTTCCAAAGCATCCATTTTCTGTGTCCAACCACATGACGTTGTCCTTCCTGCAGTGTCCTTGGCCAGGGGATCACCTGAGAGCGCTCCAGGAAGAGGTAATGCTGACTCAGACAGAACTCTGCAGTCCTTGCCTTAACTGCAGGCTCTCTCTTCCCTTGTGAATCCTCCTCCCCCATTGGTTCAATGGGGTAATGTCAGCTTACCCATTGCCAACCTAAGGGTGGGTGCCTACTCATCTTCTCTCTTTTGCAAACCCAAAGAGTTAAAAATATGCACACAAGCTTCTAGAAGGCAAAAGGCAGAGGGAGTATCAATCTGCCCTGATGGATGACTCTTGAGCCCAGAGCAGCCCCAGCCCTTTCTCTGAGTCAGTGCAATAAGGAAGCGCTTGGTTTCAGCATCTCCGTGCAAAGGAAAGAACTGTGTGTGTCAGCTCTGCAGAAGTATTGGGGCAAAAGGGCTGAATGGCTGGTCTGCAGTACAAGCCCCCAGGAGAGATTTTTTTTTTCTTCCTTCTTGCAGGGGACATACATCAGAGCCAGCAAACACGAGGAAAATCATGAGATGAGGTGTACCATCTGGTCAGAGGTGGAGTGAGGAAACAGCCCCAGCAGAACTGTGCAATAAGTCAGCAGTTTTCCTGTATCCACGCAGCAGCGTCTGTGAAACTGAGCTGTGGCTATTTAGGTTATTGTTTCATTGTTCCACATGGAAGTAATCCCTTAGGCAAGTTTTCTTTTTTTAATTATTATGATGATGCTTATCACCATAGAACTCAGGCAAGCAATATCCCAATCCCTTTTATAAAGGAAGAGACAAAGACACAGAAGAAAAGTCTGGTGCTGAGGAAACAGGAGGCCAGTTTTCTAGATCTAGCTCTGCCCCCACCTTTCCACAGAATCAAAGGGAAACACATCACCTCTCTGTGTCTTTAACTCTGAGGTTGCCAAGAGCCATGTCTTTCTCTCCACATACTTCTTGCTGGCAGAACCCCAATTTTGATTGGATCATCAGCCTCCTCTGAGTTCAAGGAAGATGACTACTTCTCAGCCCCAGGAGATGCATATTGATTATAGTAATTCCATTACCCTCACTGTGATTAGTATAAACATGGATATGTAAAGAAATCTGGCAAATGAGATCTAAGACAGCAGCAGGTCTCAGAAAACATTTTTCTCACTGTTACAAGGGACATAGATGGGGATTTGCCCCTTTCTGCATTTGGATCTTCTCTATGAGGACCTGATTAGTGTTTGGAGCTGTGGCAGCCAAACTGTGTCCATGAGGAGAAGTGCCATCCATATATCAAGGATGGCACAGCAGGAAAATGGAAAGCACCTTAGTATTTGAGCACACGGCTATGCTACTGAATTAACCCTGGAAAGGTAAAATAATTAACCCCTTGTTATTAAGCCACTTTTAGTCTTATAGTTTGAAACATGTAGCTAAAATAATCCTCTAAATCTATCAACCTTGCAACTAAAGGGTTTTTTTTTTAAATAAATAGTTATGGAGATAGAAAGCCAGTGTTATCCAGAAACTTCTTCCCTTTATTATAGAATCTCTCCACATAAAGAAAATGGGTAAAACTGGAGTCCTACCTAAGGTCACTGCTGTCCTTTAGGAGGAATTCAAGCACTCACCCTTCACTCCAACTTTGAGAAGGAAAGATGCAAAGACCTTTTCATTTAGGCTGTATTTGGACATTTTTAGAGTTACAGTAAAGAGACTTTAAGTCATGATTTGTGCCATAATTGTTTTGTATTCTTAACTCTTTGGATTGTCTTCTCTCTCCATGCACCCATCTAGTTGGAATGTTCAGATGAACCAGGGGCTGTCCGTGGTTGGGTGGCATTTCCTGCCAAGCAGAATCTTAACAGTGGGATGCTTCTATTGGCTCTAGCCTAGACTGTAGGAAGAAGAAATTCCTTTGGTACCATTTTACTTGGGCTTAGATTTCTTTCTTTGTTGTCCCAATAAGTGAGACAAAACAAGCTGTGGATCTAGGGTCTCCCCAGCCTCCCTCTGGTGAGAGTCTTAGGCCAGAGTCCCAAAAGAAGTTTTTGTAGTTCACAAGTGATTCAGTCCTGCTTATCAGCCATAAGGAAGTCTGAATCCAAAATTTAGCAGTGCCTATTTCCCCCTGTCTATCCTTCTCGTGAAACTGACATTGTAGTTGAAGCTGAATCAACAATCTTAAGACAAAAGACACATCCTATCATGGATGTAGTGTTGCTGTTTTCCACGTGTTCCTGGTTCTTCTCCCAGGCACAAAGTAGAATAGCATTCCTTTACCCTAGCAGGTTGGGAGTGGTTATGCAGCTGAATGTGAAATGTGAGAGTCACTTCTATTAGAAGCTGTGAGAGCCAGTGCATGACGTGCCATGCTCTTTCCCGCTGGGACATGTCTGGCATTATCCAAGAAGGTGGCTGCTCTGTCGTCCTGGGTCCCTGGGTGGCAACAATGAACAGAGCCCTGCTGGGCTAGAATGGGCATGCAGCATTAACGAGAGATAAGCCTTCATTGGTTTATGCCACTGAACTTTCTGTTTTCTTGTTTATTTTTACCACAAAGCCTAGCTTGTCCTGACAGCTACACACCCTACCGCCTCTGGCCTCTAAGACCATGCAGTGGCAGAATCTCCATAAGAGGTGTGATCCTGAACTTGAATTTTTTGTCAGAAACTTAGAACACTCTAGGCATCGCCCTATGAAAAACAGGCTGTTGGGCAGTGTTTCGAACACTGAAGGCTTCTATGAGCAAAATGACTAAGATGAAAAATGTATCCCTATTTATAGATTGCTTACTAGAAAATTCCCCCAGCCTTTTTAGTTTTGAGCTAATACGTGGAGAATGCCTGTTTAAGGGAAAAAAGAGAAGGGAGGGGAATAAAAAGAAAGAGAGGGAGCTTTGGCAGACAGAGGCAAATTCTCATAGGTTATATCCTATATGCTAGGTCTGAGGCAAAGCTTTGCGGATGTCAGGGAATAGTAAACTGGAAGACCTATTATGAAACCTATTATGAAACCAGAAGACCTATATTGGAAAGCAGCTTAATCATATCATATTTACTTCTCTAAGGCAATAAGCATTTTTGGAGTATAGAATAAGTAACAGCATGACAAAATAATACAAAGTATTAGCATGTCCTTCATGCTACTATTAAATTAAAAATAGGACAAGAAAGACCTATAAGGAAAAAAGGGCACTCGTAAAAAGAGCTGTGAAGAGTAATTGAAATGATTATACTTGAACGTGGGTATTATCCAAAAGAGACTTTCAAATTGAAAGGAAGTCATGAAAAGATAAATTTTCTTTTTCTGATTGGGAATGGGGGCCAGTAAAGGATATTAAAAATAAAGAAAAGTGGTGTTTCAGTTTTATATGTGCCTGATTTATATATGACACAAGAAAAATCAAATAAATTGTTATAAGAAAATTAGATAATACGCTGTACCAAGTAACTCATGCAGTAGCCAATCCCACACAGGGGCCATATGAAAATACCGGAACCCTTACTGCCTTAAGAAAGGTAGGAAGAAGTCACCATGCTAATTGTAGAAAGCTTTGGAACAAGAGAGTTAGAACGGGAAATAGAGATTCTGACTCCACATAAAATGAAGTTCTCTCATGGTCCAAGTGCCATGATCACAGAAGTTCCACATGATAAAGCTAAAAATCCTCTCAGTGTTTACAAAATTCAAGACTGGACTTTCTTGGGAATCAGGATAAAAAAGATAGTCAATGACAAAGTTGATAGAAGGAGCATCTTCTGAACACGAATCCCCTCTTCATCCTAGATGAAGGGATTTTGTATCAAAAGGTTAAGAGGGATATTGGGGAAGTCTGAGTCTCCAGGTGCTAATCCAACATCCCAATCAGATAACTTCCTGGTATGATTATGTTCTGCAAGAATTATTTTATACCCAGACCTGTTAGACATACTGATCTATAAAAGTGGCCCCAAGAAAGAGGCCAAGCCAAAGACAGTTTTATCAGCATTCTGGAAGGAAATGCGTACAGTGTTTAAGAACATAAATTTCAGCATCAGACAGACTTAAATGCCGTCTTAGTTCTGACATCTGCTCACCGTGTGACTTTGTGAAATCGTGTCTCTTGCTCTCAATCTTCCCATCTATGAAGTGGAGAAAATAATAGAATCTACCTCATAGGGATGACTCTGAAGATGAATCGATATAATACTTATAAAATGTTTAGTTCCTGGAATTCAGTACAAAATCAATATATGTTTGCTACTGTTAGAGCTTAAAGTTTTCCCTTTGGGCCTGAGGAATACCTCAACCTCTTTCCAATATTAAGTCAACAATCAAGTGCAGTTGGAGTATTTAACCTGCTTACATTGTTGACATTCAGCCCAGAATATGGAATCCTACTTAGAATATCTACAAACTGTTCCAGGACTGATCCAAGCAATGAGCAGTAATTAGGAATTATAAGAGGGAATATCATTAGGACACATGGAATAAAATAGTTCCGTTAAAACAAGGTGGAATTTGTCAAGACCTGAACAGTTCTCCAAATGTAATCTGAAGTTAAAGGTCACTTGAAGTTGGTCTAGTACTAATGAACATTTATTCTTTAGCTTGAGACCCTGCCTTCCCTTTGGACTGACCTCCTGGAAAAGAAGAAATCAAATAAGTACATCACACATTTGGATTGTCCCAGATTATGGGCAAAGGATTTATATGACTGATGACAGATATATGAGATACAGAAAAGGAGCTATCAGAACCATGGCAAGAGAATCAGAAGTGCTCTGTTACTTTCTCAGAACAGAAAGTCTTTATATGAGCTCACATCAGTACAGAAGGAGTGCTTGGCATCCCTTGTACCTTGGGGAAGAGCAAGTCTTTGCTCTAAGCACATCAGGTTTTGAAGTAGTTAGGAACCATGAGGAATTTTCATCTCAAATTTCAGCACTCAGCACTGAATCCACGACAGTTCTATTTCCTGATAAAATGTCTCAGCATATTTAAAAATGTGATAGGCAATGACACTCTTGGGACATTTTGAGTCAAACATTAAGAAAGATGATGGAATTTTGGGCAAATAAAGTGCTCCCCAGGGGGGAGGAACATAAAGAATGGGACTGCATTGGCCATAGAGAGCTAAACCCCTGTGCAACCTCTTTCCTTTGGGTCCCATAAGAAGTAAATAAGTAAATATAAGCCATATCTTAGAAGTCGAATCATGTTTTTCTGTTACTCTTTGAATTCGGTCATCCTTTATCTCATTATCTTCTGGAAAATCATTTATAACTGATATAATTAACTTAATTAGCTTAGGAGACAAATATGATATACACCTCTTTTAATTTTCCAATTCATGTCTCTAGCCATAACATGGCTTAATTAATATAAAGTTCAGTGTTGACGACTTGTCCTTAATCATCCAAAGGAGATTTATGTTGAGCATACAAGTTGTTGAGAAGAATGATTTCTATTGTCCTGAAATTATGACTCAGGCACAGAGCCAAGGGAAAAAAAGTATGCTGAGGACTTCACATTGTAAGGTCAAGACCTACCAACAGCTGGACCTAGCCACTTCTTAACAAGGTTTGCTGAGAGGCACCAGTACAAAAAGAGCTTCCCAACACTAGCCATTATAATAAGAGGATTGGGGGTGGAGGGAGTAGGTTATCAGCCTTTTGGGGGAGAACATTGTCCCTCAAGAGATACTATTTCCTTCTTTGTCCATGAAAAGCCAAGGAAGGGAAATCCTAGAAAATTATTTGAGAAGATTGAGTTGCTGAAAGAATGGTAACTTGAATTTTGTTTCTTCTTTAAATATTGAAATATCCAGCAACCTTTTCAAAATAGTCCTGTGCTACTTAGGTGAAAAGGGAACTGGTGTGTATGAGAGAGGGGTGCAGTGAAGCAGTCTACAAGCCTACTGTTTCATGTGGAAAAGGTAGTAGAGTTTCCCTGGGGTTGAGTGGACACCCAGGAAAGTAGCTGGGCTTGACCCCTTTTGCTGGTATTTCACTGGGTAAGGAGGCTCCACCAGCAAGTGCCTATTCTTCGTAGTGATGGGAGGGGTTAGGGGCTTATATAAGAGGTTAAACAAGAACTGAATCTCTCACATCACAGATTTGTGTAATGAAGAGACCCCAATAGATTCTCTGAAGAACCCTCACATATGCCTCACGAGAAAGCTAGCATTTGAATACTAGCTCTTCTGAAGGTAGGACAATCAGATAATGTTAGACAGAAAAGCAAGGACAACTAGTAAAAGAGAAACTAAAAAAAAAAACCAACTAGGAAAAAAACCCACTTTCTAAACAAAAAGAACAATATGCGCAAAGATCCTGTGGTGGAGGGAGGGTCAAGTAAGATATTTAGTAGATGAAATCAATAGGAGTTGAAGATAACTTAAATATAGAAGGAGAGGAAGACAGAGTGTGTGAAGACAGAGTATCTCTCTTTAGTACCTGCATAGAGATAATGCTTTCTCTGCACCAGAGGGCACTGAAGTGTAAAACAATTTGGGGAGAAAAATCATGAGTTTTGCTTATTGAAGTTTACAAAGCTTTTTTTGCCTTTCAGATTGTAAAATAGTTGCAAATCCATTCATTATATTTTTAAACAATTTTATTTATATAATTAATGTGTTTAATTCTATGCTAAACATAGCATGAACGAAACAAAGCACAGCTGGAAACTCAAATAAAATGTGCTTAATGCCATCTTCTCTGAAAATTCAATTACTCAGGACTTAATAACCTTTTAATGTCACTAATTCATTCTTCTCCTCCTTCTCCTTTTCCTCCTCCTCCTCCTCCTTCTTCTTCCTCTTCTTCTTTTATCTCTCTCACAGAGAAATATTTTTTGAGTACCTACTACACACCTGGTATTGTTCTAGGTTCTAGGAGGTACAAATACAGTGGCACCAGCATCTGTCTTCAAAGAGTTCATAGTTTTAGAAAGAAATTTTTTTAAATAGACAATTACAATGTAGTGTTATAAATGCTTCAAAAGGGAAAGGAGAGAATTCTATGGAAGCACGTAACAAGGATCCATAATCCAGCCTTGGAGGGCGGGATCGAGGATGATTCTCAGGAGGCAGTAATATCTAAGGTAAAACCAGGAGGATAAGGAAGAATTAGTCCATCAAATGAGAGGCATGGAAAGGAAGAGAGATCCAAACAGAAGAAACTAAGGGGAGAGAGAGAGATGGATGGTGGGGGAAGAGATTGAAAGAGAAAGAGGCAAAGAGAGAAGCGAGAGAGAGAGAGACCATGAAATATTCAATGACTTGTAATTAGTTTAATAAGACTAAAGAGTAGGCTTGGATAATAGTAATAGCAAGAGATAAGGCCACTAAGGAGTTTGAATTTTTTCCTGAGAACACTTGGAAATAATGAAAGTTTTGAATGTTGTGTTTGCTGACAATATGATTAGGTTTGCATTTTAGAAAGATCATTCTGCTTTGTGTATTAGAGGAAAGCAAGATTGGAAGCAGAGACCACATGAGCTGCTGTTGCAATGATCCAGATAAGAGAGGAAGTTGGTGAGCAAAAATAAAGAGAAGCAGATGACTTAAGAAGAATTTGGAAAATAGAATCAACTGCACTTGTTGATTCATTAGATGGATGGAGAGATGAGAGAAAAAGGTTTTCAAGATAAAAACAGGGACTCTGGCTTTGGGACTGAATGAGTAGTTGGATCAGTTTCTTGGGAAAAGTTTATGATTTGGGACACGTTGAGTTTTGGATGTCTGAGGAACATCCACATAGAGATGCTTAGTAAGTAGTTGGAATATATGAGTCTGAAGCTCAAGAGGAGACTATAGGGCAAGAGATATAAATTTGACCACCATTAGTTAAATATGATAATTGGAAGGGGAAGGGAATGAGATGGATCGGGAGAGTGTGGGGAAAATGTGCAGGTTGAGAAGGACAGCAGGCTAAGTTGAAATCCTGAAAAACAGAGACAACTAAGAGATAGCCAAGGAGTGATGCCTGGAAAGGATATTAAGGAAAAGCGGAGAGGTAAGAGGAACTCCAGGAAAGGGTTGAGTCACAAATGTCAAAGAAAAAGACGGTTGAAAAAGAAGGAATGTTAGGATAGTTAATGCTATCTTCTCTGAAAATTTAATTACTCAGGACTTAAACTTTTAATGTCACAAACTCTCTCTCTTTTCCTCTTTCCCTCTCTTCCAGAAAATTTTCTGAGCACCTACTACATGCCTGGTATTGTTCTAGGGGCTGCAAAGAGAGTGGCAGCAGTATCTGTCTTCAAAGAGTTCAAGTCTTTGGAAAGAAAAATTATAATAAGCAATTACATTAGTGTTATAAGTGCCTCAAGAAGTAGAGAGTTCTATGCGAGCACATAATAAGGACCCATAATCCAACCTTGGAGGGCGGGATCAAGAATGCTTATCAGGAGGTAGTAATATCTAAGCTAAAGGAGAGGTCAATGGAGGTAAGGATGGAAAAGTGTACATAGGTTTAGTAACACGGAGGTATCAGTGACTCACACACAGCATTTTGAATGAAGGAAGGAATGAATGAATGAATGAAATGCCTTGTTGTGGGATTTCAGATACCTGCTTAATACCTGATTTTAAAGGAGGTGAGGAGTCACTGTCAGGCATTCAAAAACATGTATCAAATAAAGGACCAAAGCTGCTACATTATGAGGAGAATTGCCCTAGTCCTACAGGCCTGGACACTCCATAAATAGCGATGTTTCTACTAACTGACATTTTCTAAGAAAACATTTTTATTTTTGTCATCCTCAGCTGTGATCTTATCACCCTCATTTCAGAGACTCTGTTAATTCCCCTTCCTGAACCATTCATCATTGCTAAATAAAGGATTCAAACCCCCAAGATCACCTTTCTGGGGTGATCACATTCCTGTGTTTCTTGGGAGTATCCATTCAGGAAGCATAGCTTAAGTGCTTTTCATTTCCTTCTGTGGTATTGATTGTTTTGCAGGCAGACCGGGAGACTTGGTTTATCTGCTCTCCATCAAGATCAGGCCACAAAGATTAAAATGTTTACCAAGCTTCCAGAAATAATGCTGATGGTTTGCATTCATCAGGGTCACTCTCTAGAGAATGTATTGACAAGAAAAACAGGGGTATCAACACCTCGACATAGATGAGAGGTATTTACACAACCTTTAAAGTTCTCCTGAGTCATCAGGGCCTCATGCCACTCTTTGTAGCAGCATATCTGTGATGGAAAATTAATAAAACAAAATTAAAGCTCAGACTGGCCCCGTGCTCATTATCCATCATGAGGAAATACAAAGGAAACTGATTCATAAGTGACCCTCCAGTCTTATATCTCTGTGACCCATTCATCACAATGTTACCAGAGTTGTTTTTATGAAACTCAAAGTCCATCTGAGTTTGCTTTGCTTAACATCCTTTAATGGCTCCTTTAACTTACAGGATAAAGTCATAGCTCCTCATTGGGGTAATAACAACAGTAACAATAACGATAGTAAATGACACACACCGAGGATTGTTTCAAGCTTGTTAAGTACACTATATACCACCTTAAACATTTTAAAGGACCTTTGATATAGGGTTTATTAGTAACCACATTTTGGGAATCATTAGTAGCCCCATCTTAGAGGCAAGAAAACTGAGGTTTGCAGGAGTTTAGTAATATTTTCAAAGGCAGACAATTCATAGGTGGTAAAGACGGGATTTGAAGCCTGGCTGTGGCTTAAAATCTAGGGCTCTTAACCACTATAGATATTCCCATCACAAGCTCCATCTCGCCAGGCTTTTCTCCACCATTCTACTATGTGTGTCCCAACTGCACCAACACTGTAACACTGCTCTTTTTTCTTCTCCTAAAAACTAAGACTAAAGAAAAAACAATAGCAACAAATATCGTCCTGCTTTTCCATACCTCTGTGCCTTTCGTATGCTATCTTTCCTTACTCTAGGGGAAATTCTTTCTTCCTTGTTATGTTCCTGGAATAATCCTAAGTATTATTTAAGCCTCAAGTCCTCTGATGGCCTTTTCTTCAATTTACCACCATCCACTCACCCAGCATTCCCTCATGTACCCTTGTAACAAACAGCTTTGCAATATAGGGACATATATTCATCTCCTTTGACAGGCAGGGCAACTGAGGCTTAAAAAAAGTTAACTACCCACCTGAAAGTTGCAGAGTTATGGTTGGGTCAAAATTCTATGCCTAGATTTCTAAATCCAAGACCAGCACCTCCTTTGGATTATATTTTGCATGATCATTCTGTCAAAGGCTGAGACAGGTGTGTTAAAATCTCCAGCTACTCTTATGTGACGTTTGATTCCTTCACATATTTCTGTATAGAAAAGATTTAATTTATATGTAGTCTGATGATATGTTATCTGAAATACAAAGCTTCAAGACTATTTTGACATATTTTTGGATCATATAAAAAATACATAAAAAAGATTCTGTGTCCCTTTCCTTGAAAATTATGATATTGATATGGCAACCACTGCATTTTTTTAAATTTTATTTGTTTATTTTTGGCTGTGTTGGGTCTTTGTTGCTTCACGCGGGCTTTCTCTAGTTGCGGCGAGTGAGGGCTACTCTTCGTTGCAGTGCACAGGCTTCTCATTGCAGTGGCTTCTCTTGTTGCGGAACACAGGCTCTAGGTGTGCGGGCTTCAGTAGTTGCGGCATACAGGCTCAGTAGTTGTGGCTCTCAGGCTCTAGAGCGCAGGCTCAGTAGTTGTGGCGCATGGGCTTAGTTGTTCCACGGCATGTGGGATCTTCCCGGACAAGCGCTCGAACCCATGTCTCCTGCATTGGCAGGCAGATTCTTAACCACTGCACCACCAGGGAAGTCCCAACCACTGCATTTTTTATTGCATTGAGTTTATATGTCTTTCTACAACTTTTACTTTTAATCCCTCTGTCAACAAATTTTGGCTACGTCTTATAAAGACTATGCTTATAAATAATATTTTTTACCTAATCTAAGAACCTACAAATTATCTTTCCTTTTTTCAACATATGTATTATATTTTTTGTTAGCATAAAGGAAATGCATGTTCTTTGTAGAAAGTTTAGAAAATATAAAAAGATATAAAGAAATCAAAGCACATGGTATGTCACCACCAAGATATAATCACTATATATTCAAATTTTCTACACTTTTGTGTAATATATAATTTAAAATTAGCACTTAATATGTATTTATTGTATGTACTCTGTTAAGGGCTTAAATGGGTTAAATCATTTATACTTTACCAAAGCCATATGAAGTAGATATTATTATTATTTCCATGTTAAAGTGAGACAACAGTAGTAAAAGAGAGATGAAGAATTTTCTCTAAAGTAGACCTTGGGTATTAAACCAAGGAGCCCTGACTCCGTGGGTCACATTCTTATTACACTATATCTCTTCCTAATAGACAAATTAGAGGAAGATTCAGTAGGTAGGTGGGTAGGTAGGTGAGGGTGGGGGTAAGAATATATTCCATATACAGAACTGCATATTGTTTTGTAACCTGCTTTCTCACTTAAAATATATCACAATTTTCCTTATTAAATATTTTTCCAAACCATGATTTATGACTGTATAGCATTGTATTCTACAAATATAGCTTTATTTATTAATCAATTCCCTGTAGTTTAACATTTAAACCAAGGCATTTTCTTTATTTTCTAAGTAGAATGAGTTGTTCTAACAAAGGAGATGTATAGCTTGGTGCAACCAGGTCAAATAATGGCTTTATCAGGGTATTTCTTAAGCAGGAGAATATTCCCAAAATTACACTTGCTTTTGTTTCATTGTTTTGTTTTAGTCTTTTATAATTTAATCAGAAGTTATTTTTGCAAGTCCTGGCTTTTTGTTTGTTAGCTTAGTTTTTGTTTTGTTTTGTTTTTTTTGTTTTTAGGTTGATGGATCTCTGTATTAGTGCTCTTGCCTTGGAAGCTCATCCAGCCTGGAATTACTGTCATGCTTCCTCCCTACTCCATTCTCTCATTCTCCAGCTTCCACCCCCAATCCTATGGCTGTTTACAGTATTTGTCTTAAGGATGTACACCCCCTGGTTCAATAGGCAAGTTTCACAATAAAGCTGCCCTAAAGGCCATCAGAGGCAATTGCCTCTGAAGTTGAAGAGTGACCACATTGGTCTCAACCATCTCTCCATCCACCAGGAATCTACCACTTCCAAAAAGGCTACTCCACCAGAGGGAGGTCCCACTCACACCAAGAACTTCTATTTTCATTCTGTTGTTGATGTTATTCTCCTTTTTTTTTGCTTTACGTCTACTTTCAGTTACTGACTCACAGGGAAAATCTCCATCAACATTTCTGTGATCATTAACTCACCCAATTTCTTTCCTCTTACCCCAGTTACAATTCCCATCCCTTTCTTCATTCTTTCACTTTTCCTTATTTCCCAAACTCGGCCTCTTGCCCAAACAAACACACAGATACCTTTAAAAAAATAATATCTAGAATTATTGGACTACGTATTATTATTTTTAACATACGCATCTCCTCTTCATATTTGAATAAGACTAACTCTAGGCTGTCCTGTCATTTATCTCAAAGGAATGTAGGTAATTTCTTTCTGGCTTGCCTTATAATTCCTCCAACTTCTATTAGAATTCTTCTATGTTTTGTCTGGAGGTGGGATGATGTCAGCTTACTTAAATGTTTCTGATCTGTGACTTAACAGTATGAGAAAGACAGAGAGAGAAACTTGCTAAGGATACTCCCAGCAGGTAAATTTGGTCTCGGCATGGCTTCTCCATGTTTACTGAAAATATTATACCAGGAAGGTTTTCTGTATCTAGTTTCTGTTCAATCAAGCCTCCATCTTAGTTATACTCTGTGACTTGACTGGTATTACTGCCTGTCCCATCTGCAGAGAGCACTGTTGTGTCCAAGAACTATCCATCCCTACAGCACGAGGATGAGCCGTGGAACATTCTGGAAGAAACTGAGTCAAGAACATTCTGGAAGAAACTGAGCCAAAAGAAATTGTACAAATTCTGTTCAGTTTGGCAGCCTCATCTAGCACCTCCAAATGTAGCCATCTCTGGATGCAAAGTTGTTTCACATGGAGTAATCTCTCTCTCTCTCTCCTTTTCCCTCCTTCTCGCCCTCCCTCTTTCCCTCCTTCTCCCCTTCTCCCTCTCCACACCCTACCCACAACTCCACTCCTTAAGTCTATTGCAGCTCCTTGTGACTTTCCATCACTTTCCATGAACATGAATTGTGAGTTAGGCTCCTGATTGCTTTCACACTGGTTGCATCTGCCTGAGAACCAGCAGAGACTCTTTGCCTTTTGTGGCAATGAATGACACCCCTCCCCAGTTTACATCACTGATCCTGGTTTTCTTCTATTTTTATATTTCTTTGTTCATTGCAGCCAATTCTGGTGGGAGGGGAGAGGGTGGGAGATGAGTATTTGTGTTCCCACTGCTATTCTTCCTAGAATTCTGCAGCATCTGTTCCTTTTAATTAAGACAATCAGTGCCATGTTGGGTAAATCCAACTTGACCATTCTGCTGACAGAGATACTCTGGTCTTCCTAACCACTGTGAAGAAGGTGCTCTTTTAAAAGACAATGCTACTGACATGTATTATTATTTAATACGTATATTTGAGTTTAACTTAATTGCCCATGACATCTCCTCACAGAGACAGAAATCAGGATCCTCTGAGACAGAATCTTTGTCCAAAGACACTGAAGATTTGATTAGAATAGATCATAGAAGTTATCCTGAAACTATTTTCCCACTGTCCTGAGAATAAACATTTGTCAGTCTCCTTTGAAATGCTTTGTTTAGACCCAACCAATATGATCACTAAATACCCTTCAATGAAAACATATCCATTTTCATTAGTCACATAAATTAGAAAATATAATTGTCTCTAAATCCTGTACATATTCTGGCCATTCAATGATACAGATTTTTACTCTAGGAGAAGGGCCTCTTGGTATCAGATGATTATTTCTAAAAACAGAAAGAGTCAGTGATCTTTGCCTAATAACAAATCACAGAATGTTAGCACCAGCTTCAGAGATTATGTAGTACAACTCTTCATCTTACTGATGTTAAAAATAAAGGTGCAAGAGCTAGAGATTAATGGCTACAAAGCCAGTTAGGAGAAAATAGTGCCCAGAATTCACTATTGTATGACCCACTGTCCAGTATTTTTCTTTCCACACCGTTATTTTAAATCTTCAAAAAGCACATGTGTGCACGTGCACACAGACACAAACACACACACACACTAACACACATTCCAAAAAAAAAAATCCCTTTCTATTGCATCAGGAACTGAATGGGGTATTTCCAGTGATTACTGTATGGGGCAAAAAGATAAAAAGTATCAGGACTCTCACATACCCAGGAGAATTTTTAGTTTCCATCTATAAGAAATCCTGCACATTCCTTCTACAGTATGAAGTTAGAAGATCCTAATATCTTCCTCCTTTCTCATGAGATATTGAAGTCATTCAAAACACTCCAGGGGTCTCCCTTCATTCAGAGTTAAGTCACTATTGAGACCTACCTGATCTCTCTTGTACCCCATTTCTCCCCTCTCCCACTAGCCCACTAAATATCATCGATACTCACCTTCTCGCTCTTCTTCCTTTCTTTTTTTGCTCCGAAAATACATTTATTGATATATTATCATGCTGCACCATATCTACTTTTAATTTCTAAGTTATTTTTACAAAATTATACAATTTTGATTATTAGATGAACTAAAAATTCACCCATAAATCCATTATCATAGCAGACAATAGGTTTCTTAAGAAAGAAGCGTAAGTTGTTGCAATCTATATGTACATACAACTAAATATACATTCTTCAGATAACATGATATTATAATTTTCCATGGCGGTACATAGTTCTCATAGCCATCCCTTAATATAGATGATTAAAAATACATATTCTTTAAAGAAGTTTTTGACAATAGTTTAAAAATTGTTAATTGTCTGAATATATCTGAGTATTTTGTTTTGGCCTATTTTTTATCCTTATGCTAATCTCGCTCTTCTTCAAACAAGGCAAGTTTGCTCCTGCTTTGGGGTCTTAGCCCTTGCTATTCCCACCATGTGTTTGCCTTGTAGCTCTTCCTTCGTGTCCTTGTCTTTCCCCAAGTGCCCTCTTCTCAGTAAAGTCTTATCCCAACTAGCAGCACACTCTGACACCCTTCTCCTCTTTATGTTTCAACATAGATTTCACTCTTCCTGACATAACATACATGTTGATTGCTTTTCTCCTCCAACTACAATATAAGCTTTCTAAGTTGAGCCGTGACTTTTAGAGGATTCAGAAAAAGGTAGACCTCAAGGACTTAAAACTATATTGTTGACTGGGTTTGCAAGCTCTGTGCCTCCCCCTCCAGTTTCCTGGGAGCCTAGTATGTAGGAAATTTAGGAAGTTCGTGTGTGGAATAAAGAACCGTCCCTACACCTGAGGTCAGACTGTGTGTTCTTGGGGATTCTGATTTGACAATGTTCACTTTCTTACCCTGGGCTTTTCTGTTGCTTGTGTGACAAGACAAAAATCATCTCCCCAGACCATTTCTGCTTGAAGTCAGAGACATTATGCATGTGAGTTCTGACAGAAGTTATTGACTGAGCAATTTGTTGATTATTATGCATTGTGACATTGCTTTTATTGTTGTTTTGAATTATTTAAAGACTTTACTGTTACTTAACTTGCCATGTGTTTCCTTTTTTTTAATGTCAGCACTTAGGCCTTACATATAGCAGGCTATCACCAAATGTGCAGTGATATAAAGGCCATGATAATTGTTTAAAAGATAAATTGATGGATTAGAATGCTAAACAGCATAGCGTCACACTGATAGCTTTTTACTGTCTAACTTTTTACTACTTATTTTGTCTGATGTCTCCGAATTGTTAACTGGTGAAGGTCAAACAAGGAAATTTGATGTCAAGGCTAGACCTTCTCAAAAACCAACTGGCATAGATGGCATTTGTTGTCAAGTTCATACTGTTACTATCACCACTTTGTCAGTTTGGCATGAAGTAGGAAAACAGAGAAATCTCTACAATTTTATAAAGAATTAAAGTCTTTTCTTTGGAGGCTAGCTGGCAGACAGTTGATTTCAGAAATCAAGTACCAAAGAAGTTAAAGCATGTGGCCCCCAAAACACAGAAGATACATTTTTATATTTGCATTTTTTGAGTACTCATAAAAAAGAATAGTTTTCCTTATGAATCATGGTGAGTTACCTAAATATGTTACATAATACAAATTGCACTTTCTATTTATTGGACCTCCAAACTGAAAAATCAGGAAAATTCAATGGGTATAGTAGAAAATTATTTTTTAAAGAAATTACCTATCCTTTATGATATCTCTATGAAAAAATGAAAACATGTGCAATACATTGAAGTTTCATCATATGCATCATATGCATATGCATCATATGCATTTATTCAAACTCAACACTGGGCAAAAGAGAGAAATAAACTTAATAGTGACAATTTATAATAGCCAGGACATGGAAGCCACCTAAGTGTCCATCGACAGATGAATGGATAAAGAAGATGTGGCACATATATACAATGGTATATTACTCAGCCATAAAAAGCAATGAAATTGAGTTATTTGTAGTGAGGTGAATGGACCTAGAGTCTGTCATACAGAGTGAAATAAGTCAGAAAGAGAAAAACAAATACTGTATGCTAACACATATATATGGAATCTAAGAAAAAAGAAAAAAAAGGTCATGAAGAACCTAGGGGCAAGACAGGAATAAAGACATAGACCTACTAGAGAATGGACTTGAGGATATGGGGAGGGGGAAGGGTAAACTGTGACAAAGTGAGAGAGTGGCATGGACATATATACACTACCAAATGTAAAATAGATAGCTAGTGGGAAGCAACCGCATAGCACAGGGAGATCAGCTCGGTGCTTTGTGACCACCTAGAGGGATGGGATAGGGAGGGTGGGAGGGAGGGAGATGCAAGAGGGAAGAGATATGGGGATATATGTATATGTATAGCTGATTCACTTTGTTATAAAGCAGAAACTAACACACCATTGTAAAGCAATTATACTCCAAGAAAGATGTTAAAAAAACAATAAAATAAACTTAATAGTGACAGATGGAGAGGAATAACAATTATCAGAATGTGTACATCCTTATGGTCTCATCATTCATCATATATTTGGCATACTTATTACTACATGGGAATTTATATACAATTTCTTATATATGATATTTTTGCATTATTTAAAAACTATTCAAGAATAATTCTGACAATATGTAATTTTTGTCCTAACATTACATGAGTATAAACTGTACTACAGTTAACAGAAGTTTTTTGTGTTTCTATTAAGAGACAAATCTCTCTGCATCTTTGTCACCTCTACATGTTCTGAGTCTTTGAGCAAAGGCATTTACAGACATTTTAACAATAATTGTATAAGGAAATATTTCAAGATTATAAAGCTTCCCTCCTTTCTTTAGTGTAGATTTGTTTGTATTCCAGGATAAGAAAAATAATGTCTCTGGAGGAGATGATGGGCACATTTCTCAGAAGTATCTTATAAGTTTGGAGTTTCCTGAACTGTGTTCCTCAAGCATGACGCAGATCCACTGTGCATAGCATTCCACTTTGGTCTGCTCCACATCACTCTCAATGAGATTAAGGAGGCAAAGAGAACTGATCTGAATGTAAAGCTTATGCTGCATGCTGTGGCATGGATAATAAACCATATAAATCCATTAGGGCCCATTGTCCCCTAACCAATGGAATCTATGAAAATGTGTCAAGAAACCTTAGCAACAATCTGCTGCTTAAAGACTGCTTGACCACCTGACAATTCGTAGTTGAACCAGGTACAAAATATTCTTATTAATATATCACAGTTCACCCAAATGCTAGTCTTCATTACTCTGTAATCATTCACTAACATTTTAGCAACTACTTGAATTATTATTTAAAAAAAAAAAAGGAATACTAAAGAGTTTGAGAACGACAAGAATTAAGAAGAATAACTAACATTATGGACAACAAAATCAAAAAGGACTCAACAGGCTTGAAGAATGGTTTAAAATGAACAAAGAGAACATTCACAGAAATGTATTTAAAGTCCTAAATTTTAACATAGTTGGCCCAGAACAGAATAGCCAAAATTCAAATTGGCTATTCATATGAAGAAAAAAATAAGAGAAAAATTAAAAATACCCAGGGTACTTCATTTCCAAACATAAGAGAGTAAAATAATCAAGACTCCTCTCCTACTAGAGACAATTAGAAAACAGTACAAAACATGGGAAATTACTATTTTCAGACATTGAACAACAGGCAGTACAGGACTGTGATCCCCTAAAAAAGCAGAGAAACATTTTCTCCCTAAGGTAATCCTGGATATGGGACAAGGAGAGGAAAACAGAGTCTAAAAATCTTGTTTGAGATTGAGAAATTCAAGTTTAGTGAGGCTGAGGTAGCTATAGTTTCAAAGGAGAATGACTAAAAAGAGGGGACTACACAGAGGAAAGAGTTCCAGAAATATGCATAGGAGTTCCTGTGAGTCTTGGTTGAAGATAATTCTACACATGTGTAAGGTAAAACCCAACAAGAAGGGACCAAAATAACTTTCAAGGGAAGAATTATTACCAGAAAGCTGTAAGACTAACAATTTCTGGAGGCTACCCAGGACAAACCATGACTTGAGTTCCCTCTAACAGGGATAGAGATATCTTGTTGACCATGTGTACTATTTAGTAGAGACCTCTGAAGACCCAAACCTTCAAAAAGAGAGAAAGAATAAATGAAAAATGAAGCTAAATTAGCTCTACAATAAATATTGCTCTAGACCTACTGTAAAAGAGGTTAGAAACAAATTTCAAAAGGTTCAAACTAATGCACATGTAATTTAACTGCCTGCAACAAAATAAAAGACCAGAATTCTTTAAAGGACCACAACGAAATCCAGCACTTAACAATGTAAAATATACAGCAGCCAATTAAAAATTACTACCTGAAAATTACTACAGAAAACAGGAAAAGTGTTTTACCATCAATAGAAACAGACTCAGAAATAACAGGGATGATGGAATAGGCAGAAGAAGACATTAAAACAGCAATTATAAATATGTTCTGTATACTCAGGGATATAAAGAAAAACATGAAAATCATAAGACAAAAATGGCAGATGTAGAAAATATCCAAATCAAACTTGTATTGATGAAAAATACAAGCTCTAAAATGAAAACACACTAGAAAAGATTAACAACCAATTAGACACTCTATAAGAAAAGATCAAAGAACTTGAAGACACAGCAATGGAAACTATTCAATGGAAGCACTTCCGTTTGGAAACACAATCAGGAAAAAGACTTAAAAAGTAAAGCTTTGGTGATCTGTGGGGCAATATCAAGTGGCTTCATATATGTGGAATTAGAGTCATAGAAAAAAAGGGACATAAAAATATTTAAAGAAATAATGGCCAATTTTTTCCCAAAATTTGATGAAAATTATAAACCTACAGATCCAAGAAGCTCAACAAACCCTAAACAGAATACACACTAAAAAAAATCACTTCAATGAATATCATAATAAAATTGCTAAAACTCAGTGGTAAAAATAAAACCTTAAGCGAAGTTAGTGGGAAAAAGCAGCATGTTATGCACAAAAAAAAAAAAAATCAAAAGTAAGAATAAGGGCAAATATCCTGTCAGAAACTATGTAAACCAAAAGATAACAAATTATCTTTAAAGTACTAAAAGGAAAAATGCTAGAAACCTATAAAATGTTGAAAAAAATCAACAGCCAGCAAATCTGTAACACAAGAGATGCTAAACAAAATTCTTCAGGCAGAAGGAAAATAATACCAGATAGAAATTTTATCTACACAAAGAAATAAAGAGTGCTGGAAATGGTATAAATGTGGGCAAATATCAAACATTTTTCCTGATTACTAATTTTATTCAAAACCTGATTAAAGCAAAATAGTAACTGTGTATTGTGGCTTACACCAATTGAAGGTAAAATATATGACAAACAAGGTACAATGTATTGGCCTGGGAAATTGCAAAGAATGCTGTCAAGTTCTTACATGAAGTGGTGTGATAGTATTTGAAGGTAGACTGATAAGTTAAAAGTTTATATTATAAACAGTAACCACTGAAAACTATAACAAAAGAAATAAGGACATAAGATAAGCCAAGTGAAGACAAAATAGTATCTCAAAGTATGCAATCAATCCAAAAGGAGATAGGAAAACAGGACAAAAATAAACAAAGAAAATATGTCACAAGTAGAAAAGGATAACAAAATGGTAGATTTAATCACAACAAATATTTACTTACATTAGATATAAATGGTCTAAATACTTCCATTAAAATGCAGAGATTATCACATTAAATAAAAAAACAAGATCCAACAAAATGCTGCTTTAGAAATAAAGAAAAAGTGAAAAGCTAAAGGTGGAAGACTGGAAAAATAAATACCATGCAAACACTATTAAAAGAAAACTGGAATAGATATATGAAAATAAGAAAAAGTAAATTTTAGAACAAGAATTATTAGCAGGGATAAAGAATGACATTTTTATTTATAAAGAGCCAATTTATCAAGAGGACATGACAATCCTAATTGCATTTGTATCTAATAACAGAGCTATAAAATATATGAAACAAAAGCTGAGAAATTTTAAAGGGAAAATAGGCAATTCCATAATTATATTTAAAGATCTCAACATTCCTCTCTCAGTAATTATATAAATATACAGAAAAATAAATATACAGAACATAGAATAAGTACAGAGCAAGCTACAGGCATACCTCATTTTATTGTGCTTAACTTTATTGCACTTTGCAGATATTGTGTTTTATACAAATTGAAGTTTTGTGGCAACCCCACATCAAGCAAATCTATCAGTACCATTTTCCAACTGCATTTGCTCACTTTGTGTCTCTGTGTCACATTTTGGTAATTCTTGCAATATTTCAAACTTTTTCATTATTATTATTATATTTGTTATGGTAATCTGTGTTCAATGACCTTTGATGTCACTATTGTAATTGTTTTGACATTTTTTTAGCTATAAAGTATTTTCTAATTAAAGTATGAACATTGTTTTTTAGACATAATGCTATTACACACTTAATATACTACAGTATAGTGTAAACATAATTTTTATGTGTAGTGGAAAACCAAAAACTTCGAGTGACTTGCTTTATTGCAATATTTGTTTTATTGCAGTGGTCTGGAACTAAACCCTCAACATCTCTGAGGTCTATATAGAGGACTGAACAACAATGTTGACACACTTGGTCTAATTGACCACAGAGGCACCCTCAACACATTTTAAAACATTAAAACCACATGCTTTAGTCAAAGTCTCGTTAAAATAGGCAATTATGACATAAAAAAACAACCCTATCTAGAAAATCACATATTTTAAAATTAAGAAATATACTTCTATCTAGAGATCTGCTGTACCACATTGTGTCTATACTTAACAACACTGTATTGTGCACTTAAAAATTATCAAGAAAGTAATCTCATGTTAATTGTTCTTACCACAATTAGAAAAAGATCCTTTTAGGAAACTTTTATAATTTATCCCTTTTGGAATGGAAATGTCTATTCTATGCCTGTTCATCATTGTATTTTGGAAGTATACAAACTGCTGTCTTGTTTCTCAGTTTCACAGCTGGAGAGAAATTTTGCCTCAGGATGAATCATACCTCAAGTCCCATCCCACCCATACCTGATTTAGATGATATTTAGATGAGATTTTGGACTTAGAGCTGCTGCAGAATGGGTTAAGACTTTTGGGGCTGTTAAGATGGGGTGAATACATTTTGCATGCAAGAAGAACATGATTTGGGGGAGCCAGATGACAGAGTATTATGAGCTGAATTTGTTTCCCCCCAAAATTCATATGTTGAGTCCTAACACCCAATACCTCAGAACGTGACTGTGTTTGGAGATAGGATCTTAAAGAGGTAATTAAGTTAAAATGAGGTCATCAGAGTGAGCCCTAATCCAATATGACTGATATCCTTATAAGAAGAGGAAATTTGGCCGCAGAAGAGCACAAAGGGAAGACACAGGGAGAAGACTCTTTTTCAAGCCAAGTAGAAAAGCCTCAGAAGGAACCAACCCTACTGACCCCTTGATCTTAGACTCCCAGACTCCAGAACTATGAGAAAACTAATGTCTATTGTGTAAGCCACTGAGTCTGTAATACTTTGTTCTGGCAGCCCTAGAAAACTAAATATACCATACAATCTAGCAATTCTATTTCTGAGCTTATGCCCCAAAGAAGTGAAAATATGTACTCCAACAGGTATTTGTACACCCATGTTCATAGCAGCATTATTCACAATAGCCAAAAAGGTGAAAGCAACTCAAGTGTCCATTGATGGATGAATGAACAAAATGTGGTCTACTTATGCAATGAAATATTATTGAGCCTTAAAAAGGAGGGAAGTTTTAACACATGCTACAACATAGATGAACATTAAAGACATTAAATGAAATAAGCCAGTCACAAAAGGACAAAACTGTATGATTCCATTTACATGAGGATCCTAGGTTAGTCAAATTCTAGAGACAGAAAGTAGAATGATGGTTGTCAGGGACTGGGAAAGGGTAGAATGGGGAGTTAATATTTAAATGGGTACAAAGTTGCATTTGCAGGAGAAGAAAAAGTTCTGAAGATGGGTAGTGGTGAAGGGTACACAACAATGTGAATGTATTTAATACCATAGAACCGTACATTTTAAAGTAGTTAAAATGGTAAATTTTATGTTACGTGTATTTTACCACAATAAAAAAAGGAGAAATAAACACTTTTTCAGACAAACAAAATATGAAAAAATTCATCAGCAGCATACCTTCAATATAAGAAATATTAAAGAAAGATGGAAAATATTACCAGTTAGATATCGGCTCTTCATAAATTAATGAAGAACATTGCAAAGGGTAAATATTTGGATGAGTATAAAAGACATTTTTATCATTTTTAATCTATGCAAAAGATATTTGACTGTTTAAAGTGAAAATAACGACAATGTGTTGGGGGGTTTATAGCATATGCAGAAATAAAATGTCTGAAAATAGCTCAAAGGACAGGAGGGTAGAATTGGGTGAATTCTGCTGTACACTTTTTATACCACATGTGAAGTGGTATAGTATCACTTGAAAGTTAAACCTTAACTTTCAAATGGCACTAAAGTTAAATGCTAAAAAATAAAAAAACAAGTATAGATAATAAGAAAATCATATTTTTAAAACTCAATCTGAAAGAAAGAGGGAGAAGGAACAAAGAGCAAATGGAAGAAATAGACAAGAAATAGAAAGATGGTAGATTTAAACTAAACCACTTTGATAATTATGTTAAACATACCTTATTTCAGCTCAGGTCTTCCAAGAAACAGATGCCAAAATGAGATTAGATGTGCAAGAGATTTATTGGGGAACATGCCTGTGAAGGAGCACGGGGAGACAACTGGGAGAGGCTGGAAGAGCCTTTAGACCACAATATAGGTCTGACATCTGTGAAAGAAGCAAAAGAAAGGAAAATTGAGTAGGACAAGCCTCAGACCATTTCACAGTTCTGAGAATCTCACAGCAGGTTAATGAAATCTCACTAGCAAAGGTTTCCCATTAGAGGCAGGAATGTCCCAACTCTAATAACTCTGTCATGCTGGGAACAACCCAGAGGAAGCATGGTTTCAGCGTGAGCACCATGTTATATCTGAATGTATGATTGGAGGTGTTTGTCTAACTATGCTTCCCACAGAAGATCTGCTCGCAGAGAGATTGAGCAGGTACATCCATGGCCACCATAGTCCATCTTTGTCCTACACAGATGCATGTTGCTAGACATTTTCCATGGTTCCATTGACCTCTTTTCCGTAATGAAATACACTTTAGCCCCAATTGCTGCAGTTGGTTTCAGGGCCACCGTTGGTACTGATCATCTCCCTCCCCTATCATCCACTATAAATTTCTCTACCTTCAGCTGGTACCTATGCCAGTCTTTGTGTCTTACCTGGTGCTGTAAACCAAACCTTCATTTCTGAAGGATCTGAATGTATGCTCATCATACCATCCTCAGAGGTGGCTACACATGTTCACACTAAGAGGCACCTAAGTGGATCACCTGGGTACCATAAATGTTCCTCTCTACTTCTACTGTGTAAAAGCAGATCTATCTGACTCTTTCTACTCTTAGCATCAATTACTCCTGCCAGTACAATTACTCCTCTTCTCACTTGTTGGTCCCTGTTTAAAGGACTCTGAAATGCCCTGGCATTACGTACAGTATACAGTTCGATAAGATTTTATTGTGTCCCCTAGTAATAGTATGGCGGGCCAGAATCTCTACTTTGTAGAGCTTGCAGTTGCAGAGATGGGAAGCACAAACTCTACCAAAAGGATATTAGATCCCACTCAATTTTTCTGTAAACCTAAAACTATTAAATAAATAAATAAATAAAAGTATATTAATTTAAAAAAAGAGGGGAGAGTCAGGTCATGTCATTCCTCTGCTCTAAACACTACAGTCGCTCCCCATTTCATTCAGACTCCAAACCAAAGGTTTCTATAAGGCCTACAAGGCCTCCTTTCATGACCCCTATGACTTCACCTGCTACTAAAATTTCCCTCTCACTAATTTACTCCAGGCAGGCTTCTGGCGTAGAATATTTGCACTGGACATTTTCCATTATCTGGAATGCTCTTCCCATAGGTATTCCCATAGCTAATCTCATCTTCTTCAGGTCATTGCTTCAAAGAATACAGATAACATAAAACCCCAAAAAATATAAATAAGAGAAATAGCCCAATTCAAAGAACCTGGGCATAAGATTTGAATCAACTCTCTTAAAACAGGAAATCCAAATGGCTACTAAAAAAGAAGACACGTTCAACTCTTTAGCAAGCAATGAAATGCAAATTAAGACCAAGATGGAAAACCATTACAGACCTATTAGATTCACAAAAAAATATAGTATCTGACAATTTCAAGTATTGGTGAGAAAGTGGAACAATAGGAACTCTCTTGAAAGTGAAAATTGATACAAATTATTTGGAAATAGTTTAGCATTTTCTAGTAAATTTGAAGGTATGCATTCTCTATGACGTAGCATTCTACCCCTAATTATACACTCTGGGGAAACTCTAGTACATAGCCAGAAGTTAAGTACTGTAGAGTCCATAGCAGCATTGTTCAAATTAGCTCCAAACTGGAAATGATCTAAGGTGCATCGAAATAGAATCAATACAATAATTGTTATCTATTAACACATTACTGTACTATACTACCATAAAAACTATGTAAACTATGTATATATACATCAACATGGATGAGCCTTACAAATATACTACTGAGTGAAACAGCAGTCAAAAAAGAAAAAAAAACTGTATAATTAACTCGCATAAATTTCAAAAGCAAACAAAATCAAACTGAGGCCCTTAGGGGTTAAACTATAGAGGCAATAAATCTATAAAGACAAGAAAGGCCAGATGGTCACATTTCTTTGGTTGATATGTCTGATGAGAGAAGATTCTGTTCTGACCGGAGAGGCATGTGGCCAGTTTCCACTTGGTCTGAGTGATTCACAAATGTTGCTTTGCTATTTTTTTTTTTTTAACCTGTACATATGTTTTATGCCCTCTCTGTATGTATAAAACATTTCACAAGAAGAAAAACAAACAAACCCCAAAAAGGCAAATTGATGATGATCTAAATCCACAGCCATCATATGATGGAAGATGCAGTCAGAAAATTAAGAAAATTAAGAAAACATCTGGGGGCTTCCCTGGTGGTGCAGTGGTTGAGAATCTGCCTGCTAATGCAGGGGACACGGGTTCGAGCCCTGGTCTGGGAAGATCCCACATGCCATGGAGCAACTAGGCCCGTGAGCCACAACTACTGAGCCTGCGTGTCTGGAGCCTGTGCTCCGCAACAAGAGAGGCCACGATAGTGAGAGGCCCGCGCACCGCGATGAAGAGTGGCCCCCGCTTGCCGCAACTAGAGAAAGCCCTCGCACAGAAACTAAGACCCAACACAGCCAAAAAATAATAAATTAATTAATTAATTTAAAAAAAAAAATACTCAGGCTTGGGTCCAAAAAAGAAAAAAGAAAACATCTGGTTTACTTTTTTCTTCACATTCTCATGGCTTTGGCTTACATTGAGTACTAATTACCTATTGTTTGTGCTGCTACCTATGCATTTTAATAGCTGTTCACTGATCTAGTCTGACCTTCCTTCTGCTTAGTAATTTCAAGTAGTCAGCAGGAGGTCTTAAATTGCATTAAGACATAATACATTATGCAATATTGTAAAAACTGAGGTAAGACGATGCTAGGGCTTGCAAAGCAGCAAAATGTAAATGAGACACTTTGGTTACAAGACATGGCTTTAACTGGAAGAGAAATGTCACACAATTGAGTTGCACTGGTCTCAAGCAAAAGAAAAAAAAAAAGAGACTCAGAACATTTGCTTCCTCCTGCTCCCAGGATTCTGAACTGAAATCCCTTTAATAATTTTCTTACTTTAGATTCCAGTTCTGAGCAGGGCTATTACACAATTTGGCAAATTCATTTCAGAAAGACTGTTGCCAAGGTCATTTCCTAATCATGTAGGGTAGGATGGTTTGAAAAATAAACTACAGCAGAGCCAGGATTTGAAAGCAAGTCTCTCTAATTTCAGAAACTTCATCAGCTGCCGTGTCACATGGTCTTCCTAAAAGTGCTCTAGGTGATTTTCAAGACCATCTATGTAATCTCCTTTTGAGGCCATACTCAAGTTTCACAAAGCTGGTTTGGTATGTAATTGTGACTACAGAAGTTGTATGAAATCTGCCCTCCCTAAATCAACTCAAAAATGAAATAGAAATGGCTTCAACAGTACAGTTTTCTGTTGAGATACTTCTGTAGGTAGAAGTCAAGAAATAAAATACACTGTGATATCATGGGAAGCTCCCTGGATCAGGGTCCAAAGACCTTATAGATTGTATGACCTTGGGCAATTCATGCAATCTTTCTCTACATAATTTGTCTAATCAGAAAGATATAATAACATCTGTCAAGCCTATCTCATGTTGGATGGACCAAATGAGATGGAAGATATGGAAATAGTTTATAAATCTTAGATCATTCTGCAAATATTTTATTAGTATTGCAAAAGCCAAATGGAGAAGATGCTCAAAATTTCTCCTCCTTAAAGTCCTCAGACATTGTACACATCTAATGGCAACTCTCTTCCCAGTTACGTGTGGTAGCGCATCTCACCAGGTTTAATTGTGCCAGTCGCTTCATCTCCATCTGTAAAATTCATAACTCCTCAGAGCTGCACTTTACAGGGATGTGGTTAGGAAAAGTGAATAGGCAGAAAGGCAGAATGACATTGAAGACTGGACTGAGTTTTGGATTCTTATTTTCCTGTGTGACCTTAGATGTGTGAAACAGATGATCGCTCATGTCCTATCTATTCTAAAGCTTAATATAAAGAGTACATTGAGATAGGAATCCTGCTGACTGTCCAGCCATAGAACATATGCTTTGAAGCTTTCTATAATAATGACGAGGCCCTGGCTCCAGCCCAATGCTCACCAGGTCCCCCAGTGTGGGCTCACTTTCAAGATGAACCCACCAGCATTTGCTGTTTAAGACCATGGCCATAAAAGAAATTTCTTTCCTGTGTAAAGCAAACTGGATCATATGGGGTCTAAATCCATGACCTTGGCCTTGTTAGCTGTGCTCTAACTAGGTGAAGTAATAGGTCCAGATGGTAACAAGATGTAGAACACTTTGCAGAAGTCATTCCGTACTTATATAGATCAGAGATGACTTCCAAAAACGGAATCCTTTGATAGCATGTGCTGTTTCACCCCTAGGTACATACTGCATGGTTCTACAGAAGCAAAAGTAGGGAGACAGATGGTCAAGCTGGAGGGAAGGAAAAAGAGAACAAACATAAAGGGAAGGAAGAAAATGTTAGGATTCTGGCCAGTGCCCAGAAATCTGAAATATAATAGAAAGCTTATAAATCACAAAGCATGAGAAACTTAAGCAAAAATGTTAGTTGTTGCAGTACAAAGCTTAGTCATCAAAATGAAATATCTCTCCTTCAAGAGAACACACTATCATCAAAACAAAGTATAGTACACAGTTGGATTGGTAAATATTCATGAAAGGTCTTCAACCATGAAAAGAAAATAATACTGAACCTAGGAACACTTGAGAAGAATTCCAAAGTTAAAGGAATCAGGGGCAAGGCCCAGAGCTGGCTGGGGATATTTCCAGCAGCAAGGAGAGAGCTCTTTGCAACCCTTGTTACTAAGGAAATTTCAGAGCCATTCTATAAATAGCTTCCTGCCATTAGCCCCATCAGAAATGAGATTTTGCTGCAACACTGCAGCTCTGTGTGCCGCTGAAGGAAATTTAATTCTAACCAATTCTTTCTTCCAGGTTTTGCTTTCTGCCAAAAAGAAAGATAAACACTGCAGGGAAGAAAATGGAAGTGTTGATAGATGTATAGCTCAAGACTGCAATGCTTCTTTTACTCAAGAATTTTAACTCATGCAACTATGAAAATAATCCCAGTATTAAACTAGATAGGAGTTCAGTTGTGATACTTTCAGGGTTGGCATCTAATGCCTGTTTTTCATGGGTCGTGAAGAAGGAATTAATATGGTAATCTAGAACCTTTTCTTTTATTGAATAAACTCTAATTCCCTTGCAAAGTTTCTTTCATCCAAGACATTCACATAATAGAATTTTTTTAATTTGTAAGTATTCTCATTTTGATAAGTTATAAACTTCCCTTCTTACGCATCACCATTTTTGCCTTTTTCTCCTACTATTTGTTTGTTTTCTTTTGAATTTTTTCCCAACAAATAACTGAGTAATTTGCAACTATTAATTTATTTCAACAAATGTAAACATCAGTTTGGGGAAAAAAAAAATGGCTGTGATACAATTTAGTAGGCGTCATTCCAGCAGGTAGTTTTTATCAAAATTGCTGCATTTGGAACCTTCAAGCCTAATCTTTGGCAAATGCAGGGATAGAAGGAAGCTGATTTCAATACCTGTCCCCTTATTCCTTCTGCCTTTGGAACTCTCTTATCCAGAGGGTCTCTGACCATGTCTTTAAATCCACAGGATCAATTCACCTAGCCCTGCTTAAGATGTTTTGCTTTCTGCTTTCCTCTTCTTCTCCCAAAGCAAAACTTAATTCCTTCCCCACATTAATCTGCAAATTCAATGCAAGCAAGTCCCAGTGGAATTGACAAGCAAATTATAAAATTTGTTTAGAGGAGTAAATATGCAAGAATAGCCAACAAACTTTTTCAATGAAGAATAGGAAGAATAATAAGAGAGGGATTTGCCCTACAGAATATCAAAACATAGTACAAAACTACATAGTTAAAACAGTATACAAGTGAAGACCAGCAAATCAATGGGACAGAGAAGAGAATCCAGATACATGACTATATATCTACCTACGTATATATGTATATAAATATAAAATATGAAAAGGTGGTATTTTAAATCAGTGAGAAAGGTTATTGGACAAATTGGCTATCCATCCATCAAAGTAATAGATTTCTTACCACATGCTGTATACAAAACTAAACTCAAACTAAATAAAGGATCAAATGTAAAAAAGTAAAATTTGAAAGATACTATAATAAAATGCAGAAGACTAACTTTATAAATTTCAACTGGAGTAGAAGAAGGGAAGGCTAAGCAGCCCATAAACCCAGAAGCTCCAAAGGAAAACATGAATATATTCAACTATGTAAACTTTCAAATCATGAATATAGTGAAAGACACTGTAAACCAAGTGTAAACAGAAGCCTGAGAGAAAATAGTGCAAGATAGCGTCCCTTATATAAACCTTAAAAAATCAGTATGAGAAAAGGCAAATAACTTAGCAGAAAAAAATAGACACAGAATCTGAGCCAATAATTTATAGAAGAGGAAAAAACAATGACTGATAAGCATAAAAAACATAGTCTCCCTAGAGGTCAGAGAAATGCAAGCTAAAATAAAATGAGGTTTTGCTTTTCAGCTATCATGATAACAAAAATGTAAAACTGATAATATCTAGAATTACTCAGATTATAGAGAAAGAGAGCTCTCATACATTCCATCTATCCCCTTAAACTCATCTTTCTGCTTACTCTCTAGCTGCTCATATGCAGCCAGAACCAGCTGGAGAAAAATACACAATCACCCTGAAAGCCTAACTGCAAACATACTATCACAAATTTCTCATAGCACACAACACTGTCCAACAATCTTCTTACACTTTCTGTCATGTTCACACTCCCATTCTCCAAAAATATTATTAGCTTTATGCTCTTATTTTTTCAAACCTTCAATCTTTCCAATACTTCTTTACAGCACTTCCTTTACAGCTAAATTTGTCTGATATTTCGTTAAGAAAAAATAAGCAATTAGGTAGTCATTTCTCATTTTCCCACCACTAAGTCAACTAATTTATCTGCATCTGCAACTATACCATCTTCTTTGCCTTTTGTTACTATGGATAAAGTGCCCCTAGTCCAATCTAAGAACAATCCTTCATTTGTTCTCTGAATCCCACCACTTTTTTTAAAAAGAACTTCAATCCTACATTAATCATCACTGATTTCTCCCTCTACTGAATCAGTTTTATCTGCATGCAAACCTAATCTAGCCTCTTCCGTCTTCACACACACACACACACACACACACACACACACACACACGTCCTCTTCCAGTAGTTAGCACCCCATTTCTCTTTTCCTTTTCTGAGGAAAGCTTCCACCCTATGAGTTATTTATTATGGCTTTCTTCACTTCATCCCATCACATTATCTTCTCTTCTCTGAGTCACTGGGCTTCCATCACCACCACTTCACTGAAACTATGAAAATTAAAGTGATCAATGAACTCCATGCTGCCAACGACTTTCCTGTCCTCATCTTATTTGACGTCTCAGCAGCATTCAACAAAGTTCACTTCATCTGCCTATTTAAAATAATTCCTGTTCTTGGATTCTGTCACCCCAAACTATGAGACTTTTCCCGGTGTCACTGACCACGGTTGGTTTCTCCTTCTTCACTTGACATCAATACATGAAATGATTCAAGACTGTGTTCTGTTTTCCACTTTTCTGTCTATACATTTTCCTTAAGAGATTTCTTCCATTCCTGTGTCCTTAAATACCATCTAGATGCCAGTGACGTCTAAGTCTGCATCTTCATTCCTGACATCTGCTTAACTCCAACTTTGTATATCTAAGATCCTTCTTGTACCACCACAAGGGAGCCTAAGAGTCATTACAAAATTAATATAGGCAAAGCAGAATTCTTAGTATATCACACCATATCCAAGGCTATTTTTTCTCATCCCTATTCCAGTAAATGTCACCACAAAACAATCATTTGCTTAATCCCAAATCCTAGTAGTTGCTCTTTATGTATCCTATTTCATCATACCACAAATTAATCAGCAAGTCTTATCTCCTTCATCTGTAAAACATGTTTCTAATCTATTTAATTTTTCCCAATTCACTACTAATACCCTTGTCAAGCCACTCTCCTTTCTTAAATGGATTATGATGGATTATTGGTCTTCTGTCTTGTCCACTTGAAATCCACTCTCCACGGAGCAGTCAGATATCTCTCTAAAACATAAATCAGATCCTCTGCAATGGCTTTCCATTGGAGTTAGAATGAAAAGGTCTTCCATTTGTCTGACTCCAGCCTATATCTGCAAGATCATTAGTTCCAATAGGCTCTAGCTGCACAGATCTATGTGCCCTTGAATATACCAAATGTCTTAGAGTCTGTCCATGAGCCATTCTATTCCTGTTTCACACTGTTCCTATCTCTGTACTTGGATGGCTATTTTTTAACTATTTTGTCTCTTTTTTTATATTTCATTTCTTAGTAAAACTTTCTCTGACCACCGAACCTAAAACGACAAGATCATAATCACTCTCCATCACATAGTCATTTTATTTTTTTTCATACCTGGTATAAATTCCAAATAGTTCTCTTATTCACTTACTTACTTATCTCTCTTCCACCCATCCCATCTCTAACTCTTTGCTGGAATGTAGGCTGCATGACGGACCTCAACTGTTTTTTTTCTTAACTGTGTCCTTTGTGCCTAAAAAAAAAAAATGCCAAACATAATCCAGAGATTATCCTGGATTATTTGAGTGGGCCCAGTGGAATCAAAATAGTCCATATTAGAAGGAGGAAGAAGGATCAGAGTCAGGGAGAGAATACATGAGGACAAAAGCAAAGGTCAAAGAGGTGACAAGAATGGTATTCTTCTGGCTTTGAAGATGGAGGGAGGAGCCAGAACCAAGGATCATACCAACGTCTAAAAGCTGAGAGAGGTGAAGGAGTGGGTCTCCCCTCGAGCCTCCAGAAGGAATGCACACCCGCCAACACCTTGATTTTAACCCAATACAACTGATTTAGTATTTCTAATTTCCAGAACTATCAGGTAATAAATTTGTGTTCTTTAAGCTGCTAAGTTTGTAGTAATTTGTTACGGCCGCAATAGAAAAGTAATACAGTCTGTCATCATTTGAATTTACATGATTTTTATGTAGTAATTTCACCTCAAGACATATATCCTTTGGAAAGTCCACATCGTTTGATTACTATAGTTTTATATTGTCTTAAAACTGGGTAGTGAGTCATCCAATGTTGTTCTTTCAGTATTGTGTCAGCTTTCCATGTAAAATTTTTCCTTTCCATAAAAACTTTAGCAACAGTGATGGATACCTGCAAAATAGCCTGTTGAGATTTTGATTAAGATTGCATTGAATCTGTGGATCAAATTGGGAAGAATTGACATCTCAACAATATTAAGTCTTCTAATCCATGAACGCAAAATATATTTCCACTTATTTAGATCTCCTTTGATTTCTTTTATCAGTGTTCTCCCCCATTTAGATCCTATACATAATTTTTTTTAGATTTATATGCAATGGTAAATATTATTGATTTTTTATTTCAAATTACAATTGTTCATTGTTAACATATAGAAAAACAACTGATGTTGTATGTAACCTTGAATTCTGCAACCTTGATGTACTTGTTTAGTAGTTCCAATTTTTTTTTTTGCTAATTTTGGGGATTATCTACATACACAATCTATTATCTAAGAACAAAGACAGGTTTGTTTCTTTTCCAATCTAGACTTATTATGGTGATCATTTCACAATATACACAAATATCAAATCATATTTTTTACACCTGAAACTAATATAATGTTATATGTCAATTATATCTCAATTTAATTTTTTTAATAAAATAACATAAGGCTACTAGGACTATCTCTCTTTGTGTGAGTTTTGGTAGTTTGTTTCTTTCAGAGAATTAGTACTTATCATGTAAGTTATCAAATCTGTGGGCACAAAATTGTTCACAATATTTCTTTATTATCTTTGTCATGACCACAGAATCAGTAGTGATGGCCTGTTCATTTTTATTATTGGTAATTTGTGTCTTCTCTCTTTTCTCTTTTTTCCTCATTAACCTAGCTATAAGTTTATTGTTTTACTGATCTTTCTGAATAACCAGTTTTGATATAGCAGATTTTTGTTATTGTTTTCCTGTTTTCCATTTCATTGATTTCTGCTCTCATTTTTACCACATCTTTTTTCTGCTTGCTGTAGTTTTCTTTCTCTAGTTTCCTAAGGTGGTAATTAGGTCACTGAATTTAGATCTGCCTTATTTTCTAATATATATATTTGATATAATTATTATAAATTTCTCTCTAAAGCTACATCCTACAAATTTTGATTATTTTTTAAATTTTGCTTTACTAACAATATATTTAAATTTATTTTGAGACTTTTCCTTTGGTCCATGGTTGTATTAAAATGTGTTGTTAAATTTCCAAATATTTTGGGAATTTCTTCCAGTTTAATTCCTTTGTAGTCTGAACATCCACTTTGTATTATTTCTATTCTTTTAAATTTGTTGTTTTAAGGCCCAGAATATGATCTATCTTGGTGAATCTTCTGTAACAGTTTGAGAAGAGTGCCTATTCTTCCATTATTTGATGAGGTAATCTATAAGTATCAATTAGGTCAATTTGATTGATAGTGCTGTTCAGTTCATCTATCTCCTTACTGATTTTCGAACTATTGGTTCTATCAATCACTAATAGAAGAATGTTGAATTCTCCAACAACAATAGTGAATTGGTCTATTTCTCCTTTCATTTCCTTCAGTTTTTGCTTCATATACTTTGATGCTATGTTGTTAGTTACATAAACACTTAGCATTGGTTTGTCTTCTTGGAAAATTGACTCCTTTATCACTATGTAATGCCCCTCTATTTCCCTGTTAGTTTTCCTAGTCCTGACATCTACTTCCTCTGAAACTAACATAGGTACTCCAGCTTTCACTAGCCTGATATATCTTCTCCACTCTCTTTACTTTTTAACCTGTCTGAGTCTTTAGAGTTAAGTGAGTTTCTTGTAAACAACATATAATTGGGTCTTTTATATCTACTCTGTCTCTGTATTTTTTTTATAAGAGAATTTTTTCTTTAATTAATTTATTTATTTTTGTTTGCATTGGGTCTTCATTCCTCTGCCTGGGCTTTCTCTAGTTGGTGGTGACTTCTCTTATTGCAGAACATGGGCTCTAGGCGTGCGGGCTTAAGCAGTTGTGCTTCAAGAACTCTAGAGCTCAGGCTCAGCAGTTGTGGTGCACAGGCTTAGTTGCTCCACGGCATGTGGGATCTTCCCGGACCAGGGCTCGAACCCGTGTCCCCTGCGTTGGCACGTGGATTCTTAACCACTGCGCCACCAGGAAAGCCCCTCTGTCTCTGTATTTTAAATGGTGTTAGAACATTCACATTTAATGCAATTAGTGATATAGTTGGATTAATATCTACCATGTTTGTAACTGCTTTCCATTCATTGCATTTGTTCTTTGTTTCTTTTTTCCCACTTCTTTTTCTGACTTCTCTGGTTTTAATTAAGCATTTTATATGATTCCATTTTATCTGTTCTCTTAGCACATCACTTATACTTCTCTTTTTTAGCTGTTTCTAGTGATGCTGTAGAGTTACTAATATAAATTTTTAACTAATCTAAGTTCACCTTCACATTAACACTCTGCAACCTCACATGTAGTGCACATGTAGAGAGTAATCCAAATTTCTCCTTCCTATCCCTTGTGAAATGTGTTGTCATTCATTTCACTCATCAATATGATATAATCACCCAATACTTTGTTACTCATTTATTTAAATAAACAATTATCTTTTAGATCAGTGGAGAATATGAAAAATAAAAGTATTATTTTACCTTTATTTATTTCTTCTCTGATGCTTTTTTTTTCATGTAGATCCAATTTTTTGTCCTATATCATTTTTCCTCTACTTGAAGAACTTTTAACATTTATTGCAGTGGAGGTCTGCTGGTGATGAATTCTCTTAGCTTTTTTGTTTTTCTGATAGGGTCCTTTTTTCCTCTTCACTCTGAAAGATAATGTTGTTGAATATAGAATTTTCTCTTTCAACACTTTTTTTTTTAAGAGGGAGTTTTGTTTTTTGTTTTTTTTTTATTATTTTTAGCTGTGTTGGGTCTTCATTTCTGTGCGAGGGTTTTCTCTAGTTGCGGCAAGCAGGGGCCACTCTTCATCGTGGTGCGCGGGCCTCTCACTATCGCGGCCTCTCTTGTTGCAGAGCACAAGCTCCAGACGTGCAGGCTCAGTAGTTGTAGCTTATGAGCCCAGTTGCTCCAGGGCATGTGGGATCTTCCCAGACCAGGGCTCGAACCCATGTCCCCTGCATTGGCAGGCAGATTCTCAACCACTGCGCCACCAGGGAAGCCCTCTTTCAACACTTTTAATATTGCACACTACTCCCTTCTAACTTGCACGGTTTCTGACAAGACGCTTGGTATAATTCTTAACCTTGCTACAGGTAAGATGATTTCCACCCCCCCTAGTTTCTTTCAAGATTACCCTTTTGTCATTCCTTCTTGCAGTTTGTATATGACATGTCCAGGTGTGGTTTACTTTTGGTATTTACCCTGCATAGTGTACTCTGAGCTTCCTGAATCTGTGGTTTGTTGTCTATATTTTGGAAAGCTTACAGCCATAATTACTTTAAATATTTCTTCTGCTTCATCTTTGTTCTCCTTCTGGTATTCCAATCATGCAAAATTACACCTTTTGAAATTGTCCCACATTTCTTGGATGTTCTATTCTATTTTTTCTTCATTCTTTATTCTCTTTGAATTTTAGTTTGGGAAGTTTCTATAGACCTATCTTTAAGGTCATTAATTCTTTCTTCAGTTGTGTTGAGTCTACTGATGGCCCGTCAAAAACTTTCTTCAATTGTATTACAATGTTTTTGATTTAACATTTGCTTTTGCTTTTTTCTTAGAGTTTCCATTTTTCTGTTTACATTACCCATTTGTTCTTATATCTTGTCCACTTTCACTATTAGAATCTTTAACATATTAATCATAGTTATTTTAAATCTTCTTTCTGATAATAACAACATCTTTGTGACCTGAGTTTGGTTCCAATGATTACTTTGTCTCTTGAGACTGTTTTTCTTGCCTTTGGCATGTATTGTAATTTTCTGTGGAAAGCTGGACTTGACATATTAGGCAATAGGAACTGAGGTAAATAGGCCTTTGATGTGAGGATTTATATTAACTTGGCAAGGACCTTGGCTGTATTTAATGTTTTCCATAGCCAGAGGCATCAGTTTTCTTAATGTCTTTATTTTTGTCTCCCCTGTTGACTTTGGATTTCCCTAAGTACCTTGGGGAGAATCTATGCCTTGCAGCTCTTTCCACTGTAATTCACTGTAATACTGGAGCTCAGTTAGTGTGATGATAAGGTGTGGTGGAAGAGAAGCATTCTATAATCTTATAATTAAATCTCAGTCTTTTAGCGGGGCTGTGTCTCTGGTCTATGACCTTTACAAGTGACTCTCCAGTAGTATAGATTTTATTCTTCCCCATTCCCCATTCGTTTCTCAGGCCACAAAATCCCCAGTCTATTTCTTTGAAGCTCTGAACACATTTACTATGTGTTTTTCCCCTTTAGATGATACAGGAATGCTAGAGTGTTCTAGAGTGGCAGGAAAGTCCTTTCCCAGCTAAGACTGGCAAAATCTCTTCCTCTGGAGAGAAGGCATTTGTTATGAAGAAGGTTGTGGGTGTATTTCACAAGGATTACTCGTCCCTTCTCCTCGCCAGAATTTTGAGGAACTCTTCCTCAGGCCTTCAGGAGAAGAACCTAGTGGGGTTCACGGAGATGAAGCCCACAAGAGCGTGGAAGACCCTCCAAGAATGTTGCCCCCAGTAGTATCTCTCTCACGTTAGTCCACACTCAGCTCCCAGCAATTCATCAAAATAACCACTTAACTGTCTTACCTGTTTATGGCTGCAGGAGCTTCTGCAGGCAAAGGAGGTCAGGAGACCAGGGGTTTTAGAAACAAATATTGTAAACCTTGAATGAAGAATCCCACCATGTGTGATGAAATATTGAAAACAGCTCTATGACTTGATAGATCTGTTTATTAAAAAAACTGAAAGGAAGAAGTCTTCTTATTTGTAACTTTTTGTTTGATATAAGTGCAAACTTAAAAAAATATTGCAGAAAGAGTACAGGGAGTACTCATGTACACTTTTCCAAATTAATTGTTTACCTTTAGGTTGATTCAATTCATATATGAATATTTTTTATATGAATATAATATATATGAATATCATTTTTTTCTGAATTATTTGAGAGGAAGTTGGAGATATCTTGCCCCTTTACCTGATACTTCCGTGTGTATCGCTTAAGAAAAAAAGTATCCTACATGACCACATTACAGTTTTCAAACTCAGGAGATTTAACATTGATACACTATACAATATTATTCTATAGTACACAGTCCATCATCAATTATTGCCAATTGCCCAATGACACTGTCTAGCTGTTTTAAGATTACATATTGCATTTAACTGCCATGTCTCTTTAATTACCTTTGGAAGAAGGGGCTTGAAGTGCATTGGAATAGTGGCAGGCTTGGGAAGAAATTATTTCTGTGGAAGGGAAGAGTGACGTGGGCTGGAGAAGCATCCCTTGGAAGCTTAAAGGTGAAGAAAAGAAGGAGAATAATAGTTTAAATTATTGACAATTATCAGAATCACAAAATGAGAAAACATACCAGTTCATAAGAATAATCACTGATTAAAGAAACTGCACTTTACTAACAGAACAAGCTATAGGTACCTTTGATATAAGAAACCAAGAACACAATGAAACCCCTAACTCCTGCTTACATACACCTATTAATACTGATTCAGAAAAAAATACAACACTTAAAGATGAAGAGAAAAATGATGTAAAATTTCATACTTACAAAGCCACTTTATGAAGAAAACTTTAAATGAGAATAAAAATACTGGGCTTCCCTGGTGGTGCAGTGGTTAAGAATCCGCCTGCCAATGCAGGGGACATGGGTTCGAGCCCTGGTCCGGGAAGATCCCACATGCTGCAGAGCAACTGAGCCAGTGTGCTACAACTGCTGAGCCTGCACTCTAGAGCCTGTGAGCCACAACTACTGAAGCCCACGTGCCTAGAGCCCGTTCTCCGCAACACGAGAAGCCACCACAATGAGAAGCCCGTGCACCGCAACTAGAGAAAGCCTGCTCGCAGCAACGAAGACCCAACACAGCCAAAAATAAAATAAATACATTTAAAAAAAATGAGAATAAAAATATTGCAGCTAATGTAAAGTCTTCCCTTAAAAATCAACCATTCAAACATAAAGCAGAGGAAAACTATTTCAAAAAACTCTCCAACATAAACTATATGCCTTTTAAGAAACATTTGAAAAAAAAAAAAATTCCTTAGTCAAATATTCAAAATATCAGAATTGAAATGATTAACAGAAATGATCATGCAAATAATGGAATGAAGAAAATCATCATGGAAAATAAAATGAAAGTACAAGGTACTGAAGGTTGTAACTGGAAAAATGGATCTGATATGCTTGACAGCAAAGTATGTATTAGAAACTATTAGACTTTAAATTAAAATATAGTCTGAGCTTTCAGGTAAAAGACCCAGTTACTTACAAAAGAAAAAAAATTAGCTTGTTATCACACAACTAGATAACCCCATACAAATCAAGACTAAAGTAAAAAAGTATTTTTAAATGTCAAGGAGAAAAATGTGAGACAGTTTTAGATATAGTTAAATATTCCTTTAAATATCAAAGTTAAAAGAAAAAAACCCAGAGTTGACAGGTTTAAAAACTCAGAGAAGATTTTGTTTAAAAAACTTTCCCAGGGAATTTTCTAGATGACAAGTTTTATTAAACGAAGAGTTTGAGGATATTTAGCAAAAAAACTAATAACAAAGTTTTAATATATTTAACTGGAGATCTAAGATTAAAACAAAGGTAAGGACAAGTGAAAGAATAACATTTAACTCTTGTATATTGTAAAACAGTATAAATAATGCACTAAAATAATAGGAGAAGAAAGTGAAGAGTACAGTCATCTCATTTATTATCCCTAGATATCAGTGAAAATTAGCATATATTATTTAAAACTGAAACCCGAATAATAGAAGCCTAAATAAGGAAAAAGTGATTGATGTTATCATAAGGAAAAGTAATGACTAGAACAAAAACAAAGCCTTCAAACATTCAGAAAGAAATACAAAAAAAAAAAAGCAAAGAAAACATACCAAATAGAGGAAATATGCTGTAAATATGGCATAATATTTCATAATAGTTCACTGATAAAAGTTAGTTGTGTTTCTATTTATCAGTGATGAACAATCTGAAAAGGAAATTAAGAAAGCAGTTCCATTTAAAATAACAACAAAAAGAAATAGGAATAATCTACAAACAATAAATGCTGAAGAGGGTGTGGAGAAAAGGGAACCCTCTTGCACTGTTGGTGGGAATGTAAACCGATACAGCCACTATGGAGAACAGTATGGAGGTTCTTTAAAAAACTAAAAATAGAACTACCATACGACCCAGCAATCCCACTACTGGGCATATACCCTGAGAAAACCATACTTCAAAAATAGTCATGGACCACAATGTTCATTGCAGCTCTATTTACAATAGCCAGGACATGGAAGCAACCTAAGTGTCCACTGACAGATGAATAGATAAAGAAGATGTGGCACATATATAAAATGGAATATTACTCAGCCATAAAAAGACACGAAACTGAGTTATTTGTAGTGAGGTGGTTGGACCTAGAGTCTGTCATAAAGAGTGAAGTAAGTCAGAAAGAGAAAAACAAATACCGTATGCTAACACATATATATGGAATCTTAAAAAAAAAAAAAATCGTTCTGCAGAACCTAGGAGCAAGACAAGAATAAAGATGCAGACGTAGAGAATGGACTTAAGGACACGAGGAGGGGGAAGGGTAAGCTGGGACGAAGTGAGAGAGTGGCATGGACATATATACACTACAAATGTAAAATAGATAGCTAGTGGGAAGCAGCTGCATAGCACAGGGAGATCAGCTTGGTGCTTTGTGTCCACCTAGAGGGGTGGGATAGGGAGGATGGGAGGGAGACACAAGAGGGAGGAGATATAGGGATATATGTATATGTATAGATGATTCACTTTGTTATAAAGCAGAAACTAACACATCATTATAAAGCAATTATACTCCAATAAAGATGTTAAAAATAAATAAATAAATAGGAATAAATCTAACGAAGGAGGTAAAAGACTTGTACACTGAAAACTGGAAAGCATTGCTGAAAGAAATTAAAGACAAAATTAAGCAAATGGAAAGACATTCTGTGCTCATGGATAAGAAGACAATATTGTTAAGATATCAATGTTAACCAAAGTGATCTACAGATTCAATGCAGTTCTTATGAAAATTTTAACAGCCTTTGTAGTCAATCCTTAAAATCATATGGAATTGCAAGGGTTCATGAATCACCAAAACAATCTTGAAAAAGAAGAATAAAGTTGGTATACTCACACCTTCTGAGTTTAAAACTATCTACAAAGATACAGTAATTAAGACAGTATGGTACAGGCATAAGGGCAGACATATAGATCAAAGGAATAGAATAGAGAATCCAGAAATAAACCCACACATACATGATCAATTGACTTTCAACAAGTATGCCAATGCCATTCAGTAGAGAAAGAACAGTCTTTTCAACAAATAGTTCTGGAACAACTGGTTATCCATATGCAAAAAAATGAAGCTGGACTCTTACCTTACACCATACACAAAAATTTACTCAAAATGGATCAAAAACGTAAATGTAAGGGCAAAATCTACAGAACACTTAGAAGAAAACATTGAGGAAAATCTTCATGACCTTGGATTTGGCAATAGTTTCATAGACATGACACCAAAAGCATAGGCAACAAGAGACAAAAATAAATTCACTTTATCAAAATTAAGAATTTTGTTCATCAAAAGACACTATTAAGAAAGCGAAAAGACAACCTACTCAAAAGGTGAAAATAATTGCACATTATATGTCTCATAAGGGATTAGTATCCAGGATAAAAAACTCCTAAAACTCAATAAAACAAACAAAATAAACACTAAATTCAAAACTAGGCAAAAAAGACATTTTTTCAAGGAAGATACACAAAAGGTCAATAAGCACATGAAAAGATGTTCCACTTCATTAGTTATTAGGGAAATCCAAATCAAAACTACAATGAGATACCACTTCACAGTCATTAGGATGTCTAAAATCAAAAATATTAATATTAATAACAAGTATAGGTATAGATAGTGTTGAGAGCTACACGACATTGTAAATGTATTGAATTGTACATCTATGAATGATTGAAATGTTACATATTGCATTAGGTATATTTTACCATAATAATAAAATTGATTAGAAAGAAAGACACAGAGTAGGGCGATGATAATACATGCAGCTTGTTGAAAAGGATGATAAATTCTTCTAGACACCATGTTCTTAAAACATAATGGCAAAGTATCTTAAGGCAGGACTTCAAAGAAATTCTGGGGTCATTTGGGTTATATAACTCTATTTTTCAGACTGTTAGTAACATAATGGGTTCAGACAATTTGTCTCTACCCAGTATTTATAATCCTGGTCCAAGGCAGTTTCATGAACAAAGACTAAGCTATTTGAGAGATAACCCCAAGAACAATAACAAGAGTAGTGACCACAGTAATAAAATTTAAAGGATAATATATAATATAACTATGTAATTTTAAACTTGAACTGGCTGTGGCAGTCATATTTAGGCTGGACATTTTGCCAGTGGTAAAACTGAGGCACAAACAAATTTTCATTATTTGTTTAAGGTCAAAGAGTTATTTCTATCAGAGTTATGTTTCCAGACTTCTAATTCAGAGGCTCCTCTACTTTGCCACACTGATGTAATTTTTATTTATCCAGACACAATAATTACAATGGTTTTGAGAGTTAAGCACTGTATGTTTATTTGGCAACATAAAACACGTAACTTGAAAATGCTGAATGACACTTAAAATTAATGAAAATAAAACTCCACTGGATTTCAAAGAGCCCAGCTCATCCATGAAAGTAATTGGGGCCAGAGGAAAGGCTGTCATAGTTATAAGTACTCTATTTCAGGAATTCATCTGACCATTTTCCATTTATCTCTGACTCTTGTTGCTTCTTGATCCTAGCTTTCCTGATTAATCAATCCTCTCCCCATTTTGGTTCTATGGACTGCTTATCTAGCCTCTGTGATTAGCAACCAAATATTGGCTTTCCCTGCAGCATAGCATTCCCTACCCACTCATGTTTCCCATAATAATTTTGTTGTTTGCTCTATATATCTATGAGCTACACGGATAAGAGGAATACATGCTTGGACTACCTGGGACTGATCATCCCTCCTCCAGGGCTTGTCAGAGGTTGCTGAACATGTTAAAGGAGACATTAAAGGCCACCTGATTTAACAATACAACCAATGTTCAAATGTACTCAATAGCTTCTGCCTGCCCACTTGCATCTCATAACTAAACTGGCTATTTCTGGCTGTTAGAGAATGTTTTCTTATCTTTAAACAAACTATGTCTCCTTCTGACTTCTACCTCACTGATTTCAGTTGTAGGCCTTGGAGTAAAACAGAATTTACCTGCTCCGTCTTCCACATGACACCGTCACATATTTTTAAAGATTTTACAAGTCCCCCTCTAAATTTGCTATTCCCCATTCTGAGATAAGGAGCAATCAAAATTCCTTCAGAAATTTATCAAATGAGTTTTTTTAATTCCTTAATGTCCCTGTCACTCTTCCAAAACATCATCCAGTTCTTTCATGTTCCTCTTTAAGTGTGATGTGCAGAGCCAGATACAATTCCCACCCCAGGTATTGTCTACCCCTCCTGAGAGGAACAGGAGTAAGATTCCCTGTGATTCAGATACAGCATCTCAGTCCCATTTCTCCATTCTCCATCTGCATCCCACTACCTCCAGCATCTTGCTCCATTTACATCTTCATCCTTTTCCAGAGCCTGTGATGCTTTCTCTTCCTTAGGTGGTTGCAACTCACCCTACTTGGGAAGAGCTTCCCTTTCCTTTCATGGAACTCCAGTGTTGCAGTTTCTGTCCCTTATCTTTGTTCTTGGTGGAAGGAAGAAGGTAATTCCAATTCGTCCAGGAAACCTAAGTTGAGATGTATTTCCCAAGCCTTCTGAGTACAGTGACTAACTTTCAGTTTACACATATACAGCAGATAATTGTCTACCACAAGACAAGTATGTCATATCTCCTAAAGGCCACTGAAAGCTCCATTCTTTTATGGTTACTAGCAATGCACTAGGGTTTTTTCAAAACTAGAGCCTGCCTGCTGTGCCCCCATAGTGACCCTCCTCCACACCTGTCAGTCCTGGCTGTACATCAGAATTACCTGCAGAATTCCTTAAATTTCTTTTAAAAATGGCCCCTCTCCCAAGGATTCTGATTCAATACATTTTTATTGTTACTGCTGTTGTTGATGTAGATGTTATTTTTGAGTTCACGGGTGATTTTTTTCTAAAGCTTCTATTGAGACCAAAGCTCAAGACTCTGAAGTTTTGCTCACTCATCTACTAGTTATGAGATACGGGCAAGTTGCTTAAGGAATGTGAGCTTCAGTTTCTCACCTATGAAATGAAATATAAATAATGCCTATTATATAGGTTCTTAATATGTTTTGAAAACATTTAGCACCATATTTGACATAAAATTTATATTTAATTCATGGTAGCTACCTCTCAGCAAATCCTATTATGCAAATAAATACCTTCTCACCTTTTTTGGTCTACCTTAACCACTTCCTCCACCAAAGACAGAGTTAAAGTCTCCCAAATCTGGGTACTAATAGTACCTCATACAATATCAGTTATTGTACTTTTCATATAACTGGATTATAAAGACCTAGCAATGAAATATTCCTCTGAGAATATTGTCAAACCAATATTCCTGAAATCTTTAGCTCTGACAAAGATAACTATTCAAACTTATTTATCTATGATCTTTACCACGAACCCTTAGTAGATTATATAAAACGACCAATAAAAAATCATTCCCTGGGACTTCTCTGGGGGTCCAGTGGTTAAGACTACGCCTTCCAATGCAGGTTTGATCCCTGGTTGGGGAGCTAAAATCCCACATGCCTCATGGCCAAGAAACCAAAACATAAAACAGAAGCAATATTTTAACAAATCCAATAAAGACTTTAAAAATGGTCCACATCAAAAAAAAATATTTTAAATAAAAGTACACTCTAAAAAAAAAATCATTCCCTAAAATATCCTTCACTTATGGGCCCAAACTTATAGCTAAAGAATGAAATTTTATTAAAACATAACCCATAAGATGTTTGAAATTTTAATTTCTTTGGGGTGGTTTTTCTTTTTGTTTCTTTATCATAAAGACACAAAGAAGAAGAAAGACCTCTATATTCTAATTGCAAATCCATCACATAAATTATTGGCAGATTCACTTTTGTTGGATGAGCTAACGTGATTTTCAAAACTCCCGATTGAGCTAATATGATTACACTCAGTTCCAATTAACCAGGGGTAAACCTGAGCCAAGCGCCTGCCCCTGACCTAACACAAGCTGAGGTCGATAGTGGAAGAAGGGATGGCATCTGCTCAATAAGGAAAGCATCCCAGTCATCACACTGCACATAGAAAGACAAAGCTGTGTTGGCACTGCTCTCTCATCATTCGTCCAAAGGGACGTATATAAGCGTCTCAAAGACAGCGAATTGTGATACCAACGCTAGAAACCCTCACAGTTCAGCTCTCTTTTGCACACATGAGGAAGTTAGAGCCTGGAAGGGAGAAACCACTTACCTTAGGTCCTGACTGTGGCATGACTCCTTCAACACATCATGCCATTTCAGATGACTTTCTAGCAAAAATGTATGTGGGCCCAGTATGGGACGTCATTTGAAAGTGCCCCACCTATAAAATATGCTATGGAGCTTAAAGACATGTTTCTTCTATCCTTCCCCCACAAAAGCAAGGAGAATTATAAGCAACTTCAAATTAAGTTTTAATTGCAGTGGTTTTCAAGTGATTAATACGTTTACTTTTTTTCCTGAATTACTTATAATGAATTGTGCAGTGTTGTTTTTTCCCATGTCTCTCAAGAACAGAAAAGGATTCCATACTAGGGAAATACATTTGCTCCTAAAACCAAGAAGGGCAAGCCCAGTACCCACCCTGATTCCAAGCTTCTGTGAATAAAGGAGTTTTGTCCAAAGGTGATCTTTACAAAAATGGTTTGCATTGACAGGTAAAACATGTAAAATACCCCAAGGATATTTTGAATAGTTTACTTTGCGTATGTACCACATTCATATCCATTGCGTAACACTCAATACACCAAAATAATTTCTCTCATACCTCTCTTTTTCTCTTCCTCTGCTCCTACTGCCACCTTCTCTTCTTCTCACAACACTCCCTTTCCTAGTCTCCCCCATATCTCTTTGTGTGTGATTCTCTCCCTCTCCATCACAAAATTGCTCCAAATTTGTCTTAGATGGCTAATATAACCTACCTATAAGTCAATCTCATAACTAATTCATGGTGAGCATTACAAGAGAAATAAACACAAAATAAATGTATTTGCTGTTAAAACTCAAATTATGAAAACTGAGTAAAATTGATCAAAGAATCATATATTTTTGATGCATTTATAGCCACAAAAATTCACCAAAGAGTATTGGACTTAGAGGAAATTATTGCCACCAAAGAAATCCCCCAGTAACAAAAAGCCAGGATAACTAATATGTGATTGATGAACTAAATATTAGTCTTAAAATTTAAATTGAATAGAATTTATTGTGATAATATTAATTTCATGAAATAAAAATGAAAATGGGAAAATTGGAAATGGTTTAGTGGCTCTTTTTTTTTTTTTTTAAAAACGCAGCCACAAAATTAAATTGATTTAATACAATTTACTACTGTCTTAAAAATTTATCTGTGGCCAAATATGACTAAAATGTTTGCATTAAAATGGCTAAGTCAAAATATTGTGTACCCTATGAGCGAATGTCAGCAATGATAAAAAGTTTAAGACTTGTCTAAGAGTAACTCCGCAGCTTCCATTACAGGGTAGATAATATCATTATCTTCAATAATAAGGATATTCAAACTTTTTAAAGTGCCAGAAGCATGCTGTTCTCCAGAAGCTGGTGCCCAGCTCTAAATGAAAGATTTCAATCATGGTTGATACACACAGGCAGGTCCATAGATTGTAGTACATAATTTAGCCTTATGAATCTTATATGTCCCTTATAAACTGAAACTTACAATTATTCCCCTATATTGTGGTTAATTTGTAAAGTAAGTAGGCTAGTGTCTCAACATTCTCTTTGGTTTTTCACTGAGTTATTAAGAAGGCATTTTCCCAAATCCTTGATCAAAGCAATAACAAAAATGGAAGAACCTACATCTATAAAGGAGATATACAGGGATGAATTGATTTCTATCTCTCCTGAGCTGTAGTTGTTGTGGAAAATGGCTTAAGTAGACTGACATTTGATTCATATGGTGAATGTGTGCATGTGTGTAAATATATGTATGTGTATGTGTATTATATTTAAATATAGAAGAACATATAGAGAGAATATTTTATATATATGTATATAGTACATAGTGTAGTGAATATATAACTGAGATACACATGGCTCTGTATCAATGTACACACTTTGCAGTGGGAGAGGGGGCTTTCCACTGTGAATAAAATTCATATTTTATGGCAAGATAAGAAAAAATTTAAACATAAAATATTGTCTCTGCCCTTCAGCCTCCTCTCTCCCCTCTCCTGTGCATTGTATATCTGTATTATGCACCGACCAACCTCCCCCATCAGCAGAAATACCTGCTCAACCATAAAGAGTAACATTCTCCTAGCACCAACAAGACAACTCCTTAAAAGATAACATTCCTTCTTGAGGGGGTCATGAGAAGCCACCAGTCTGTTCCTACAGATCTGGATTGTGCAAACTATCTATGTCATTTAATGTACAGCCCTCTGTCTAAAAATCTACATAACGGTGCTTTGACCTTTAACAGGGAGAACAGTTCTCGGAGCTTTCTGAGAGGCTGTTCCCGGGTTATAATCCTCAATTTGGCTTGACAAAAATTTTCCATTTCTTCCTTAGATCGACTGATGAATTTTTTCCTCAATACCAGGCAGGGGTAGCAGCATGTTCCAAGTTTCTTAGTTGAAAAGGCAATAAACATAATCAGTGGAGGAAGCTCCAAGTGGTATGAGTGTCTGCACTGTGGAAGACAAAGCTGGTGACTTGTACAGCCCTAAGTGAACATAACAGGTCTCAATGAATAACTTGCTAATTATTTTTCCTTCCATTGTTATAAGCTCAAAACCTCACCTAATATTTGTAATGACGTGGATGGAGTTAGAGTCTGTCATACAGAGTGAAGTAAGTCAGAAAGAGAAAAACAAATACAGTATGCTAACACATATATATGGAATCTAAGGGGAAAAAAAAATGGTCATGAAGAACCTAGTGGCAAGACGGGAATAAAGACACAGACCTAGTAGAGAATGGACTTGAGGATATGGGGAGGGGGAGGGGTGAGATGTGACAGGGTGAGAGAGTGTCATGGACATATATACACTACTAAATGTAAAATAGATAGCTAGTGGGAAGCAGCCGCATAGCACAGGGAGATCAGCTTGGTGCTTTGTGACCACCTAGAGGGGTGGGATAGGGAGGGTGGGAGGGAGGGAGATGCACGAGGGAAGAGATATGGGAACATATGTATATGTGTAACTGATTCACTTTGTTATAAAGCAGAAACTAACACACCATTGTAAAGCAATTATACTCCAATAAAGATGTTTAAAAAAAAAAAAAAAAAAACCTCACCTAAAAGCAGTTACTTTATCCTAGGCAAAAATGCAATGTGGAGAATTTCCTACTCAATTGTGCAAAAGATACAATAGCAATAAAGTCACAGATAACAAGGAAAAACATGTATATATGAAGATGAATGGCTTAGATTGTTGGAGGAAAAAAACCCATCCACCCATGAATGGCCCCAGGCAAAACCATCAAAGTACAGAACTTCTTTCTGGCTGCCCTTAATCTCTGTCTTTGTTAGATTTCCTTTCTCTTTGCTTTCTAGCTTTATCTCAGTGCTCACAGACTGTCACCAGGATCATCTTCATGTTTCATTTCCAGTTTTACATTTTAAAAGTGAATATTTTCACGCTGATGTATTTAGTAGGAGAGGTACTAATAGCTGCACTTTACTTTAAAAATGCATCTAAAAAAATAAGATAGATGAAAGTGGAAAGGGGGCTGGGTAGCTGGATAGATGTGTGATAAAGCCAGTATAGTAAAATGTTAACAGTAGAATCTAGGAGTGGGAGGAAGGGTGTGTATACTTTGCTATATGTATGAAAACTTTCCTAATAAAATGCTGAAGAAACTGTGGGCATAATGGCCCAAATTCAGCCAGCAGGAGCCTGCACAATTTTGCTCGAGTCCTGTTAACATGAATCTAGTGTCTTCAATAGCTTGTTTGCTATTTGTTATGACAAGATGTTCCCGACTCATCTTGTTTATTTCCTGTTCCCACCTAGAAACAGACAATGCAGTGGAAAACAGTGTTTCAAGACAACAATCTTAGTGTTAGGGATATTCATTGAGACTGGCCTGGACATTGTTTTATGGGCCTTTTCAGAGTACAGAGTGGAACCTAGCAAATGTTCCTTGTGGGGCACCTCCCCCCCCAAGTACAAAGCCCCCTCCATATCCCCTGCCTCTTTTTTATAGAAAAGCTAAAGTCTCCCAGGCCTCCCTGAGTCACAAAAGAGCAAACTAAAGCACTTAAGCAGTTAATGATTAGGACAAGAGAGTCACATACTCCATGTCTGATGCACGTTCTTGAGTTGTTTTACAGATACTGTAACTGCCACCGGAGGGAAAAAGCTAACTGCTTGATGACCAGACTGCAGCCATGACATTAGCTGCTCCATCTTGAGCAGTACTGAATCTGTGACTAGCACAATTCCAAGAACTGACCTTAAGAGAATAGGATTAACACTATTGCTCGTAATAATCTATATCTTTGCGGGCATCAAAATAATTGTAGCTGTTCCGCCTGTATATGTAAATGGGCAACTATAACTGTCAGCAAAGAGATGCTACAGACCCATGTCGAGTCTTCCACTCTAAGAATAAGGCACCCTATGTCATCATGAAGAAGGTACAGAAGACAGACCTTTGCCCATAATCCCATAGAAATGGAATGGTATTCTGAGAAGTGGGGATTTGTAAGCAGCTTTTGGCAGGAAAGAGCTCTCTGCAGGAGGCCCCTTTTGTCTTGTCACTAACTTAACCGGGCACCCCCCTTGCTCTACTCATCTCTGGCCCTAGCACACTTTTGTATCTTTTGATCATACAATACCTTGCCTAACCTGTTGGTTCCTTCCATGGATCAAATAAGTAGAAATGATGAATAAGTAGTTAACAGATGTCCAGATCTCTTCCCTAGCTTCCCCTTCAGTAATCTCTTGAACAAACTGTGAATAAGATAGCATGTAAGGAAAGATCACAAGAAGTCAACAAACCTGCACGCCATGGGGGATGGTGGCAATTTTGACCCCCTATCTCAAAGATTAACTGAGATTACTTCCTTTTTTCCTTTAAAATTTTTCACAGCTGAGCAGAATCTTCGGAGATGGTTTTGGAGGGACACCGAGTCCACCATCTGTCCAGATTGCTGCCATTCTGATTAAAAGTTGTTCTACCAACAATTGCCTCTCGGGCATTAATTTTTGAGGGTGAACAGCAGGACCTGAGTTCAGTAACAAGAGCTAGGATAGAGATAAGAGGAAAGAGAAAGAGAGATTTTTTTTAAAAAAATAAGATGCCCCATAGTGCATACTGATATTTCCTTTTCAAGTTAATACTACAGGGATTTCCCTTACCCTGTCCTATATTACTTCTGTATATTTTCCCACACTGAGAATCTTGATCCTCAAGGTGCAGGATATAACAGAAATAGAATATCCCACAATTCCTCTTTGCTCTATCCCACATTATACAGACAACAATCTCTGAAAGGTGAAAGGTGATACTAATATAACTATTCTGATCACTTAAACCAATTAAAATTTTTTGCATATACTTGCCCCATTCTCCCCCCCTTTTTTAAAGTAATGTATTAACATTATCAGAGCATATAAGCTGTTACATACTGTGCTCTCTTTTAATCCTCATTTAGTCTTATTTCTGTGGATAACTTTATGTTTTATGCTCATTGATATCTTTCTACTCATTTTCATCTAGGACATTCTCTAGTAGAGTCCTCAAGAAAAGCTCATGGAAACAATATTTCTTTAGTTCTTGCATGTTAATTACAGTTTGTGGCCTTTATAAATGAAAGTCGGTTTCCATTAAAATCCTTAGCTCACATTTTCTTTCCTTGAATATCTTAATTACTCCATTTTCTTTAGGCATAAAAGATTACTGTTGAAAAGTTTGATTATAATCTAACTTTCCTCCTTAAACATCTCTTCTATTTAGATGTTCAAAGGATTTTTGTTTGTTTGTTTCTCTTTAAAGTCCAGTAGTTTTACTAGAATAAGTGTTGGTGTTGGTCATTCTAGATTTATATTTTCAGGTACATGGTGTGTTCTTTCCATTTGAGCATCAATAAGAATAAGAAATACAAGAGATTGAAGCCCATAAAATTATATTTAAAACTAGGAGTTTATAATGATATAAAAAACCAACTGAGGGCTTCCCTGGTGGTGCAGTGGTTGAGAATCTGCCTGCCAATGCAGGGGACATGGGTTCGAGCCCTGGTCTGGGAGGATCCCACATGCCGCGGAGCAACTGGGCCCGTGAGCCACAACTACTGAGCCTGCGCGTCTGGAGCCTGTGCCCCACAACAAGAGAGGCCGTGACAGTGAGAGGCCCGCGCACCGCGATGAAGAGTGGCCCCCGCTTGCCGCAACTAGAGAAAGCCCTCGCACAGAAACGAAGACCCAACACAGCCATAAATAAATAAATAAACAAATACTTAAAAAAAAAAAAAAAACCAACTGGAAAAAAATAATCAATTAGTCACCTTGAAGGAAGACAGGGAACCAACTTAAAAACTGATCGAGGGAAAATATCAAGCATTGATTCTGTCTTTTCTGCACACTGGGTAACCAAACAGTAGATAAAAGAAAGATCTATTCATAAGAATATTTTAAGCTCATAAATGAAAGAAAAAAAAAAGATTGAAGTAGAACATCATTATTTTGTATGAGAGCTGACTTATTTTAGATTCCAAATCTCTTATGTTGCCCTTGAGGGTGACTGCATATAATTTAATAAATCTGTAGTCATCAGCCATCTTAAATGATTTGTTATTGATGTGATATAGGTAGGACAGGACAGCTGTGGATAAAAGAATATACTGGCTTCCTTCATGGAGGCTGTGCTGTCCAAAATAACCTCTCAAACTTTTTGAAGCCTTATTTAGAGGACATGTAAATTTAGAGGTGGTCCATCAACAATGCAGGCAACACCACAGCGTATCAAATAAGCATCTTAAATACAGCTTTCCAGGCACATTGGTGATGGAAACAAACAAAAGCTGACTAAAATCACATAAGCATAAACATTAACAATACTCAATATGGATAACAAGAGCTAGACTTTCCTAGGAATTTACTAAGTGCAGCCCTGGACTAATCTCATTTGATTCTCACAAAAATCTTTGAGGCACATACTGATACTTTCCCAATTTATAAATAAATTGTACATTTCTCCTGGGTTATAGTCTATCCCTGAAACCAGTCACACTTTTAAGAGGGTGATGTTTTATTGATTGACTTACAGTGAGACTGCTAGGAGTTTGGAAACTTCTCCATAGTCATATACGTAAGAAACATAGCAGTAAAGAGAATAAGCATCAGTCCCAGAAACAAGAGATGGAGAGTATAGGGGGAGCTCTCATCTACTTGAAACAAACCTTACAGACGTTGCCAAGAGTAAGTCCCAATTCCTCTTCCTGAGAAATATTTGCTGTATCCAAAGGGCAGTCAGACGGGAAAAAATAAGACTCCCTTCTACAGCTCCTGCACTGAAGAAGATGGGGATGAGGCTTCATAATTTTTCCCACAAACTTGCAGAATCAACTGTCTCCAAGATTAACAGAGGCACTAGTAGAGCACTTTCAACACCCTGGAGGAGAAGAATATGTGCAAAGATGGAGGTCCCTGCTAGGACTTCCCAGAGCCCAGGTCCTTCCACAAAACCCACACTTTACAGAAAATGAGTCACAGCTTTTTGGCATAGGAGTAACAGTTTCTATTAGATTAGTTCTGGAACCCAAAGAGAAGTCACTATGCTAGAACAAATATCACAAGACAGTAGACTTTTTCTTGTTGAAAGCTGAATAAACAAGAAATAACAATAAAGTCTGAAAAATAAATGGGGCAGCATAAAAGAGAAAGATACACACAGCACACAAGGCAGAGAAAGGACATATTTTTTAAAATTATTTACTCTAGTAAACATCTGTTTTATAATCTCAGTGAAAGTGAAGAATAACCAAACATAAAGCAAAAGGTGAAAGATGATGTGAAAAACTAAGAGACAAATGAAAATTGAGAAGTCATTGTAAGGAAAGAACATAGGGAAACTATGATAAGATTTAAGATGGCATTAGTAGCAATAAAGGACAGAATCTATGTTCTGTAGCAGATTACAAGCTTACTGCTATGATCTGAATGTTTGTGTCCCCCAAAATTCATGTGTTGAGATCCCAACCCCTAAGATGATGGTATGAGGAGATGGGGCCTTTGAGAGGTGATTAGGTTATGAGGGCAGAGCAGTGCCCTCATGACTGAGTTTAGTGCCCTTATAAGAAATAAATTTCTGTTGTTTATAAGTCACCCAGTTTATGGTATTTTTTATAGCAGTCCAAATGGATTAAAACACTTACAAACTTGAGAAATTCTCCTAAAATGAAAAGAAAAATATAAGTTATGAAAGCAATCAGAATGAAGAAATTAGATTATGAAGAATAGCTTATAATTTAAAATACGTATAGTCAGTGTTTCAATGAGATCAGGATCAATATTATAAAAGCAATAATCAATAGCATAAAAGAAATATTTTCCTATACCTATACGTACACCTGCAAATTTGTAGGACAGATCATTAAAAAAGGATGTTCATGAAAGAAACCAATGTTTAGATTTATGCCAGTGATTTTTTTTTAACTTCAAGCTTAAAGAAATAATGATGCAAGCATCTAGGCAGCTACAAAGAAAAAAATAGAGAGCTGGACTCCCAATTCTCTATAGCAACTCTAATTGCCAAAGAACCAAGTACTAAGGTCTTTAAAATTGAGTGAAACATACCGTGACCAAGAATTCTAAAGCCAGCCACATTTCATTTACATGTGAAAGCAACAGAAAGCCATTCATATATGCAAGTATGCAGAAAATAAACTCTATATATTATTTTTCTGGGGAAAAAAAGAACTAGTCTCAAAGTAATAGGAAAAAGTCAACATAAATAACTAAAACCCAGAAAATATATACTGTTATAAGGACTAGCATTCAAAATAGTAAAATGTAGAATTAAATCCAAAAATCTCATATAAATGTTTTACTGTGCATATTAAAAATACTATTTGAAGAAAATATTTAGTCTTAACCTTGGATTAAACAGTTTTTAAAAGTATTTTTTAAATAATAGTAATAAACTCACAAAAATTTCCAAATTTTTCTGACAAAAGAAAATAAAATTGGAGGTAGTAAAGTTTACTAATTGACTTTTGTAATAATAAAGGGAGTTTCATTATTGATATTGCTAGAGAAGTATAGTTTTTAAATTATTTTTTAAGAAAAGTTAACTATGAAACATATAAGAAAACATATAAGAAAAGGCTCTTTGAAATTTAAAATATTGCACCTAAAATAGAAAATTCAATATAAAAATTGCAAATAGGGTCAAGAAAATCCACCAAGGGACTTCCCTGGTGGCACAGTGGGTAAGACTTCACACTCCCAATGCAGGGGGCCTGGGTTCAATCCCTGGTCAGGAAACTATATCTCACATGCATGCTGCAACTGAGAGTTTGCATGCCACAACTAAGGAGCTGGTGAGATGCAACTAAGGAGTCCGCCTCCTGCAACTAAGACCTGATGCAACCAAATAAATAAATAAATATTTTTTAAAAAAAGAAAATCCACCAAAACATATTGAACTTAATATTATAAAATAAAAAGGTGAAACAGATGGGAGAAGAGGTGCAGAGTATGACAGTAGCTCTAATCCTCTCATTTTAGACAGTAGGAAATCAAATGATTCTATTTAAATTTTATAGAACAAGAAATAAAGCTTTAAGCATATTATTTAAAGTTACAAAGGCAATCAGGAGGGTAATAAAAATAACACTATAATTGTCAAAATGTGGGGGATAGGATAAAGGGGAGATGAGGAATAATGTAAGTGGCCTAAATATTTTTCTGAGCCCAGAGTCAGTGATCATTAAACATTCAGCAAATATTGAACATTTATTATGTATTAAGCACTGCTCTGGATACAAGAGACCCATCAATGAACAACAGAATGCTTGCCCTCATGGAGCTTCCATGATAGAGCAGAAAAACAGATAATAAGCAATAGATCTATGATTAAGGAAGGGAGCCATTACAGAAACATGGAATCAGGAGAGGGTCACCATACAGGAGAAGTGAACCTGGGTCAAGGCACTTGGCCAGGTATGATGATCTTGCCAAGAGCTCAGATCTATGCAAATTGGCCTTTAGGGTATAGAGCAGAGAGGTTTAGGGTGAAGAGTGGATTGGGAAGGACAAACAGAAGACATACAGTACAATATATTGATAATAAATAAGGACGCTGTCTTAAGTTGTTTGAAGATTATGCATGCTCTGAGGGAAAGGCAAATGTAATAGGATGAATCAGAAATGATGGTGTAGGAAAAGACATGCACTTTTAAATAGAGGTGTTCAGGTAACATCTCACTGAGAAGATTTTATTTAAGCAAATACTTGGAAAAGGTGAAGGGGTGAGCCTTGTGAATATCTAGTGCAGAAGTTATTCCAAGGAACAGAAGCAGCCAGTGTAAGTTCTAATCATAGGAACATGCCTGAAGATAGAACACGGAACCTGAAAATGATCATTCAGCTCCAGCATATCAGAGAGGTAAGTGTTGGATAACACTGCATTCATTCAGCAGATACTTATGGATCACCAATGACATGCTTATTATTCTTCTAGGTCTGAGTGTCCAGGATATTATAAGAGACAAGGTACTAGTTCTCTGGAAGCTTACATGTTAATGGGATAGATATCAACTAGCCAAGTAAACAAGGAGATAAACATGGTGACTTTAGACCATGGTGTGTTCTGTAAGGAAAACAAACCAAGGTAAAACGAGAAAAGGAAGTAGGAAGGCAGGGCTTGTTTCAGATTAAGTGGTCTCTGAAGAAGTGACCTGACACTGAAATCATGAGGAAGCAGTCAAGGGAAGAGCTGAGTTAAAGGGTTCCAGCCAGAGGGACAACAAACCCAGAGATTTGGAATGAGAGAGTGCTCAGGGCATTTGCAAATTAGAAAGAAGACTGGTTTAAGAAATAAAAAACAAACCAAAACAAAAAGAAACAGTTAAGTAAGTAGGCAGATAAAGACAGACATGACATGATATAACTTATATGTGAAATCTAAAGAAATGGCACAAATGAACCTATTTACAAAACAGAAGTTGAGTCACAGATGTAGAAAATAAACTTGTGGTTACCAGAGGGGGAAGGGAGACAGGGATAAATTGGGGGATTGGGATTGACATATACACACTATTGTATATAAAATAGGTAACTAATAAGAACCTCCTGAATAGCACAGGGAACTCTATTCAATACTCTATAATAACCTATATGGGAAAAGAATCTTAAAAAGAGTGGATATATGTGTATGTATAACTGACTCACTTTGCTATACAGCAGAAACTAACACAACATTGTAAATCAACTCTACTCCAACAAAAAAAACTAATTGACAAAAAAATAGTTAAACATGGATTGTCTTTAGGATGCAGAACTGGTAATGAGGATCAACAAAGGAAGAAGCTATTTTCTTCTATTTGTCTTTCGGTTCTACTTGACAAAAGCTAAAACTCCTGAAATACTGCAAGTTGAATAGCAATACCAAAATATGTAAAGTAAAAGCAAGGTGAAATAGATCAGTACCAGAGCGGTTGGAGTCTTTAACACATATCCATCTGTCGCTAAACCAATTTAAGTGAATAATGGACAAGATGGTGGAGTGGGAAGATCCTGGGTTCGCCACCTTCCACAGACTTAGCAAAACTACATTAGAGCAACTATCTCTGAGAATGACCTGAAGCCTAGCAGAAAAGATCTTCTACAACTGAGCATAAAAAGAAAAAAATTTTCGATAATTCTCCTTCCAGACATATTTCTGTGCATACATGTACCCCAAGGTATCTTAGATACTATACTTAATGCTTTATAGCCTGAGATGGGTATAGTTGAGATGGATAAGAGCAGCAGAGAGGCAGTTCTGGCCTCAGCTCATTGTACTGGCATGGCAACCCACAGGCAGGAGTGTTATCATAGTTGTGGAGGTCCTCCTGAGGAACAAGAGGTGCACACCCCATCATGGCCTACCCAGTCCAGATGACCTGCGCTGGGAAGATGAGATCCCTACGGTCTGGCTTTGAAAACCAGCAGGGCTTATGTCCAGGAGAGCCAGAAGTCTGTAGGAAACCCAGACTTCACCCTTAAAAGGAACACAAAAACTCTTTCACTCCCAGTCCTGGTGCAGAGGCAGCAGTTTGAAAAGCACCTGGGTCATACATGAAGGAGATTCATACAGATTTGGGGGCAGGTACCCAAAGGGCAGGGATCTGTTGGAACATTCTCCAGGTACAAATGCACTGGCAGGCAACCCAAAGCAATCTGCAGATCCAATGCAATTCCTATCAAAATACCAAGAGCAGTTTTCACAGAACTAGAACAAATAATCCTAACATTTGTATGGAAAAGAATTTTTGAGTTGGGTTTTTGACCCTTGCCTACTCATTTCTCAAGGCTCCTACCAACATTTTTATCTAATAACACTCCTCTGTCCAAACATCAAGTCTTCAATATCCTTCTAATCAATTTCCTCACATTTCACATCACCAATACTCAGCCCCCAACCTCAGTCCCCTTTATTTCATTATATCTCACCAGATCTTTCTGATATATAAATACAGTCAAGTTATTTGCTTATTTAAGATGTCACTGGACCCCTCTGGTTAAAATCCAAACTTCCCCATATGGGCCACTGGCTCCTTCCTGATTGGGGCCCTTTATTGTAATATCTCACCTCCCACCAATTATTGTACTTTAGCCATACCCAAAAGTTTTGGATGCCATGCTGCTTCTCTTTTCTGTGCCTGAGAAGGAGCTTTTAGCCCTTACACTAAAAATAGATAAGTCTCATGATTTCCCTGAGAGTTAAGGCTAGAACACAGAGAAGTTTATGAGACTGATTTCCAAACGATCAAAGAACTGAGGGAAATTCTTCATAATAATGAAAGAAAGGACAGAATTGCATGTGGGGAAGAGAATTGCGGTGGGAAAGGTCTGAAACACAAGTTGCTACTGATAAGGACGTGGGGACCATATGAGGAACTGGGCTGAGAATGAGGCCAGGGAAGCTGACATCAAAAGTGCAAAAGCAGTGAAGACAGGCTTTTTACAAGTGTGAGCCTAGTTCAAAAAGAAAATGAGGAGATTGGTGATTCCTTCAAAGGGTTGCACAGTTGCACAGTGGTTCCTTCAAAGAGTGTCCACATTTTTGTGAACAGAGTTGGAAAGTAGAAAGAAATACCACAAAACATGTATTTTTCCCAAGAGTCAAAACCCTTGTCAGGCTGCTCTTCATATGACATAATGTCCTCAGAACTAGGAAGTGTTTAAATTTCATGTAACCTATTCAGTTATGAGGTTAATAATTAAAGGGGAAGATACTTGAATACACATTTTAAAATGCAACAGATGCTTTTAAAGGGTATTATTTCCTGCACCAAAGATAAAGTGAGACTTAAAAATTCATGTATGAAATGTCACCTTGAAAGTATGAGGACAGCTGCACACAGTATTAAATGAAGCCACAAGTAAAAACAATTGGCACTGTGAACAGAATTTAATAGAGACCAAAAAACCAAAAAAACAAAAAAGGAATGGAGGGGTGGCAGAAGGCACATTTGACATTAATTTACAGAGATATAAAAGACAAATCTTTTGCAATAACATAAAAAATATTTTTCTTACAGTAGAGGTAATTTGTGTTCATTATAGGAAAAACAAATGAGAAAAAGAAGGAAATTAGAGTCACAAATAACCACATGAGACAGCAATTACACCTATTAACATTTTGATAATTCTCCTTCCATACATATTTCTGTGCATACATGTACCCCAAAGTATCTTAGATACTTAGATACTTAATGCTTTATAGCCTGATTTTTTTTACATTATAAAATATCAAGAACATTTTCTGCATTAATTATTCTTCTAAAGCATATTTTATGACTACAGTATTCAATTAATTAGATCTAGAATGCTGTATTTATAGAGTACCTACTCAAACATTTAAGGAGTAATAACTACTTTTGTTTTTATCTGCAATGTTATTATGAACATCCTTACAGCTCAGTTTTATAGGCTTTCATAATAATGTCATTGAGACAATATTTCTCAAACCATATTGTGCAGTGGTCTAATCCCTTGAAGTATTCCCCCCCCAAAAACTATGGTTAAATAAGTTAGACAAGAGCATTTGTTTATGTTCTCTTGAAGTTCACAATATACATTAGCACATTAAAATTCTGAGAAATTCTCTGGGTTAAAAGCTTTATTTAAGCAAGCATTTTGTCAAATTGTTTAAATCACTGAAAATCCTTCATGTTCATGTACAATTGTTAATATGCCTCAGAAATGCATATCTTAGGATTCTTAAAAGTGAAATTGGAGGGAGACCTTCAAGAAGGCAGAGGAGTAGGACGTAGAGATCACCTTCCTCCCCACAAATACATCAAAGATACATCTACATGTGGAACAGCTCCTACAGAACACCTACTGAGTGCTGGCAGAAGACCTCAGCCCTCCCAAAAGGCAAGAAACTCCCCACGTACCTGGGGTAGGGCAAAAGAAAAAAGAAAAAACAGCAACAATAGAATAGGAAAGGAACCCACACCTCTTGGAGGGAGCTGTGAAGGAGGAAAAGTTTCCACACACTACGGAGGTCCCTCACTGGCAGGGACAGGGGCTGGGCAGAGGGAGAAGCTTCAGAGCCACGAAGGAGAGCGCAGCAACAGGGGTGCAGAGGGCAAAGTGGAGAGATTCCTGCACAAAGGATCAGTGCCGACCAGCACTCCCCAGCCCGAGAGGCTTGTCTGCCCACCCGCTGGGGTGGGCAGGGGCTGGGAGCTGAGGGTCGGGCTTTGGAGGTCAGATCCCAGGGAAAGGACTGGGGTTGGCGGCGTGAACACAGCCTAAAGGGGGCTAGTGTGCCACAGCTAGCTGGGAGGGAGTCCGGGAAAAAACCTGGAACTGCCTAAGAGGCAAGAGACCATTGTTTCAGGGTGAGCGAGGAGAGGGCATTCCTTCCCCCTGTGCCCACAGAAGGCAGAGCACTGCCTAAGCGAGCTCCAGAGAGGCACGCAAGCTGTGTATCAGCTCGGACCCCAGAGACGAGCATGAACTGCTGCTAACACTGCTGCCTCTGCCACCAAGAATCCTGTGTGCAAGCTCAGGTCACCACCCACCCCCCAGGAGCCTGTGCAGCCTGCCACTGCCAGGGTCCCGTGATCCAGGGACAACTTCCCCGGGAGAACACATGACATGCCTCAGGCTGTTGCAATGTCACATCGGCCTCTGCCGCTGCAGGCTCGCCCTGCATTCCAATTATGACTACCATACCCCTTCCTCTCCCCAGCCTGATTGAGCAGGAGAGCCCTAATGAGCTGCTGCTTTAGCCCTGTCCTGTCTGGGTGGGGAACAGACTCCTGAGGGTGGCCTACAGGCAGAGGTGGGGCCAAAAGCAAAGCTGAACCCCAGGAGCTGTGTGAACAGAGAAGAGAAAGGGAAATTTCTCTGTGCAGGTTCAGGAGCAGCAGATTAAATCCCCACAATCAACTTGATAAACTCTGCATCTGATGAATACCTGAATAGACAACGAATGTTCCCAAAATTGAGGCAATGGACTTTGGGAGAAAATGTAGACTGGGGTTTGCCTTCTGCATCTAATTTGTTTCTTGTTTTGTTTCTCTTAGTTTAGTTTTTAGTGCTTATGATCTTTGGTGGATTTGTTTATTGGTTTGGTTGCTCTCTTCCTTTTGTAATATTTTTTATTTTTTTAAATTTTTTATTTTTTAATTATTTTTTTATTTTTTAAATTTTTTTTTCCTTTTTCTCTTTTTGTGAGTGTGTATGTGTATGCTTCTTTGTGTGATTTTGTCTGTTCAGGTTTTCTTTTACCATTAGTCCTAGGGTTCTGTCTGTTCATTTTTCATTTGTTTGTTTGTTGGCTTTCTTTTTTTTCCCTGCTTTTTCTTTGAGCTGTGTGGCTTGGCAGGATCTTGATGCTCTGGCTGGGTGTCAGGCCTGAGCATCTGAGGTGGGAGGGCCAAGTCCAGGACATGGGACCACCAGAAACCTCCTGGACCCATGTAATATCAGTTGGCGAGAGCTCTCCCAGAGATCTCCATCTCAACACTAAGACCCAGCTCCACCCAACGGCCAGCAAGCTCCAGTGCTGGGCGCCCCATGCGAAACAACTAGCAAGACAGGGACAACCCCACCGATTAGCAGAGAGGCTGTTCAAAAATCATACTAAGTTGACAGACACCCCAACACACACCAACAGACATGGCCCTGCCCACCAGAAGGACAAGATACAGCCCCAATGACCAGAACACAGTCACCAGTCCCCTCCACCAGGAGGCCTACACAAGCCACTGAACCAACCCCACCCACTGGGGGCAGACACCAAAAATAACAGGAACTACAAACCTGCAGCCTGCAAAAAGGAGACCCCAAACACAGCAAGTTAAATAAAATGAAAGACAAAGAAATATGCAACAGATGAAGGAGCAAGGTAAAAACCCACCAGACCAAACAAATGAAGAGGAAATAGGCAATCTAACTGAAACAGAATTCAGAGTAGTAATAGTAAAGATGATACAAAATCTTAGAAATAGAATTGAGAAAATACAAGAAACGTTTCAACAAAGACCTAGAAGAACTAAAGAGCAAACAAACAATGTAGAACAACACAATAAATGAAATTTAAAATACTCTAGAAGGAATCAATAGCAGAATAACTGAGGCAGAAGAACAGGTAAGTAACCTGGAAGACAAAAGAGTGAAAATAACTGCTGCAGAGCAGAATTTAAAAAAAATAAATGAAGACAGTCTCAGAGACCTCTGGGACAACATTAAATGCACCAACATTCGACTTATAGAGGTCCCAGAAGAAGAAGAGAAGAAGAAAGGGTCTGAGAAAATATTTGAAGAGATTAAAGTTGAAAACTTCCCTAACATGGGAAAGGAAATAGTCAATCAAGTCCAGGAAGCGCAGAGAGTCCCATACAGGATAAATCCAAGGAGAAACATGCCAAGACACATAAACTATCAAAAATTAAATTCAAAGAAAAAATATTAAAAGCAGAAAGGGAAAAGCAACAAAGAACATACAAGGGAATCCCCATAAGGTTAAGAGCTGATCTTTCAGCAGAAACTCTGCAAGCAAGAAGGCAGTGGCAGGACATACTTAAACTGATGAAAGGGAAAAACCTACAACCAAGATTACTCTAACCAGCAAGGATCTCATTCAGATTCCACGGAGAAATTAAAATCTTTACAGACAAGCAAAAGTTAAGAGACATCATCACCACTGAAGCAGCTTTACAACAAAAGCTAAAGGAACGTCTCTAGGCAGGAAACACAAGAGAAGGAAAAGACCTACAATAACAAACTGAAAACAATTAAGAAAATGGTAATAGGAACATACATATCAATAATTACCTTAAATGTAAATGGATTAAATGCTCCAACAAAAAGACACAGACTGGCTGAATGGATACAAAAACAAGACCCATATATATTCTGTATACAAGAGACCCACTTCAGATGTAGGGACACATACAGACTGAAAGTGAGGGGATGGAAAATATATTCCATGCAAATGGAAATCAGAAGAAAGCTGCAGTAGCAATACTCATATCAGACAAAATAGACTTTAAATAAAGACTATTACAAGAGACAAAGAAGGACACTACCTACCAACAGATCAATCCAAGAAGAAGTTATAAAAATTGTAAATAGTTATGCACCCAACATAGCAGCACCTCAATACATAAGGCAAATGTTAACAGCCATAAAAGGGGAAATCAACAGTAACACAATCATAGTAGGGGACATTAACACCCCACTTTCACCAATGGACAGATCATCCAAAATGAAAACAAATAAGGAAACACAAGCTTTAAATGATACATTAAACAAGATGGACTTAATTGATATTTATAGGACATTCCATCCAAAAACAACAGAATACACTTTCTTCTCAAGTGCTCATGGAACATTCTCCAGGATAAATCATATCTTGGGTCACAAATCAAGCCTCAGTAAATTTAAGAAAATTGAAATCGTATCAAGTATCTTTTCCAACCACAACGCTATGAGACTAGATATCAATTACAGGAACAAAACTGTAAAAAATGCAAACACATGGAGGCTAAACAATACGCTACTATATAACCAAGAGATCACTGAAGAAATCAAAGAGGAAATCAAAAAATACCTAGAAACAAATGACAAGGAAAACACGATAACCAAAAACTTGTGTGATGCAGCAAAAGCAGTTTTATGAGGGAAGATTATAGCAAGAAAAATCTCAAATAAACAACCCAACCCTACACCTAAAGCAATTATAGAAAGAACAACAATAACAACAACAACAAAAAAAAACACCAAAGTTAGCAGAAGGAAAGAAATCATAAAAATCAGATCAGAAATAAATGAAAAAGAAATGAAGGAAACGATAGCAAAGATCAATAAAACTCAAAGCTGGTTCTTTGAGAAGTTAAAATTGGTAAACCATTAGCAAGACTCATCAAGAAAAAAAGGAAGAAGACTCAAATCAACAGAATTAGAAATGAAAAAGGAGAAGTAACAACTGACACTGCAGAAACACAAAGGATCATGAGAGATTACTACAAGCAACTGTATGCCAATAAAATGGACAACCTGCAAGAAATGGACAAATTCTTAGGAAAGCACAACCTTGCAAGACTGAACCAGGAAGAAATAGAAAATATGAACAAACCAAGCACAAGAACTGAAATTGAAACTGTGATTAAAAATCTTCCAACAAACAGAAGCGCAGGACCAGATGGCTTCACAGGCTAATTCTATCAAACATTTAGAGAAGACTAACACCTATCCTTCTCAAACTCTTCCAAAATACAGAGGGAGGAACACTCCCAAACTCATTCTACGAGGCCACCATCACCCTGATACAAAAACCAGACACAAAAGAAGAAAACTACAGGCCAGTATCACTGATGAACACAGATGCAAAAATCCTCAATAAAACACTAGCAAACAAATCCAACAGCACATTAAAAGGATCATACACCATGATCAAGTGGGGTTTATTGCAGGAATGCAAGGATTCTTCACTATATGCAAAACAATCAATGTGATACACCATATTAACAAACTGAAGGAGGAAAACCATATGATCATCTCAATAGATGCAGAAAAAGCTTTCGACAAAATTCAACACGGATTTATGATAAAAACTCTCCTGGAAGTGGGCAAAGAGGGAATTTACCTCAACATAATAAAGGCCATATATGACAAACACACAGCCAACATCTTTCTCAATGGTCAAAAACTGAAAGCATTTCCCCTAAGATCAGGAACAAGACAAGGTCGCCCACTCTCACCAGTATTATTCAACATACTTTTGTAAGTTTTACCCACGCAACCAAAGAAGAAAAAGAAAAGGAATCCAAATCAGAAAAGAAGTAAAACTGTCACTGTTTTCAGATGACATGATACTACACATACAGAATCCTAAAGATGGTACCAGAAAACTACTAGAGCTAATCAATGAATTTGGTAAAGTAGCAGGATACAAAATTAATGCACAGAAATTGCTAGCATTTCTATACATTAATGATGAAAAATCTGAATGAGAAATTAAGGAAACACTCCCATTTACCACTGCAACAAAAAGAATAAAATACCTAGGAATAAACCTTCCTAAGGAGACAAAAGACCTGTATGCAGAAAATTGTAAGACACTGATGAAAGAAATTAAAGACAATACAAACAGATGGAGAGATATACCATGTTCTTGGATTAGAAGAATCAACATTGTGAAAATGACTATACTACCCAAAACAGTCTACAGATTCAATGCAATCCTTAGCAAACTACCAATGGCATTGTTCACAGAACTAGAGTAAAAAATTTCACAATTTGTATGGAAACACAAAAGACCCCGAATAGCCAAAGCAATCTTGAGTAAGAAAAATGGAGCTGGAGGAATCAGGCTCACTGACTTCAGACTATACTACAAAGTTACAGTAATCAAGAGAGTTTGGTACTGGCACAAAAACAGAAATACAGATCAATGGAACAGGATAGAAAGCCCAGAGATAAACCCACACACATATGGTCACCTTATCTTTGATAAAGGAGGCAAGAATATACAGTGGAGAAAAGACAGCCTCTTCAATAAGTAGTGCTGGGAAAACTGGACAGCTACATGTAAAAGAATGAAATTAAAACACTTCCTAACACCATACAGAAAAATAAACTCAAAATGGATTAAAGACCTAAATGTAAGGCCAGACACTATAAAACTCTTAGAGGAAAATATAGGCAGAACACTCTATGACACAAATTATAGCAAGATCCTTTTCGACCCACCTCCTAGAGTAAGGGAAATAAAAACAAAAAGAAACAAATGGGACCTAATGAAACTTAAAAGCTTTTGCACAGCAAAGGAAACCATAAACCAGATGAAAAGACAACCCTCAGAATGGGAGAAAATAGTTGCAAATGAAGCAACTGACAAAGGGTTAATCTCCAAAATATACAAGCAGCTCATGCAGCTCAATATCAAAAACAAACAAACAACCCAATCCAAAAATGGGTGGAAGACCTTACTAGACATTTCTCCAAAGAAGACATACAGATGGCCAACAAATACATGAAAGGATGTTCAACATGACTAACCATTAGAGAAATGCAAATCAAAACCACAGTGAGGTATCACCTCACACGGATCAGAACGGCCATCATTAAAATAACCTGCAAACAATAAATGCTGAAGAGGGTGTGGAGAAAAGGGAACCCTCTTGCACTGTTGGTGGGAATGTAAATTGATACAGCCACTATAGAGAACAGTATGGAGTTTCCTTAAAAAACTAAAAATAGAACTACCATATGACCCAGCAATCCCACTACTGGGCATATACCCTGAGAAAACCATAATTCAAAAAGAGACACGTGCCCCAATGTTCATTGCAGCACTATTTACAATAGCCAGGACATGGAAGCAACCTAAGTGTCCATCGACAGATGAATGGATAAAGAAAATGTTGCACATATATACAATGGAATATTACTCAGCCATTAAAAAAAACAAAACTGAGTCATTTGTAGTGAGGTGGATGGATCTAGAGTCTGTCATACAGAATGAAGTAAGTTAAAAAGAGAAAAACAACCATATGCTAACATGTATATGTGGACTCTAAAAAAAAATATGGATCTAATGAACCTAGGGGCAGGACAGGAATAAAGATGCAGACATAGAGAATGGACATGGGACTTGAGGACATGGGAAGGGGTAAGGGTAAGCTGGGATGAAGTGAGAGAGTAGCATTGACATATATACACTACCAAATGTAAAATAGATAGCTGGTGGGAAGCAGCCGCATAGCACAGGGAGATCAGCTTGGTGCTTTGTGACCACCTAGAGGGGTGGGATAAGGAGGGTGGGAGTGAGGCACAAGAGGGAGAAGATATGGATATACATGTATACATATAGCTGATCCACTTTGTTAAACAGCAGAAACTAACACAACATTGTAAAGCAATTATACTCCAATAAAGATGTTTTTAAAAAATGAAATTGCTGTGTCAAAATATAGGGCCATTTTAAGGTTCCTGAAATCTATTACTAAATACTAAAGAGTCTTTTAAAAAAGGGTCTGCAGTGTAAAAGGCTTTCTCTAAACTAATGACAGCAATTTTCTTCCTAGTTTAATTGAGATATAATTGACATATAGCACTGTACAAGTTTAAGGTGTACAGCATAATGATTTGACTTACATACATCATGAAATGATGACTGCAACAAATTTAGTGAACCTCTATCATCTTGTATAGATACAAAATTTTTTAAAAAGAAAAAAAAGTATTTTTCCTTGTGATGAGAACTCTTAGAATTTACTCTCTTAAAATTTTCATGTATAACATAGAGCTGTGTTAATTATATCAGTCATGTTGTACATTACACCCTCAGTACTTAACTTCCCATTATCACTTGAAGTTTGTACAATTTGATTACCCTCCTTCACTCCTCCCCCCCCCTCCAACACTACCACCTCTGGTAATCACAAATCTTATCTCTCTTCTTTTCTATGAGTTTGTTCATTTTTTTTTTAGTTAATTTACAATGTTGTGTTAGTTTCAGGTGTACAGCAAAGTGATACAGTTATACATATATGTCTATATCTATTCTTTTCAGATTCTTTTCCATTATAGGTTATTACAAGATATTGAGTATAGTTCCCTGTGCTACACAGTAGGTCCTTGTTGTTTATTTTATATATAGTAGTGTGTATTATATTAATCTCAAACTCCTAATTTATCTCTCCCCCTCCTATCCCCTTTTGTTCTTAAAGTGTAAGTTACCTACAACACTGTTGTTTCCTGGTGCACAAGATAGTGATTCAATATTTCTATACATTACTAAATGATCCCCAGAAAAAGTAGGTTATCACTTGTCACTGTACAAAGATTTTACATTACTATTGACTATATTTCCCATGCTGTGTGTTTCATCCTCATAACTCGTTTATTTTGTAACTGGAAGTTTATACCTCATAATCTTCCTCACCTATTTGATTTATCCCCTCATCTCCCTCCCCTCTGGAAACCACCAGTTTGTTCTCTGAATCTGTGACTCTGTTTCTGTTTTGTTGTGTTTGTTCATTTCTTTTGTTTTTAGATTCCATGTGTAAGTGAAATCATATGGTGTTTGTCTTTCTCTGTCTGATTTATTATACTTAGCATAATAATACCCTTCAAATCCATCAATGTTGTCTCAAATGACAAGGTTTCACTCTTTTTGTGGATGAGTAATATTTGATTGTGTGTGTGTGCATGTGTGTGTATCACATCTTCTTTATCCTTTCATCTATTGATGGGCACTTAGGTTGCTTCCATATCCAATGTGTGTCTTTAGATTTGAAATGTCTCTTGTAGGCAGTATATATATATGGGTCTTATTTTTTTTATCCATTCAGCCACTGTATGCCTTTTGATTGGAGCATTTAGTACATTTACATCTAAAGTAATTATTGTTAGGTATGTACTTATAGCCATTTTGTTAATTGTTTTCTGGTTGTTTTGTAGTTCTTTTTTGTTCCTTTCTTCTTTTGTTTTCTTTCCTTGTGATTTGATGACTATCTTTAGTATTACATTTCAATTCCTTTCTTTTTTAATGCATGTATCTATTATAGATTTTTGGTTTTGGTTACCATGAGGTGTGTGTGTGTGTGTGTGTGTGTGTGTGTGTGTGTATGTGTGTGTGACTATTGTAAGTTGATCTAAAAACACATTCCTACGATCCTTGATTTTTATGTCCCCCCTTCATCTTTAATGTTTTTTACATCATATGTTATATTTTTTGTTTTGTGTATCCCTTAAGTATTTATTATGTATATAGATGATTTTACTAATTTTGTCATTTAACCTTCTTACTAGCTTTATAAGTAGCTTATCTACTACCTTTACTGTGTTTTTGTTTTTACCAATGAGATTCTTCCTTTCATAATTTTCATATTTCTAGTTGTGGTATTTTTCTTTTCCATTTAGAGAAGTACCTTTAACGTTTCTTGCAAAGCTTGGGACTTCCCTGATGGTCCAGTGATTAAGACTCCACTTTCCAATGCAGGAGGTGCAGGTTCGACCCCTGGTCAGGGAGCTAGGATTCCACATGCCTTGCAGCCAAGGAACCAAGGCATAAAACAGAAGCAATATTTTAACAAATTCAATAAAGACTTTAAAAATGGTCCACAACAAAATGTATATATAAAAAAATCACTTTAAAGAAAAACATTTCTTGTAAGGCTCATTTAGTGGTGCTGACCTATTTTAGCTTTTGCTTGTCTAAAACTCTATCTCTCCTTCAAATGTGGATGATAGCTTTGTCAAGTATTCTTGGTTGCAGGTTTTTTCCTTTTATCACTTTGAATATATTATGCCACTCCCTTCTGCACTACAAAGTTTCTGCTGAAAATCAGCCCATGGTCTTATGGGAGTCCCCTTTATGTAACTAGTTGCTTTTCCCTTTCTGCTCTAATATTCTTTATCTTTAATTTTTGCTATTTTAATTACAATGTGTCTTGGTGTGGTCCTTTTTGAGTTGGTCTTGTCTGGGACTCTCTGTGCTTCCTGGACCTGAATGTGTTTCCTTTCCCAGGTTATGGAAGTTTTTATCTATTATCCCTTCAAATAAGTTCTCTGCCCTTTTCTCTCTCTCTTCTCTTTCTAGGATGTTTATAATGTGAATGTCTGTATGTTTGGTGTTGTCCCAAATGTCTCTTAAACTGCCCTCATTTTCGAATTATTTTTCTGTTTTTCTTTTCAGTTTCAGTGATTTCCACTACTCTTTTTTTCAGCTCAGTGGTTCATTCCTCTGTATCATCTAATCTACTGTTTTGTTTGTTGGTTGGTTGTTTTTTTGGGTTTTGTTTTTGGTTTTGGTTTTGTTTGGCTGTGCTGTGTGGCTTGTGGGATCTTAGTTCCCCAACTGGGGATCGAAGCCAGGCCCTTGGCAGTGAAAGCGCTGAGTCCTAACCACTGGACTACCACGGAATTCCCTCATCTAATCTACTATTGATTTTTCTACTGTATTTTTTATTTCAGTTATTATATTCTTCAGCTCTCTTTGGTTCTTCTTATATTTTCTAACTCTTTCAAACTTCTCACTGTTTATAAATTCTTCTCCCGAGTTCACTGAGCATGTTTGTTTATGATCATTACCTTAACTCTTTATTGGGTAGATTGCTTATCTCCACTTCACTTAGTTCTCCTTCAGGAGTTTTATCTTGTCCCATCATTTGGAACATATTCCTTTGTTGCCTCATTTTTCCAATTCTCTGTGTTTAGTTCTATGAGTCAGGTAGGTCGGTTACATTTCCCAATCTTGGAGAAGTGGCCTTATGTTGAAGACTCCTTTCGGGGTCAGCAGCAAACTCCCCTCTGTTTACCAGTGCTATATGATCTAGGTACCCCCTATGTGGACTCTATGGGCCCTTCTGTTTTGGTGGGGCTGACTACAGTGGGCATGCTGGTAGGCAGAGCTGGTCCTCTGCCCAGTTGGCTGCCAGGCCCTGCCTCATGCTGAGGTTGCTGGCCACAGGTGGGCAGGATCAGGTCTTCATGCATCTGGCTGCACAGCTTGGGGAGGCCAGAGGCTAGTGCTGGCGCACTGGTGGATGGGGCCAGGTCCTGGCATCGCTTTGCCTTTGTCAGTTTGATATGTGGCAAATTATAATATTTTAATTGGCATTTCCTATTTCTTAATGAGCTTAACCTTTGTTCCACATTTATTGAAAATGTCTATTTTTGTACAAATTGCTTATTCATAACCTTTGTCAATTTTTCTATTATGGTGATCATCTTTTCTTTTGCTTATTATAAAGCCCTTTGCATATAAGTAATATTAGTATTTTTGTCTCATGTATTTCAAACATTGTCTCAGATATTTTTCAAATATTTTCATTATGTTTTAAAATCTTAGTTATTTCTTTTTATACAGACAAAACGGGAAAAATTTTTTATGCATGGTTTCTGCTTTACTGTCTTAGTAGAAGGCTTTCCCACCTAAAAATCATATAACCTCTAACTATTAAACTAATAAGAAAGATCAGGAAGGAAATATACAAGGTACAAGAGCAATATACCACAGTCAATATGTCGTCTATAAAAAGATTCTATTTACCATAAAAGAAACAAACAGTATAAAGTTTATAGGAATAAACTTTATAAGAAATATGCAAGACCTTTATGGAAAATACTATAAAACTTTATTGAAGGGCGTAAAAACAGTCCAGAATAAATGGAGAGGTATTATATGCTATTGGATAGGAAGACTGAATATTGTAAAGACATCAAACATTCCAAATTAATCTATAAAGTTAATTCAATTCTATTAAAAGTCTCAAAGAATTTTTTTTAATAGAACTTGACAAGCTAATTCTAGAATTAATATGAAAATGTAAACACGTAAGAAAAGCCAACAAAACTAAGGAGGGATTATTTTCCCTAGCAAATATTAAGAATTATAATGTATGGTAGCTAATGCATAGGACTAAATGATCATTGAAATAGAATAAAGAACTCAGAAACAAACCCATATGTATATGGAACATTAATATACTACAAAAGTGACATTTCAAGTTACTAGAGAAGAAGTAACTATTAACTAAATAGTGTTAGTATACGAGTGATTACCTACTTAAAAAATAAAGTTAGGTCCCAACTCATGTCACTCACATAAAACAAACAAAAAACTGAAAGAATTAGAGGAAAATATAGAATATATCTTTTCTTACTAAAATAGAAAGGTCTTCTTAAACAAGAAATAATAAACAGAATTTATAAATTAAGTTGCTAAATTTGGTCACATCAAAATTGAAGTATCTCCGAAAAATGACTTCTTAAAAAGACAAAAGACATACACTAAGTATTTGCAGCAAGTATGACAAAGAAAAGAACAATTGGTGTGACCAATCTTATAGACTCACTCACTGAACTCCATTACAATCCTTAGTAATGTGCCTTACTGCACATTGGAGACAGGAAAAGCAAAATTCCATTTTCCACTGTCCTGTACAGTTTAGGTTTGATATACATTGATATGCAACCTAGCTATCACTAAGCAGTTACACATTTATGAGATTTGGAAGAAAAAAGTGAGGCAAAGGCAGGATTCCTACCTCTGTTGTTTCTTTGGGAAAGCTGTTATGCGAGCACTTAGTTTTCCTGTGGCAGTGGTAGCAAACATCTCAATGTCAAGGCCCTAGACTCATGCATATAGAAAGCCAGGGTACTCTGGACCATGCACGTAATCCATAGACTGGATTACAGCTAAACTGGTGTAGTACAGGAAGTTGACCTGCTAAGCAACTTTTGTCAAATTTCCACCTGTAACCTTGGTTTCCACTTACAGTACCTCTGAATCCCATTTCTATTGCTCCAAGCCTTCAGCAGAGTCTTGTTAAAAGCCACAGTCATGGTCTCAATTATGCTGAGGGGAATTAGCAACTGTATTATGCCTTCTTCATGGCCAAGAAAGCAAAAGTGAGATAGTGAGAGAGACGCAGAAAGAAACAGAGACACACAGAGAGATAGAAACAGAGACAAAGAAAGAGAACCAGAAAATCAGCCATATTACAAGCTTCAGAAGCAGCATGTTGACAAATTAAGGAGACCAGAAAGAGATATTTGAGGAATTCGTTTCAGGGTGAACACCTAGTTGCAGAAATCACCAAGTTCAGGGAGGGGCTAATTTCCAGCAAGTTGGTGGGGGCTCATGCTGGAAAAAAAAGTACAAAAAAGAAGTATAACCTATTTTGTGGCCACAGAGTGGTAACACAGGGGACTTAGAGGTTACAGTAAGAAATTTTACCCTAGTCCCAGCTTAATTATTCAGGAAGCCACAAATGCCACTAAGATCATAAGATGCTCTCAGAAGAGTGAAACTATCATTTCTGTACTCCATGGCTCAATTAGGGAAACCATTAAGCCCGGTGAAAGCAGATTCTCATCAATAATGAGGCTGCCAGAGAGACCTCAAGCATCCCTATTTTCCTGGACCCACATAAATCTGAAGACACGCACACAACATGGGTTACACAGACTCTTTGCTTCCCACTGAAGAAATGACAGGTTGAAATTCTGCTCAAATAATAATCTGAATTAGAGGACAAGTCTTAAAAACTAGAGAAATGAAGAATCACTGGGCTTTTAGAAATTATGTCATCTAATGACTTGTTTTTCAGTTGAAACTGAATTCTTTTTTCAGAAAATTAAAGACTTCTTTAATTAAAAATTAAAGAGAATTTAATTATTTAAAAATTAAAGAAATGTAATTATTTAATTAAAAATTAAAGAGAATTAAAATGTTTTTCCTAAATACTGACAGTTAAAAAGAAACAATAAATAGTCGTTATAATTTCTAGATTATATTATTATTAGACCTTTTTTTTTGTAAAGGATATGTAATCTTGTGTCATTAAGTGAACAAAAATCAGTTGGTTCCCACATCTGCCATCTCTTTTGGAGTAACTGATTATGTTTTGTAATTTTGTTTAATCTCTTTTGTCAGATGTTTTAGCCATAACATTTTGTATTATTATTTAGTGATTGCTCTAAGGCTTACAACATGTATCTTTAACTGAAACACATTCTTTCATGAATTAATACTATACCACCTCATGTATAATGCTATAACCTTTAGATATGACTCCCATCCCAACTTTGCACTATTATTATCATACGTTTTATTTCTTCACATGTTAGAAACCCCACAATACATTGTAATTATTTTTTTGCTCTGAATAGTCAAGTATCTTTTAAATAAATTAACAAATTTAAAAATTCTTTTATATTTGCCAACATATTTGCCCTTTTGGTTGCTCTTCATCCCTTCATGTAGGTCCAAATATATTCTAATATACTTTTCCTTTATCCTGAAGAGCTCCTGTTAACATTTCTTGTAGTATAAGCCTACAGTAACAAATTCTCTCAGCTTTTGATCTGAAAGTGTCTTTGTCTTCATTTTTGAAAAAAATATTTGATGAATATAGAACTCAAGGTTGACAGTTTTTGTTCCTCTTTCAATCACTTTGAAAATATTAGCCCATGGCTTTCAGGCTTACATTGTTTCTGATAAGAAGTAATAATAATTTTTACCATTGTTCCCATAAAACAAATATGTCTTTTAAGATTTTCTCTTTATACTTGGTTTTTAGATGTTTTACTCTAGTGTACCTTCCTGTGGCCTTTTTTGCATTTATGCTGCTTAGGGTTGTATTTTTTCATTAAATTTGGAAGTTGTTAAGTTATAATTTTCTGTTTTTTCTGAATTATTATTAGCTTCTCTCTTTCTGAGTTAAAATTATGCATATGTTATACCACTTGATATTGTCTCACTTGATGTTGGTTCAGTTTAATTTTTAGTATTTTTTTTCTCTGTGCTTCAGATTCAATTGTCTATCTTCAAGATCACTGAAAGTTTCTTCAGCAGCTGAAACATCTCATAAGCCCATCAGCAAAATTTTCATTTCAGATATTGTATTTTTCAATCCTAAAATCCCTATTTGGTTCTTTTTTATAGCTTTGGTTTTTTACTAAGATTCCCCATCTTTTCTGTCGTTTCTTGTAAATCTTTGAACATAATTATAATAGCTGTTTAGAAGATTTTGTCTACTAATTCCAACCTCTTTCATCTCTAGGTTTCTTTCTATTGACCTATTTTTCTTTACTGTGGGTGACATATTTCCACTTCTTAAGTACAGATGAAACAAATTAAAAGCAAATAACAAAATGATAGCTGCAAACCTAACCACATCAATAATGACATTAAGAATAAGCAGATTAGAGGCTCCACGTCAATTCAGAATGTAAGAAAGTGAAATCCACTTCAACTTAGAATATAGGGTATTAGAATGTTGCTCCTTAACAATAAAAATATTAGACAATCCACAAAAATCATATCCTTTATTGAGCCCATCAGAGAACTAAGGTCTCGATGCAACTTTTGAATTCCAAAGGGTTAGAAGACCCTTTAAGAAACATCAAATGACTGAACTGTTTCACCTTTTGCAGAGTACAAAAACAAGAGGCATCTACCACAAAGAAGGGTAAGAAGAAAACAGCTGAAAGTTTAACAAGTTCTTAAAGGCAAATGTAGACTAGAATGATGATTATAATCCCTAAGAGCCTCCCATACAAGGGGTTCATGGTTACTAGCCAGCTCTTTTCCGTGGGCTTTACTAGGTACTCACAGGAAAGATGAGGACACTGTGGGACCTCATAGAGCCGTCTTAGAGGTGCACGTTCACAAAACCTCATCCATTTTCTGGATCCTTCTCTCATGCAAAACACTTGAGCCAATGGGGGAGCAATAGGAAAGCCTCCTGCCATTGGAGGAGCGGCATAAAACCTCATGGACCCAAGGTGCTCCCCTAATACAAAGTTGAGGTTTGTTATCATTGGTGAAAGGAAAAAAATAAAATAAAAGTGTTATTCCCAAGACTTCCCACTAAAACATGCAGACTCTGGCTGCCAACATTGCAGGCAGGGGGGTGACAGGAATTAGAAAAAAGTCCCAATCTTAAAGTTTAGGCACATGGTGGCTGCCTGAGAAAGAGGACAGACCAGAAGATCTAAGGAAAGTTCCATTGTGCTACAGTGGAGCTCATACTAAGTAGCAAGCAACTCCAGCCTACTTCAGGGTGAGGGGTAAGAGCATGGAGAGAGACACACTCTACAATATAGGCTTTCTGGATCTGCTAAAATCTGAGGGTGAAGAGGAAATACTGAGGAAAACACTCTATCATTCAAGATCCACACAAGACACAAGGTGGCCTACAATTTGGAGAAATTTGACACCTGTGATCTACTGAAGGTACTATACTAACAACAAAACCCAAATGAAGGTCAGCTGCAGACTACATTGACTCAACCACCCACAGCAAAGGCCTGGCAAAAGGAAATGCATGCCTATTTTGGAGTGTGATTACTATTTACCTCAGCCTCTACTGTTCTTTTACATATAATATCTAACATTCAATCAAAAAGTATAGGACACACCCAAAAAAATCAATATATTGTACAGCATTTATATATGTATATAAATATATTTACATATATATGTATATATACATATATATATGACCCATTGTTAAGAGATAAAGAATGTCAACAGAAACACATGCAACCAGATGTTAGAATTATCATACATGGTCTTTAAAATAACAATGAATAATGTGCTAAAGTATCTAGACAAATAGGTATAAATATTCATAAATATATAAGGAACTACAAAAAAAGTCAAAAACTATTAACAGAGTAAAACATAAATGCTAAAAAATTAACAAAATTATGAAAAATCTACAGCTAACATTATACTCAATAGTAAAAAACTAAATACTTTCCACCTAAAATCAGAAAGAGGGCAAGAATATTTGCTCTTACAATTCTATTCGATATTATACTGAAGGTTCTAGCTAGTGCACCAAGAGAAGAAAAAGATGTATAAGCCATACAGATTGGAAACTAAGAAGTAAAACTGGTTTTATTTGCAGACATGATGTATATATAGAAAATCATAAGAAATATGCAAAATATCTAGTAGAGCTAGTAAGCAAATTTAGTGAGATCATAAAAGACAAGGATAATATACCAAAATATCAATTTATTTGTAAAACAAGCAGTAAACAATTGGAAAATTTTTAAGTAATACCATTTGCAATTGTATGTAAAATCGTAAATGCTTGGACATAAATGTAATAAAAGATATTTTATACTTCTACACCAAAAAGCACATCACATTGCTGAGAGAAATTTAAAAGATAAATACAAATGGAGAGATATATCTTCTTTAGGGCTTGGAGGATTCAATGTTGTTAAGATGTCCATTCTCTTCAGATTAACCTCTATATTTAACACATTCCCAATAAAAATCACAGTAGGCTTTTTGTAGAAATTGACAAGTTGATTCTAAAAGTTATAGGGAAATGCAAAGGACCTAAAACAATTAAAACAATCTTGCGGGGTTAGCTGGAAGATTTACATTCTCATGCTTTAATACTTAACATGAAGCCACAGTAATCAAAGTATTTTGGTACTGGGAGAAAGCCAATAAATGAATCAAAGGAACAGAAAAGAGTACAGAAATGCACCCATACTTATAAAGGCATCAAAGCAATTTATGGGGGAAAGAAAAGTTTTTCAACACATGGTACTGAAACAACTAGATATCTATATGATTGAACCTCAACCCTTATCTCACACCATACACAAAAATTAATTTTGGATGGATCACAGACCAATGGAAAAACTAAACCTATAAAGCTTCTATAAGAAAACATAGGAGAATACCTTCATGACCTTGGATTAAGCAGAGATTTCTTAGACGGACACAGAAAGCACTGATCATAAAAATATATTGATAAATTCAATTTCATCAAAATCCAACACTTCAGCTCATAAAAAATAACTATAAGAGAATGAATAGGTAAACCACAGACAAAGGGACAATTTCACTATACATAGATCTAATAAGGGACTTTTTTTCAGAATACATGAAGAATCTTTATACTTAATAGTAAAAAGACAGCCTAGCTTTTTAAATGGGCAAAAACCTTGAACAGACACTTCCAAAAGAAAAATATGAAAATGACCAATAAACACATGAAGAAGTGTTCAGCATCATTAGTCACAAGTGTAACTCAAACTAAAACCATGATGAAATATCACTACAAACTCACTAAAATGTCTAAAATTTAAAAGACTAACAGCGGTTGGTCTGAATGTTGGTTTAATGTTGGATGTTGATTAACCAACAGCGGTTGGTTAAATATCGGCAGGGATGTGGAATAACCTTAACTCTCACACTTACACTACCCTTAGGAATGTAAAATGGTACTTTGCAAAACTCTTAGGCTGTTTCTTAAAAGATTGCACATATACCTATCCTATGACTCAGCAATTCCGGTCATGCATATTTACCCAAAGGACATAAATACAAATGTTCGCAAAAATATCTGTATAAGAATATTCATAGCAGCTTCATAGAAGGTAGCCCAAAACTAAACATAGCCAAAGCGTTCATCAATAGGAGAAAGAAGAAACAAAGTGTCATGTATGTATATAAAAAATATTATCAAGCAACAAAAATCAACACAGTAGGAATACTAACAGCTACGCTTAAATCTCAAAAAAAAATTATGTTGATCCAAAAAATGGAAACAAAAGAGTGCCATGTTATTTCATTTAAGTAAATTTCTAGAAGTAGAAAAACTAATCTATGATGAAAGAAACACAGAACATTGGTAGCCTGTGAGCAAGGACTTTTGGAAAGGGGAATGAGGAAAATTTCTGGAATGATGGAGTATGGGTAACACATCAACCTATCCCCTTAAGATCTATCATTTTCACTGTAAGTAAATTTGCCTTAATAAAATAACAATTTTATAAAGTTAAAATAATATGGTTTCTCTTTTTATTCACATCATTTATTATTCTAAACCATTTGTCCATTTTTTGTTCAAATTTGGATCATGACTTTCTTGTACAGCTTTTTTTTTTTTGATGCATTTCTCATTGCCTTTTCTTTCTCTTGCAGAAAGAAAAAATAATTATGCCTTCATCATCTTTAAAATTGCCCACATTCTTTATCACACAAATTGTCACGGCACTCACTTTAGTGCCTAATGAAGTAATCACAGGACTTTCTCTTCTAATTTCCTTCAGTTGTATTTCAGGCTTGTGGCACAGCTCTCAACATAAGGTTTCTTTTTATTGCACTGCTGTTTTAGGCCCACTGTTTCTTAGACATCACTTTTCTTAGATTCTTTTTTCATTTTTCTGGAGTATAACCTCAAGCAACATTTCAGAAACTTTATGGGAGTTAAACCTTTTAAATCATTGCATTCTGAAAAGCATCTCTATTTTGCTCTTATAGTAGATTGCTAATTTAGAAATGTATAGAGTTCTACCAAAATTACTTTCCTTTAAATCCTAAAGATTTTTTCTTAATTTTTGACAATGAATAAGATCTGATTTTTCATTCACATGTAGGTAAACTGTTTTTTCTTCTTTTTTTTTAAAAGAGATTTCAGACCTCTTTTTAACCTTGGTGACTTGAAATTTCTTTAAGATAGGTCAAAAGGTAGGTTGAATTCCAAATTTAAGGTTATAGCAAACAGATTCTTTTTTGAATTTTTGATTTTATTTTATTTATTTTTTTATACGGCAGGTTCTTATTAGTCATCCATTTTATACACATCAGTGTATACATGTCAATCCCAACCTCCCAATTCATCACACCACCACCACCACCACCCCCCATCACTTTCCCCCCTTGGTGTCCATATGTTTGTTCTCTACATCTGTGTCTCAATTTCTGCACTGCAAACCAGTTCATCTCTACCATTTTTCTAGGTTCCATATATGTGCGTTAATATACGATATTTGTTTTCCTCTTTCTGACTTACTTCACTCTGTATGATAGTCTCTAGAAACCAAATACTACCAGCCACAGAATCTATCAGACTTTAAGGTTCTCAGGACATAAAACATTTAATTTGTTAACTTTTGCTTGTTTATTTCAACAAAGAGTACTGAAAACCTATCACATCCCAGGGACTATTTGAGGAACTTGGGATACAAGACTGAAATAAAAACAGTTAAGAATCTATACCCTCCTGTCCTAGAGTTTATATTCTAGTATAGAGAAGCAGACAATAAACAATAAATACAAGTTAAAAATAAGTAAATATATAAAATATATAAAAAGTAAATATAGAGCATAATGGAAGTTGATAAATGCTATGGAGAATACAGGCAAAATATAGGGGATTGAGAATATGAAAACTCTGCAATGGTATAGATTGAAATTTCAAATAGGAAGACTAGCATTACTTTATTGAAAAGGTAATATTTGAGCAAAGACTTGAAGAAGGCAAGGGATGCATCTAAGGAAAAGAGCATTACAGGCAAAAGGAAGAGATGTTGAAATAACCTACAACAGTAAAGTACTTGGCATGTTTGAGAAATAGCATGGAGGCCAGAATGGTTAGAAGAGAGTGAGTAGGAAAGAAAATAATAGGAGATAATATACCTGGAATGTGGGGAAAGCAAATCATGTATGGTTTTTTAAGCCTTGAAAGGTTTTTAGAATGAGTGATACGATCTGGATTATGTTTTTAAAGAGCCAAACTGATTGATCAATTAACTACAGACAGATAGAAAGACATCATATATATTATACATGAACACTTCTATCTTTTTCATAAAAATATGCTTCTGATTATTTGTTTTCTTGTCTTTTAGAGTAACATTCCTTACTTAGTAGAAATGAAAAGCTCTCTCCACAAGCGTTCAACGAGTCTCCACTAGGTGTCTGGCACTGTCCATGGTGCTGAAGATGCTGAGGAAACAAGTTGAAAAGGCTGCTTCTTTCATGGAGAAAATCAAGAAATAATAAACCAGTAAATAAACAATAAAACAAATGGCTATAACATTTACTGTGGGGGGAAAGTAGAAGACACAGATGAGGTGTAAAATAACTTGACGGCCACTTTAGAAGGGATGGTTGGGGTAAACCACTCTGAAGAAGTAGCAATTAAGCTAACATCTAGGAAGCTATCCATATAATGGTCAAGGGAAGAGCCAAGGGAATCTCTTGTGCACAGATCTTAAAGCAAGAAAAATAAACTTTCTCTGGTCAAATAACTAAAAATTCACAGTGTACTAAATCATATTTGTTACCGGGAAACCAGAGGCTTAAGTAGGGGTCACATCATGGGGCATGGGGGAGGGGGGTTGAACGAGGATGATAGTAAAAGAGGTGGTGTGGACAAATTGAGTTCAGAATATGACTGAGAGCAACTATGAAAGGGAAGTCTAAGGCTTTTGTACTGACTTAGTCATGCACGCCTTTTGTTCTATGTCTTGCTGGGGAGAAGATGGTTTTCAAGGCTATGGAATCTTTAAACTCTGATTTGGTAAACAAAAATCTTTGTGTAAGGCATAGTTTGAAATTCCATGGAGTTGCCTTTAATGAGAGCTTAAAGCTCCCTAGAAAAACTTCAGACATAGCAGGATTTTTAAATAAAGCAGCCTCTTTTTTTCTTGCCTCTGAAACTGGAACAAAATGCCCTAGGTTTGTTTGCCAGGCCAGAGGCACTCAAAGTAAAAAGGTGAAAGTGAGTGCAGCCTAATGAAAAGAGGACAGGATCAAAGCAGAACACAGCCAGGTTCAACTTATCCAATATCACTGAGGAACAAGAGATTCTGTGTGAGCGATCTCTCCAGCTATCACTCAACTATTCAAACAAAACTTCTCAAAGAAAGCAGCCCTACTTAGATTAGACTTATTTAACAGTTTTATTCAACAGGGCATGGATTTTAGAGTCAAACTGGTATAAATGTGAATCCTAACTGTTCGCTGTGTATCCATGAGCCAAGGGACTTGATTTTTCTAAACCTTCTAAACTTTCAAAGAAAACAGTATATCTACCTCATGTGTTTGTTGTGAGAATTAAATGAGCTAATTTGGAAAGAAACTTTACATAAAATGTCAATACTCTCTGGTGGCCAATAGCTATTTGGTAATGTCTTCTCTGGAGTAAAAAGCCACTGTCAAGTTGTACAGGCAATATAAATCATACGGGTAGAAAATAATGCAACTGAGAAATCTTTCTTTAACAGCTGATATGCTAAAGAAAATCACAGAAAAGTCCCCTACTGCTTTCTTGGTTGGAAAATCTACATCCTAATAAGAATAAAGATTGCCTCATTTATTCTAAAACATGGGGGGTTTCGCTGACTCCATGTTAATAGTTTAACAAAGTAAATGAATGACTTCTCAGAGAAAAGAGATGCTGCATTTGGAATATTTCCCACTATGAAGCTCTCTAACTCCTTTCTTCCCTTTCACTATTTCATATTGACTTAGAATAAAAAGTGATCGTCAAATATTGACATGATCAATGATCAGAGAAGCAGCAGAGGTAAGGTGGGGAGAATAACAACAGTTGTAAGCTGAGTACAAGGCATGAGCCACATGCTATGCTGGATAATTTTAATCTTTCCACCAATTTTTTCTTTTTATAATATTTATTTATGTATTTATTATTTATTTTCGCTGTGCAGGGTCTCAGTTGCGGCATGCGGGACCTTCGTTGCGGCATGCAGGCTTCTTATTTTCAGCATGCGAACTCTTAGTTGCAGCATGCCCGTGGGATCTAGTTCCCCAACCAGGGATCGAACCCAGGCCCCCTGCATTGGGAGCGTGCAGTCTTACCCACTGGACCACCAGGGAAGTCCCCTTTCCACCATTTCTTAAGGAGGATGCTTTTTCCTCCCTTGCAGATGAAGAAACTGTTTCACATAGGAGTTATGTAATGTGTCCAGAGCACACAGCTATGAGGAGGCAGAAGAATTTGGACCCAAGTCTGTCTGACTCCAAAGTCCAGGTGACTTCCACCACATCAGGAGAAAAGAGACACCCATCCTAGACAGTTTGACAGAAGGACAACCAGCAGCCTCAAGGATGGGAGTGATTTTAAAAAGAAAGTGAATATTACCTAAATAATTATTTTGTACAATCTTCATTTTTACTTTGTTACATGTTATTTCTATTGTATGTTCTGTAGTCTAGCCCAGCGGTCCCCAACCTTTTTGGCACCAGGGACTGGTTTCATGGAAGACAATTTTTCCACGGGATGGGTTGGGGATGGTTCAGGCGGTAACGCAAGCAATGGGGAGCGATGGGGAATGGCAGATGAAGTTTCGCTCTCTCGCCCACCACTCACCTCCTGCTGTGCGGCCCGGTTCCGAACAAGCGGCAGACCGCTACCGGTCCACGGCCTGGGGGTTGGGGACCCCTGGCCTAGCCAGCATTGTTGCCCTCTGCTTTTCCTCTGATCTCTGCTGCTTGGAGTCCTAAGCGGCTCTAGCCGTGGTCCTCTCTATGGGGGACCCTCAGCACCCAGGACCTGGAGCATTGTCGTCTCTTTCCCTTCACCCAAAGTCTTGTCAAAGCCTATTTACTTCACATTCTTATTTCAAAACCTTTCCTTCTTGGCCATTCCAACACGAAACCACTAAACACTGACTCACAAACTTTCAGCCGGAACAGAGAGGCAGCTTTTCATATAATACAGAAAGGATGGCAACTTTTCAAAAGGAAATTCTCAGTGAAAGAACAATGTAAAGTCCCCGGCAGAGGAAAGGATGTTTTCTCTTTATCAAAAGTCCTTAAACATTGATTAATGACATGCTAGAGATACAGTCACCCAGGGACTCCTGAAATATTATAATGTATTTAGTTTGAGTGTGTGGAAACCCCCTCTCTCTCCATGAAAATCCTGAGACATATGACTGCTCAACTTTCTCCTTGACAAAAGTTAGGTTCATTTTCCAGGAAGACTATACCTTTCTCTACTATCGTTTTTCTCATTTAAAAATTATCCAGGGCTTATTTAAAGGAAATTTAATTGGTGAAAACCTAGCTGGGTTCCTCTTAGACTCATAAATCACAGCAGTGTCCGACAAGTGTTCTTAGTCACAAAACTATGTCAAAGGAGGAAAAAAGAATTAGAAAAAGAATTTAGTACCTTTTATAATTTCTACAGATAATTTGGCCCAAAACAATTTTATTCTCTTTTAGAGAAAATATTAAAAACATAAAAACAATAACACTGGATTCTCTCCTAATAAAATCTTGTATTTGAATCATTGCTTTTAATTTTCCAGAGTGCTTTCATACCCATTATATGATTTTATGTTCAAAACCATAGAATAAGGAAAAGTAATATTATTCCTATTTTACATATTAGAAAGATGAGGCAAGGGGGCACTATGTGATGTCCCTAAGTTCACATGACTGGTTAGTGACAGAGCTAGGCTAGATAATTTATTACAACTTCTGTAATTATTTTCTCTCTTAGTCTACTTATTATTCCTGTCATTTTTTCTATTTCTATAAAAGGACCCATTCTGCATTCCTTCAACAAATATTTGTTGAGCACCTATTATTGGACACGTGGGGATCTAGGAGGCAGAGATATATTGGTGAAGATAGATAATATCTCCATTCACATGAAGCATCCTTTCTGGTGGGGAAAGAAAGATAAAACAAAGTAAATTGAAAAATCAGACAGTACTAAGTGCTCCACCAAGGGTGATATGTTGGCAAATGACTGGGGACCATTTTAGTCTAACTGGTCATTGTACCACCCTCCTCACAGTCCCCAGGTTTGTAACCTGAAGGCCTTCCTTTTTACAGCTCACACTGTGTCTACTGTCATGTCATAGCCCATCAGCACCTTTATAACTCCTTGATGTCTTTTACATGTTTCTCCTCTCCTCCAGTCCCATGATCCTTGACTCAGACCCTTCACATCTATCGGATGAAACCGTCAAAACTTGCCCAGCTGGTCTCACTGCCTCCAGTGTCTCACCCTTCCAGAACGCCTTTCCTAGTTCTACCAAACTGATCTTTGCAAAACCCATGTTGCAAAACCCATGAGAAAGACTTTATCCCCGAACACAAGGTTCTATCCAATCTGATCGGAACGTCTCTCCTAAATTTACTTCATTCTAAGCAAATGAAACCACTCACTCTTCTTTATGCCACACTTGCACTTTTCTACTTCTACACCATTGTTCCTATCACTCCATCCATTCAGGATCCCCTCCTAGCCAGTTCTAGAGCCTGTCTCTTTTCCAGGGCCAGCTCCAAAGACACCTGTTCCTTGAATGAATGAGTAAATGCATGAATGAATAAAACAGTCTCTGGTGCCTCCCCCGCTCTGCTTTTGTCATTTGACTAGATTTTTGCCAACTAGCATTGCTCTGTCTTTTATATTGCCCTTTGCCTCTCTAAGTGAGCATGATTTTCCCCTACTCCTCCATTGGCGTATAGTCTAATTGTTTTGTAATGTTCCTTACTAGCCTCAGTTTGTTAGCTATAGCCCTCTGTCCCCCAGTGCAAACACACTTTACCCCAATATCATCTGCCAGCTGATGGCACCTTCCTCCAGGAATTGGCCAGGCTCTGAATTCAGACCTTTTCTGCAATGCTTTGGGATTCCCATAAAATTCAAACAGATGTCTACATTCATGTCCTTTCAGAGCCTCCTATGGTACTTTCTTTTCCTTTTAAGGCTCAGCAAAAATGCTTTCAAGAGCACATGAATGAAAGGAACAGGGGAGCATAATGCATAGTTTCTACAAGAAATCAATGGCTACCAAAAATATTCCACATGAAACACCCTGAATGAAGCATTTCTAGTCTCAGCGGAAGCCTCTGGGGGGCACATGGGGCTTTGGCTGTGATGTCTCATGGGGACACTTCCCAAAGTGGAAAGGTATTTTTCTTTCAGACAAGGACATTGCGTAAATTATGTGATGCAGCTAATACTTAGATCTTCTCTCAGATAGGTATATGCTGAGGTCTACATAATGCTGTATTCACATAACCATTGATGCAGGAAGACTCAAGAGGAAACCTTTAATGCCAACATGGTTGAAAAATTGCCGGTACTTCAGTGGTTGTCAGTGGCTGCTGAACGCCACCAGGTGTTGAGAACTCACAAGGAGAAAAAGAGTGGAAATTTCTATCACAAACAGATACAGACTCACAGAGAGTTTAGACTGTCAGACCTCTCCTAATGATGTCCCTGGTTTTCATTGTGGACAAAGGGAGCTGTTGACTGGTGTGAATACAGTCTCCAGCTCCTCATTTCTACCTCCACAATCCATCTGTTTCCCTAATTCACTCGCTCTTTAAATCTCCACAGTGGCTATTTCACATCTTATCTACTCTCGTTATATCATCTATCTGCTTCGCTCTCAGCACCCATCTTCCACTTTACCGAGAAAATAGGAGCCTTTAGGCAGGAATTCTCTCAACTGTGTGCTGTCCCACTCGTTGTTAGTTATCAGCATTTATTCCCACCCTTTCCTTTTTATTCTTGTTGCAATGCAAGAGTTGCCCTGTTCCCCATCTGAAGCTCACCCCTCCACCTGTACTCCAGATCTCATCCCCTCTTTTGGAGAAGGTGCTTCATCAAATATCCCTAAATCTCTCCTTTTGTTGCTTTCTTCTTATCACTGTGGGAAAAACATGTTCAGCATTCCTACATAGAGAAGGTAAAAACAAAAGCAAAGCCTTCAGCCCTCTCTTGGCAAGCCAGCAGATTGCCAATGCTAACTATTGCCCTGGGTCTGATTTTTTTTTCATTCTGTACATTTTCTTTGCATGAACTCAAGCAATCTCCATGCTTCAGTTATCACCCATTTGCTGATGACACACAAGTCTCTCTCATCTCTAAGGCAGGCTTCCCTTCTGACCTTCACACCTGTGTGTCCATCTACTTCCTGGACACGGATGTGCCACATGGATATGCCACTACCACATGTACAAAAACTGAACCCAGCATCTCCTCTCACCCCCACCCCAATTTCCCCTCAAACTGGCTATTGTGCCGCGTCTTTCATTAAACGGCACCACACTCACTCTTACCACCCGGACAAGAAAACTGGGGATCATCTTTGCCTCCTTTCTTCCTCCCTTACTGACCCTGCCATCATGTATCGTCACTGGACCTTGTTGCTTCAGCTCTTCAGTTTATGTAGGCTCTATCTAAGTAACACGGTATGGCCCTCCAAGCAGAGTTTGCCACAGGGCTACATAATCAATCAGATCAATATTTATGCAAAAAAAGCAAGAATATACACAGTAAGTGGGACCTACGATCAATAAAGCAGACCTGTGTAACAAGAAATGCAAAGAGTTGTTCTGGAGTCTGAAGGAAAATTATAACACACGGAAATATGTATCTTCCTCCAAAATAAGGAGCATCAAAAGTGTAAATATCTAGCCAAATAGAAAAGACTATTTTCCTGTTAATTTCTTTAAAATACATACGAGTCTTTAAAGCAAGATAGTATCTTGTTAGTTTTATATCATCTTAATGTCAGCATGTTAATAAATTTTAAAGAAAAATATTTAGTGACCATTTTGTAGATTATATCCCCTTGTTTTATATGATCTTAATATCATCATTTTATATCATTTTAGTATCATCTTGTAGGCTTATAATAAATGTATATTTAACACATATGACAACAATAGCATAAAAAACATGGCAAAAGGGGTAAATAGGCCTTACAGTTGCAAAGTTTCTGTATTTTATGTGAATTGGTACAGTTTTCATTCTAAGTAACTAGGAAAAACTAAGAATTGTACTTTAGTAATTTCTAGAGCTACCATTCAAAATAACATTAGTGCAAAGAAAAATAGTTTAAAAAGCAATGGATAAGTTCTAATTACATTTTGATCATTAATAATAAGAATAGCAAATATTTATTGACTGATTTCTGTATGCGATAATCTCATTTAAACTTCAGAAAAATTCTATAAAGTCAACACTGTTATTTTTCCCATTTGACAGATGAGTAAAATAAGACTGAGAAATAAAGTAATTTTCCCATATTTATAACAGGGTTAGTCCCAGAGCTGTCAGACTACAGTATACACTTTTTATAAAATAAATTTAAAATTTCCACTTATTTTTTAAATAATCATAGTAGCTACACATGTGGAAAAAATAAACATAAAGGTACAAAAATGTTCCTTCCACCAAACTCCAGTCCTATTCCCAAAAGTAGCCCCTGTCAATGGTTTCATATATTATTCTAGAAAAAGAAACTGTATGCAAATACCAACACGTATGTTTTTGACAAAAAAAGCTAGCATTCTGTCATATAGATCATTTTTCCAGCTAGTGGCTCTTGAAATCTTTTCATATTCATATATGTAGCTACCTCATTCTTTAGTGGCTACATCTCATTCCAAGTATGGTTGTAACAAAATTTATTAAATTCACTACTGAGGGAAAATTAGGTTGTTTCCAGTTATTGTTGTTGTTACATACTACATCAATTAAGACCTTTGCAGTACATTTACAAATGTATATGTACAATAAATTCATAACCATGGCTGGGTCATTGGGTCAATTCATTTTGTATTTTGATAGATATTGCCAAATGACTATTCATCATTTTCATCAACTCTTGTTTCTAAAACAGATTCTGAGAGTACTAGAGTCTGTGAACTCAGTTACTCTTCAACCTCTCTTTAAGTAACATTGAAACTTTGCTTCTGATATTTTAACTTAATAAGAATTTGGTATTTTTATGTGGTCAAATCTATTGACCGTTTCCTTTTTTCATTATATAAATTTCAGGTGTACAACATTATAATTTGATGTCTGTATTCACTACAATGTGTTTACTCCCAAAAGTCTAGTTACTACCCATCATCATAAAATTGACGCCCTCCACACCTTTCACCCACCCGTTAGTCCCCTCCCCTCTGGTAACCACTGATATGTTCTCTGAATCTATGGTGTCTATGACTTTGTTTTTGTTTTGTTTGTTCATTTGTTTTGCTTTGTTTCAATTTCACATCAGAGTGAAATAATAAGGTATTTTTCTTTTTCCTTCTGACTTACTACCCTCAAGGTCCATCCATGTTGTTGCAAATGGCAAGATTTCATTCTTTTTCATGGATGAGCAGTATTCCATTTTGTGTGTGTGTACATATATATACATACATATATGTATATATATCACATTTTTCTTTACTCATTCATCCATCAATGGACACTTAGGTTGTTTCCACATGGCAAGAAGTAAGGGTGCTTGTTAAGCAAGAGTTGGTTGGGGTCTGAAATGTTTGCATAGTTACAAGAGGAGACCTTGAGATCATAAGATTGTAGCTGGCAGTTGCTAGCAAATATTGTTTTGAGAATAGCTGGTGGTGTCCTTGAGTCTTACACAGTTGAGAAAATTCAAGTTCTCAGTAACACAGGAATGTGGCTGAAACCACATCCACAATGGCCAGCTGGCTCCATTTTGAATGCCTGAACCACAGCTACTCCATTTTGATTTTTAAACGCATTCTTTTCTTTCATGGTTAAAGCAGATGTACAATGTACATTTGAGGGATCAAAACACAGGCTGCTCTAGTTAGCATAAAGTTTAACGTAAATCATATACAAGCCAGGACGACTTCCCCATACCTCAGTATGTGAATATTTCTTCCATTAGTAAATAATGCTTCACTGAACATAAGGGTACACATACCTTTCAAAGTAGCATTTTCATGTTCCTTGGATAAATACTGAGAACTGGAATTGCTGGATCATATAATAGTTCTAGTCTTAAGTTTTTCAGTTCTCTATACTCTTTTCCATAGTGGTTGCACCAATTTGAATTCCCACCAACAATATATAAGGGCTACCTTTTCTTCACATGTTCCCCGACTCTTGTTAATTCTTGTTTTGATAATAGCCATTCTAACCAGTGTGAGGTGAGATCTCATGGTTTTGATTTGTATTTCCCTAATAATTAGTGATGTTCAACATCTTTTCATGTGCCTGTTGGTCATCTGTATTTCTTTGAAAAAATGTCTCTTCAGATCCTCTGTCAATTTTTAATTGGATCATTTGGTTTTTTGTTGCATTGTATGTATTCTATATATATTTTAGATATTAATTCCTTATCAGATATATGATTTACAAATATCTTTTCCCATTTAGCAGGTTGCCTTTTCACTTTGATGATGGTTTCCTATGCTGTGCAGAGGCTTTTTAGTTTGATGTACTCCCATTTGTTTATTTTTTCTTTTGTTTCCCTTGCCTTAATAGTCAGATCCACAAAAACTTCACTAAGACTGATGTCAATGAGGTTAACATCTATGCTTTACCTTGAAGTCTTTCATCCATTTTGACTTAATTTTTGTTTATTGTGTAAGACAGTAGTTTCATTCTTTTGCAGGTGACTGTCCAGTTTTCCCAACACAATTTATTGAACAGACAGTACTTTCTCCATCACATGTTCTTTGCTCCTTTGTCATAAATTAATTGTCCATATATGTGTGGATGTATTTCTGGTCTTTCCATTCTGTTTCATTGATATATGGGTCTGTTTTTGTGCCAGTACCATACTGATTTCAGGAAGCATGATACCTCCAGTTTTGTTCTTCTTTATCAAGATTGCTTATGCTATTGGGAATATTTTGTGTTTCCATACAGATTTTAGGAAATTTGTCCTAGATCTGTGAAATATGCCATTGCAATTTTGATACGGACTGCACTGAATCTGTAGACTGCTTTGGGTAGTATGGACATTTCAACAACATTAATTCTTCCAATCCATGAGCATGCTATATCTTTCCATTTGTTTGTATCATCTTCAATTTCTTCCATCAATGTCTTACAGTTTTCCAAGTACATGTCTTTTACTTCCTTGACTAGATTTATTCCTAGGTTTTATTCTTTTTGATGCAATTATAAATGGGATTGTTTTCTTAATTTCTCTTTCTGGTAGTTCATTATTAACATATAGAATTGTCACAGATTTCTGTATATTCATTTTGTATCATGCAATTTTGCTGAATTCATTTATTTGTTCTAACAGTTTTTAAATGGAGTCTTTAGGGTTCTCTATGTATAGTATCATGTCATCTGCAAATAATGACAATTTTACTTCTTCTTTTCTAATTTGGATGCATTTTATTTTATTTTATTTTATTTTATTTTATTTTATTTTATTTTATTTTATTTTATTTGCCTAATTGCTCTAGCTAAGACTTCCAATACTATGTTGAATGAAGTGGTGACAGAAGGCATCCATGTCTTGTTCCTGATCATAGAGGAAAAGCATTCAGCTTTTCACTGTTGAGTATGATGTTAGCTGTGGCCTTGCCAAATTTGGCTTTTATTGCATTGAGATATGTTCCCTCTATCCCCATCTTGTTGAGAGTTATTCTTATCATAAATAGATGTTCAATTTTATCCAATGCTTTTTCTGCATCTATTGAGATGATCTTATGATTTTAATTCTTCATTTTGTTAATGTGGTATATTATGCTGATTGATTTTTCAGATGTTGAACCATCCCTTGCATCCCTGGAATTAATCTCATTTGATCATGATGTATAATTTTTATAATATATTGTTTAATTCAGTTTGCTAATATTTTGTTGAGGATTTTTTCATCTATGTTTGTCAGAAATTTTGGGCTGTAATTTTCCTTTCTTTGTGGTGTCCTTGTCTGGGTTTAGTATCAAGGTAATGCTGGTTTCATAAAATGTGTTTAGAAGTGTTCCCTCCTCTTCAATTTTGGAAGACCTTGAGAAGGATAGGTGTTAATTCTTCTCTGAACACTTAGAAGAATTCTCCAGTGAAGCAGCCTGGTCCTGAACTACAAGATGCAGAGCCAATGCCTTGTGGACCCAGAACAACTTCAGTTCTACAGTTAACACTTCTTAGGCCCAAATTAGGCATCTTGCTAATGGTAATTGAGCAGTTGATTGTGACCCTTTTTTTCTGTTGGTCTAGGAAGCCCAAACCTAAATTTATAGCCCAAATATAGTACCCATGCTCTCCTTTGTGATTCAAAATTATGTTCCTTTTTTTTTAACATGACCATGGCTTTCTATTTTTATTTATATTTTCTTGGTATCATTTCCCTATTTCTTAGTCTATCACTGTTTTATGGCATTGTTTTTATTATTGCAGTTCTGCAGTAGACCAAGTGGCTAGGAATTACCCAGGACTAGAGGGCTTCTTTCAGTCTATTCATTACATCCATTCTGTTCATTCATCTCTTTATGCCATAAAATAGATTCAATCCCTCTTCATCTCTTAGGGACTTTAAGATATTAAAACTGATTGTTACAAATACCTACTTCTCCTATAGGTGATCAAGGATGATTTAAAAGGGAAAGTAAATTAATAAAGGTATGTATAATACAGTGTTGGGGATTTCATATACCATTCCTTTCAGGAAGGCTAGCACACAAAAAATTGTTTAAATATTGTTAATGGAAGTTAAGCAACTCATGGAAGAGATTCATATCCAAGACCTTCCCCGAACTCCTAAGATTAGATCTCCAACCAGTAGTGTTCTTAACTTGCTTCTAAATCCTAACATAAAAGCAAGATCATCTGAGCATGTTCAAAACTCTTTCGTTGGGATTCCCTGGTGGTGCAGTGGTTAAGAATCCTCCTGCGAGACACTATAAAACTCTTAGAGGAAAACATAAACAGAACACTCTATGACATAAATCACAGCAAGATCCTTTTTGACCCACCTCCTGGAGAAATGGAAATAAAAACAAAAATAAACAAATGGGACCTAATGAAACTTAAAAGCTTTTGCACAGCAAAGAGAACCATAAACAAGATGAAAAGACAACCCTCAGAATGGGAGAAAATATTTGCAAATGAAGCAACTGACAAAGGATTAATCTCCAAAATTTACAAGCAGCACATGTAGCTCAATATCAAAAAAACAAACAACCCAATTCAAAAATGGGCAGAAGACCTAAACAGACATTTCTCCAAAGAAGATATACCGATTGCCAACAAACACATGAAAGAATGCTCAACATCACTAACCATTAGGGAAATGCAAATCAAAACTACAATGAGGTATCACCTAACACCAGTAAGAATAGCCATCATCAAAAAATCTACAAACAATAAATGCTGGAGAGGGTGTGGAGAAAAGGGAACCCTCTTGCACTGTTGGCGGGAATGTAAATTGGTACAGCCACTACGGAGAACAGTATGGAGGTTCCTTAAAAAACTAAAATTAGAACTACCATATGACCCAGCAATCCCACTACTGGGCATATACCCTGAGAAAACCATAATTCAAAAAGAGTCATGTACCAAAATGTTCATTGCAGCACTATTTACAATAGCCAGGACATGGAAGCAACCTAAGTGTCCATCGACAGATGAATGGATAAAGAAGTTGTGGCACATATATATACAATGGAATATTACTCAGTCATAAAAAGAAACAAAACTGAGTTATTTGTAGTGAGGTGGATGGACCTAGAGTCTTTCATACAGCGTGAAGCAAGTCAGAAAGAGAAAAACAATTACCGTATGCTAACACATGTATATGGAATCTAAAAAAAAAACAGGTTCTGAAGAACCTAGGGGCAGGACAGGAATAAAGACGCAGACGTAGAGAATGGACTTGAGGACATGGGGAGGGGGAAGGGTAAGCTGGGACGAAGTGAGAGAGTGGTATGTACTTATACATACTACCAAATGTAAATAGATAGCTAGTGGGAAGCAGCCGCATAGCACAGGGAATCAGCTCTGTGTTTTGTGACCATCTAGAGGGGTGGGATAGGGAGGGTGGGAGGGAGATGCAAGAGGGAGGAGATATGGGGATATATGTATACGTATAGCTGATTCACTTTGTTATAAAGCAGAAACTAACACTGCTTTACACTAACACTGTAAAGCAATTATACTCTAATAAAGATGTTAAAAAAAAAAAAAGAATCCGCCTGCCAATTCAGGGGACACAGGTTCAAGCCCTGGTCTGGGAAGATCTCACATGCCGCGAATCAACTAAGCCCATTCCCCACAACTACTGAGTCTGTGCTCTAGAGCCCACCAGCCACAACTACTGAGCCCGCGTGCCTAGAGCCCGTGCTCCGCAACAAGAGAAGCCCCCGCTCTCCGCAACTAGAGAAAGCCCACATGCAGCAACGAAGACCCAACACAGCCAAAACTTAATTAATTAATTAATTTTTTAAAAAACTCTTTTGTTAAATAGAAAATTGTCTTCTCTCTTTTCTCTAATCCAGAAAAATAATTACATCATGCAGCTTGTGAATCACACTTGTGTACATGAATGGGGAATGAAAAAAAAATAACAGCCTTGCCAAATTAGCAGTGTATGTATGCAAAGAAATTCACAAATTACAGTGATTATTCTGAACATCTGACTCCAGAGGGAATCATATCCCAGTCATAGAAACAGTTGAAAATGAAAATCCAAGAGCAAATCCTGTTGCTCCTTCATATATACTGAATCTGTTTTAACTCCCCCTGTATTGCCACCATCCTTGTCTCAGTGACCATGAACATTTGCCTGGACTATGAAATTGCCTTGGAATTAGACTCCTTTCTTCCTTACATGTTCCTTACAATCCATTCTCCAGAAAGAATACAGAGTGAATTTTCCAAAATAAATTACATCACATCACTCCCCTGCTTAAAACTCTCCAGTGGCTCCCACTGCACTTAGATTAAATCCAGACTTAGTTTTATCACCTACAATGCCCCTTAAGAACATGGGCTTGCCTGCTTCTCTTACCAAACCTCATAATATTCTCACTGTTTCTTACTCTGTTTGATGTGTTCCTCAAACAAAATAATGACTGCATGTATTTGCCCAAATTTGCAGAAACATACACTAAAAGAGTAAATTTTTCTGTATATTATGCTTTAAGTTTTAAAATGAAATATTGCTATGAATACCAATAAACAACTGGAATTTTCCATTTTTAAAAGATATTTAAAATAACAACAAAGATTAAAAGATCCTTCAACAGCAGCTGCTAGTTTCCCACTACCCCCACCTCTATATTGATTTTTTTTCTTTTCTTCCTCAGTGAGAGAACTCTGATTTTATTAAGGGTAACAATATATCCAACAGAAAACTCCATTTTCCAGCCTCCCTTGAACCTAGAGATTGCCAGTTATATGTGAGCAAAAGAATGTTGGTCAGGAGCTCCCAGAAATCCCTTTTTGTCCTTGTACACTCCCTCCTTCCAGCTGCAAGGAATTAGACATTATAGCTGAAGTTTCAGAAACCATGAAAGAAAAGAATAGAGAACTACAAAGACCTCAAACTTGACATTTTGTGTCATTGAAACATAAGTTACTACCTCTCTCTGGGCTTCTTTTATTTAAGAGGTTGACCTATAATATGTGTAAGACACTGGAGCAGGTTCTCTTCAGGCATCTAGGCTATTCTCAACTAATATAGACACCTAAGCATATATCTAACAAAATAGTGACTGTATCCTTGAAACATAGACTTCACACATGCTTTTCAGCCTTTCCTCTCTTAGATAGGACAGGATGGCTAGAGTGGGCTGGAGTTGGGTATTTCCCTTATTCCCCAGGAAAGGTTCGAGGAGCTTCAGGTTCAGTATTTTTCCTTCCTCTAGGTCAATTAGGCTCTGATAATACCCCAGCAGGTTAAGCTCTGGTTACACAGTTTCTCCTGCTGGCAGACCTTGTTAAGGCAGAACAGAATGCTCTGGCATGTTTCAAAATAGTTTCTTTTCCCCTACCCCTGTTGGAAGCATAAGGGGATTTTCCTCTGATATTTACTGTGAGAACCTGATAGAGCTCCAGGAGATAAAGCTCACAAAAGCACGGGTAGATGGCCAGCAAACACATGAAAAGATGCTTCCCATCACTAATTATTAGAGAAAGGCAAATCAAAACTACAATGAGGTATCACCTTACACAGGTCAGAATCACCATCATCAAAAAATCTACAAACAATAAATGCTGGAGAGGGTGTGGAGAAAAGGGAACCCTCTTGCACTCTTGGTGGGAATGTAAATTGATACAGCCACTATAGAGAACAGTATGGAGGTTCCCATATGACCCAGCAATCCCACTACTGGGCATATACCCAGAGAAAACCATAATTCAAAAAGACATATGCACCCCAATGTTCATTGCAGCACTATTTACAATAGCCAGGACACAGAAGCAACCTATATGTCCACTGACAGATGAATGATTAAAGAAGATGTGGCACATATATACAATGGAATATTACTCAGCCATAAAAAGGAACGAAATTGGGTCATTTGTAGAGACATGGATAGACCTAGAGACTGTCATACAGAGTGAAGTAAGTCAGAAAGAGAAAAACAAATATCGTATATTAACGCATATATGTGGAATCTGGAAAAATGGTATGGATGACCTTATTTGCAAAGCAGAAATAGAGACACAGCCATAGCGAACAAATTTATGGATACCAAAGGGAAAGGGGGGAATGGGAGGAATTGGGAGATTGAGATTGACATACATACACTATTGATACTATGTATAAAAAGATTAAGATTGACATATATACACTATTGATACCATGTATAAAATAGACAACTAATGAGAATCTACTGTATTGCACAGGAAACCCTACTCAGTGCTCTGTGGTGACCTAAATGGGAAGGAAATCCAAACAAGAGGGGATATATGTATACGTATAGCTGATTCATTTTGCTGTACAGTATAAACTAACACAATATTGTAAAGCAACTATACTCCAATAAAAATTTTTAAAAATAAAAAAAAATTTTTTTTAAAGTATGGGTAACCTCTCCTTCGGTGACTGAGTCCCCCCTGGAGTTTTTAACTCTCAGACTTCTCCAAACTGACCTCCCAGCAATTCATCAATAATATTTCAGGTTTCCTAACCTGGCACTGATTCCCAGAGAGGTTAATGCTTCTGGGCTTCTGCTCAGGTAAGCTGTGATTCTCTGTAGTCTCCTGTTAGTTGCTCCAATCTGGGGGGCCATGGTTTGCCCTATTCTCACTATTCATTTTGCTCAGCTTTTTACTTGTTAAGACAGAGTGACAACTTCCAAGTTTCTTACATACTAAACTGTTAATATCTAAAAAATATATGTATGAAATGTTTATGGGGAAAATTATAGCTTAATAAATATAATAAGACCTAAATAAATGGGGAGATTTCCAAAATAATGAATGAAAATACTTGACACTATAACAATTGAAATCTATAAATTTCATGCAATTCCAGCCAAAACCCCAATAAGATTTTTCATGGAACCTAACAGGAAATTTAAATTTATATGAAAGAGTAATGGGCTAAAAAGAGCCAAGACAATACTGAAGAATTATGTTGATGGCATTTGGCCAACTAGATATCAGGCCTCAATAAAAAGCTACAGTAATTAATGGAGAGACAAATATATCAATTAATCAGAGTAAAGAATCTAGAAACTATTTTTAATATAGTAGTGGCATTATTAATGTGGGGACAGTTTAATCATGTAGAAAAGATATAATGGAGGTCGGAGAAGATGGCGGAAGAGTAAGACGCGGAGATCACCTTCCTCCCCACAGATACATCAGAAATACATCTACACGTGGAACTGCTCCTATAGAACACCCACTGAACACTGGCAGAAGACGTCAGACCTCCCAAAGGGCAAGAAACTCCCCACGTACCTGGGGAGGGCAAAAGAAAAAAGAAAAAACAGCGACAAAAGGATAGGGACGGGACCTGCACCAGTGGGAGGGAGCCGTGAAGGAGGAAAGGTTTCCACACACTAGGAAGCCCCTTCGCGGGCGGAGACTGTGGGTGGCGGAGGGGGGAAGCTTCGGAGCCACGGAGGAGAGCGCAGCCACAGGGGTGCGGAGGGCAAAGCGGAGAGATTCCCGCACAGAGGCTCGGCGCCGAGCAGCACTCACCAGCCCGAGAGGCTTGTCTGCTCATCCGCCGGGGCGGGCGGGGCTGGGAGCTGAGGCTCGGGCTTTGGTCGGATCCCAGGGAGAGGACTGGGGTTGGCGGCGTGAACACAGCCTGAAGGGGTTAGTGCACCACAGCTAGCCGGGAGGGAGTCCGGGAAAAGGTCTGGAGCTGCCGAAGAGGCAAGAGACTTTTTCTTGCCTGTTTGTTTCCTGGTGCGCGAGGAGAGGGGATTCAGAGCGCCGCCTAAACGAGCTCCAGAGACGGGCGCGAGCCGCGGCTCTCAGCGCGGACCCCAGAGGCGAGCATGAGACGCTAAGGCTGCTGCTGCCACCACCAAGAAGCCTGTGTGAGAGCACAGGTCACTCTCCACACCGCCTCTCCCGGGAGCCGGTGCAGCTCGCCACGGCCAGCCTCCCGTGATCCAGGGACAACTTACCCGGGAGAACGCACGGCGCGCCTCAGGCTGCTGCAACGTCACGCCGGCCTCTGCCGCCGCAGGCTCGCCCCGCCTCCTCCGTACCGCTTCCTCCCCCGGCCTGAGTGAGCCAGAGCCCCGGAAGCAGCTGCTCCTTTAACCCCGTTCTGTCTGGGCGGGAACAGACGCCCTCAGGCGACCTACACGCAAAGGCGGGGCGAAATCCAGAGCTGAAACCCAGAAACTGTGCGAACAAAGAAGAGAAAGGGAAATTTCTCCCAGCAGCCTCAGAAGCAGCAGATTAAAGCTCCACAAACAACTTGATGTGCCTGCATCTGTGGAATACCTGAATAGACAACGAATCATCCCAAATTGTGGAGGTGGACTTTGGGAGCAAGATATATTGTTTTTTCCCCTTTTCCTCTTTTTGTAAGTGTGTATGTGTATGCTTCTGTGTGAGATTTTGTCTGTATACCTGTGCTTTCACCATTTGTCCTAGGGTTCTGTCTGTCCGTTTTTTTTTTTTTTTAATTTTTTTTTCTTTTTTTCTTAATAATTATTTTTTATTTTTTCTATTTTAATAACTTTATTTTATTTTATCCTCTTTCTTCTTTTCTTTCTATTTTTTTCTCCCTTTTATTCTGAGCCGTGTGGATCAAAGGCTCTTGGTGCTCCAGCCAGGCATCAGGGCTGTGCCTCTGAGGTGGGAGAGCCAACTTCAGGACACTGGTCCACAAGAGACCTCCCAGCTCCACGTAATACCAAACGACGAAAATCTCCCAGAGATCTCCATCTCAACACCAAGACCCAGCTTCACTCAATGACCAGCAAGCTATAGTGCTGGACACTCTATGCCAAACAACCAGCAAGACAGGAACACAACTCCATCCATTAGCAGAGATGCTGCCTAAAATCATAATAAAGCCACATACACCCCAAAACACACCACCAGACGTGGACCTGCCCACCAGAAAGACAAGATCCAGCCTCATCCACCAGAACACAGGCACTAGTCCCCACCACCAGGAAGCCTACACAACCCACTGAACCAACCTTAGTCACTGGGGACAGATACCAAAAACAACAGGAACTACGAACCTGCAGCCTGTGAAAGGGAGACCCCAAACACAGTAAGATAAGCAAAATGAGAAGACAGAAAAACACACAGCAGATGAAGGAGCAAGGTAAAAACACACCAGACCTAACAAATGAAGAGGAAATAGGCAGTCTACCTGAAAAAGAATTCAGAATAATGATAGTAAAGATGATCCAAAATCTTGGAAATAGAATAGACAAAATGCAAGAAACATTTAACAAGGACCTAGAAGAACTAAAGAGGAACCAAGCAATGATGAAAAACACAATAAATGAAATTAAAAATTCTCTAGAAGGGATCAATAGCAGAATAACTGAGGCAGAAGAATGGATAAGTGACCTGGAAGATAAAATAGTGGAGATAACTACTGCAGAGCAGAATAAAGAAAAAAGAATGAAAAGAACTGAGGACAGTCTCAGAGACCTCTGGGACAACATTAAACGCACCAACATTCGAATTATAGGGGTCCCAGAAGAAGAAGAGAAAAAGAAAGGGACTGAGAAAATATTTGAAGAGATTATAGTTGAAAATTTCCCTAATATGGGAAAGGAAATAGTTAATCAAGTCCTGGAAGCACAGAGAGTCCCATACAGGATAAATCCAAGGAGAAACATGCCAAGACACATATTAATCAAACTATCAAAAATTAAATATAAAGAAAACATATTAAAAGCAGCAAGGGAATAACAACAAATAACACACAAGGGAATCCCCATAAGGTTAACAGCTGATCTTTCAGCAGAAACTCTGCAAGCCAGAAGGGAGTGGCAGAACATATTTAAAGTGATGAAGGACAAAAATCTACAACCAAGATTACTCTACCCAGCAAGGATCTCATTCAGATTTGATGGAGAAATTAAAACCTTTACAGACAAGCAAAATCTGAGAGAGTTCAGCACCACCAAGCCAGCTTTCCAACAAATGCTAAAGGAACTTTTCTAGGCAAGAAACACAAGAGAAGGAAAACACCTACAATAACAAACCCAAAACATTTAAGAAAATGGGAATAGGAACATACATATCAATAATTACCTTAAATGTAAATGGAATAAATGCTCCCACCAAAAGACACAGACTGGCTGAATGGATACAAAAACAAGACCCGTATATATGTTGTCTACAAGAGACCCACTTCAGACCTAGGGACACATACAGACTGAAAGTGAGGGGATGGAAAAAGATATTCCATGCAAATGGAAATCAAAAGAAAACTGGAGTAGCAATTCTCATATCAGACAAAATAGACTTTAAAATAAAGACTATTACAAGAGACAAAGAAGGACACTATATAATGATCAAGGGATCAATTCAAGAAGAAGATATAACAATTGTAAATATTTATGCACCCAACATAGTAGCACCTCAATACATAAGGCAAATACTAACAGCCATAAAAGGGGAAATCGACAGTAACACAATCATAGTAGGGGACTTTAACACCCCACTTTCACCAATGGAGAGACCATCCAAAATGAAAATAAATAAGGAAACACAGGCTTTAAATGATACATTAAACAAGATGGACTTAATTGATATTTATAGGACATTCCATCCAAAAACAACAGAATACACATTTTTCTCAAGTGCTCATGGAACATTCTCCAGGATAGATCATATCTTGGGTCACAAATCAAGCCTTGGTAAATTTAAGAAAATTGAAATTGTATCAAGTATCATTTCTGACCACAACGCTATAAGACTAGATATCAATTACAGGAAAAGATCTGTAAAAAATACAAACACATGGAGGCTACACAATACACTACTTAATAACGAAGTGATCACTGAAGAAATCAAAGGGTAAATCAAAAAATACCTAGAAACAAATGACAATGGAGACACGACGATCCAAAGCCTATGGGATGCAGCAAAAGTAGTTCTAAGAGGGAAGTTTATAGCAATACAAGCCTACCTCAAGAAACAGGAAACACCTCGAATAAACAACCTAACCTTGCACCTAAAGCAACTAGAGAAAGAAGAACAAAAAAACCCCAAAGTTAGCAGAAGGAAAGAAATCATAATGATCAGATCAGAAATAAATGAAAAAGAAATGAAGGAAACAATAGCAAAGATCAATAAAACTAAAAGCTGGTTCTTTGAGAAGATAAACAAAATTGATAAACCATTAGCCAGACTCATCAAGAAAAAAAGGGAGAAGACTCAAATCAACAGAATTAGAAATGGAAAAGGAGAAGTAACAACTGACACTGCAGATATACAAAGGATCATGAGAGATTACTACAAGCAACTCTATGCCAATAAAATGGACAACCTGGAAAAAATGGACAAATTCTTAGAAATGCACAACCTGCCAAGACTGAACCAGGAAGATATAGAAAATATGAACAGACCAATCACAAGCACTGAAATTGAAACTGTGATTAAAAATCTTCCAACAAACAAAAGCCCAGGACCAGATGGCTTCACAGGCGAACTCTATCAAACATTTAGAGAAGAGCTAACACCTATCCTTCTCAAACTCTTCCAAAATATTGCAGAGGGAGGAACACTCCCAAACTCATTCTACGGGGCCACCATCACCCTGATACCAAAACCAGACAAAGGTGTCACAAAGAAAGAAAACTACGGCCAATATCACTGATGAACATAGATGCAAAAATCCTCAACAAAATACTAGCAAACAGAATCCAACGGCACATTAAAAGGATCGTACACCATGATCAAGTGGGGTTTATGCCAGGAATCCAAGGATTCTTCAATATTCGCAAGTCAATCAATGTGATACACCATATTAACAAATTGAAGAAGAAAAACCATATGATCATCTCAATAGATGCAGAGAAAGCTTTCAACAAAATTCAACACCCATTTATGATAAAAGCCCTGCAGAAAGTAGGCATAGAGGGAACATTCCTCAACATAATAAAGTCTATCTATGACAAACCCACAGCCAACATCGTCCTCAATGGTGAAAAACTGAAACCATTTCCACTAAGATCAGGAACAAGACAAGGTTGCCCACTCTCACCACTATTATTCAACATAGTTTTGGAAGTTTTAGCCACAGCAATCAGAGAAGACAAAGAAAAAAAGGAATCCAAATCGGAAAAGAAGAAGTAAAGCTGTCACTGTTTGCAGATGACATGATACTATACATAGAGAAGCCTAAAGATGCTACCAGAAAACTACCAGAGCTAATCAATGAATTTGGTAAAGTAGCAGGATACAAAATTAATGCACAGAAATCTATTGCATTCCTATACACTAATGATGAAAAATCTGAAAGAGAAATTAAGGAAACACTCCCATTTACCATTGCAACAAAAAGAATAAAATATCTAGGAATAAACCTACCTAAGGAGACAAAAGACCTGTATGCAGAAAATTATAAGACACTGGTAAAAGAAATTAAAGATGATACAAATAGATGGAGAGATATACCATGTTCTTGGATTGGAACAATCAACATTGAGAAAATGACTCTACTACCCAAAGCAACCTACAGATTCAATGCAATCCCTATCAAACTACCACTGGCATTTTTCACAGAACTAGAACAAAAAATTTCACAATTTGTATGTTTAGACAAAAGACCCCGAATAGCCAAAGCAATCTTGAGAACGAAAAACGGAGCTGGAGGAATCAGGCTCCCTGACTTCAGACTATACTACAAAGCTACAGTAATCAAGACAGTATGGTACTGGCACAAAAACAGACACATAGATCAATGGAACAGGATAGAAAGCCCAGAGATAAACCCATGCACATATGGTCACCTTATCTTTGATAAAGGAGGCAAGCATATACAGTGGAGAAAAGACAGCCTCTTCAATAAGTGGTGCTGGGAAAACCAGACAGGTACATGTAAAAGTATGAAATTAGAACACTCCCTAACACCATACACAAAAATAAACTCAAAATGGATTAAAAACCTAAATGTAAGGCCAGACACTATAAAACTCTTAGAGGAAAACATAGGCAGAACACTGTATGACATAAATCACAGCAAGATCCTTTTTGGCCCAGCTCCTAGAGAAATGGAAATAAAAACAAAAATAAACAAATGGGACCTAATGAAACTTAAAAGCTTTTGCACGGCAAAGGAAACCATAAACAAGACGAAAAGACAACCCTCAGAATGGGAGAAAATATTTGCAAATGAAGCAACTGACAAAGGATTAATCTCCAAGATTTACAAGCAGCTCATGCAGCTCAATAACAAGAAAACAAAAAACCCAATCCAAAAATGGGCAGAAGACCTAAATAGACATTTCTCCAAAGAAGATATACAGATTGCCAACAAACACATGAAAGAATGCTCAACATCCTTAATCATTAGAGAAAAGCAAATCAAAACTACAATGAGATATCATCTCACACCGGTCAGAATGGCCATCATCAAAAAATCGAGAAACAATAAATGCTGGAGAGGGTGTGGAGAAAAGGGAACACTCTTGCACTGTTGGTGGGAATGTAAATTGATACAGCCACTATGGAGAACAGTATGGAGGTTCCTTAAAAAACTAAAAATAGAACTACCATACGACCCAGCAATCCCACTACTGGGCATATACCCTGAGAAAACCTATAATTCAGAAAGAGTCATGTACCAAAATGTTCATTGCAGCTCTATTTACAATAGCCAGGACATGGAAGCAACCTAAATGTCCATCATCGGATGAATGGATAAAGAAGATGTGGCACACATATACAATGGAATATTACTCAGCCATAAAAGGAAACGAAATGGAGTTATTTGTAGTGAGGTGGATGGAGTTAGAGTCTGTCATACAGAGTGAAGTAAGTGAGAAAGAGAAAAACAAATACAGTATGCTAACACATATATATGGAACCTAAGGAAAAAAAAAAAAAGGTCATGAAGAACCTAGTGGCAAGATGGGAATAAAGACACAGACCTACGAGAGAATGGACTTGAGGATATGGGGAGGGGGAAGTGTAAGATGTGACAAAGTGAGAGAGTGGCATGGACATATATACACTACCAAACATAAAATAGATAGCTAGTGGGAAGCAACTGCATAGCACGGGGAGATCAGCTCTGTGCTTTGTGACCACCTAGAGGGGTGGGATAGGGAGGGTGGGAGGGAGGGAGATGCAAGAGGGAAGACATATGGGAACATATGTATATGTATAACTGATTCACTTTGTTACAAAGCAGAAAGTAACACACCATTGTAAAGCAATTATACTCCAATAAAGATGTTAAAAAAAAAAGATATAATGAGATTCCCTTCCTCATCCCATACACAAAAATAAATTACAGATTTGTTAGAGACCTAAATGTGCAGAACAAAACTTTAAAACTTCCATAGGAAAATATATTTATGTTCTCTGGATAAGGAATGATTTCTTAGCTATGTCACAAAAACATAACTGTAAAGGGAGAAGTTTGATTTAAATGCCCGCATTAAAACTAGAATGCAAGGCACAACTGCAAGCACCAGAGAAAAGTGAAAAGGCCAACCACAAACTGGATGAAAAATTGAGTATTATTTACAACAGTGTGAACTCAAGGATATTTTTAACCCAATGTATTATAATCAATTATTATCATTTTTTTAGTTTATTGCTCAAATTTTCCCAGATTTTGCCAGTGAGAGCCTTTCACACTGGCTTCTACGTCTTTCAGTATGTCTCATCATTTTTTGAGATATGGTTGCTCTCACTGGAGATTGGTATTTAGAAACTTAGATCTGCATGCTAGGTATATTAGTACTATTTTTAACAAGAAAAATAGAAGCAACATAACCATCCTTCAGTTGAATACAAAAAAAACATATAAAAGACATGAAGTAGATCTACTAGTATCAACCTAGGTTAATCTCACACTATAACACTAAGTTAAAAAGCTAGATGCAGAATGATATATGCAGTATACTATTGTTCATTCGAGTCTTTAAGACCCACAAAATAATATTGTATTTTGTTTATGAACAAACACATATGTGGTGGCAAAGAGAAAATAACTCCTGATATCCAGGAGCTGGCCTGGCACCCACAGCTAGGCCATAATATTCTCCTGTTGAAGGTAAACAATTTCACAGAGCATCAACATTCTGAGCCATGGTAGGTCCAAACAAAAATAAGACTACTCCATCATTATATCTAAACACTAACAAAAATAAGAGCATTGTCTAAACCACAGATGATCAAACATCCCCCTGTCCTGGCTAGTATAAGAGACAGTGGCTTCTTAACCAATTACAACTTTAGTGTTTGTTGCTCTAGGCTTCTCTCCTTCTAGATGAACTTTACTAAGATATCTAATCATAGAATTAACCTCACTTCCTCATAGCATCCAACCAAGAGCAAGGCCTGCTTTATTAAACCCTTTCCTCAATCACCTAACACAGACCTAAATCCTATACCAAGTCCTTTCTGAGACACTCCATGGTTCTCCATGGTGCATTCAACCACAGGTGTGTTTCTAGTAGTCTTGGAAGGAAAGTTTTGGCAGTAGCAAAAGTATTTTTTAAATGCATAGTAATGATATGCACCCAGACTTTAGGACAGTACTTACATCTGAAGAGGGAGAAAAGGAGGAAGGTCTGAGGCGGAGAGAAGGGACAGTTTAAATTTATTTCAATGTTTTATCTCTTTTAAAAGAGAGAAATCTGAAAGGTATGTGATAACCTATGTATCTGTTTGTATTCAGTGGCAGGAACATAGTAACCTCTTTTATTAGTTTCTCTGTTTATTTTAATTGTGCTGAAATACACACAGCATAAAATTTACCATCTTAATCATTTTTAAATGTATAGTTCAGTGGCGTTAAGCACATTCACATTGTTGGTTACCATCACCACCACCCACCCACAGAATTCCTTTCATCTTGCAAAACTGAAACTCTGTACCTATTAAACAACAACTCCCCATTTCTCCCTACCCCCACCCCCTGGTGACTGCCATTCTACTTTTTGCATCTATGAATTTAACCAATCTAGGTATCTCATAAAAGTGGAATCATACAGTATTTGTCCTCTCCATTTCTTGATCTGATTGAAATATATCAGTATTTAAATAATCATTTCTGTGAACTAGAGTAAAAGCAAAGATCTTCCTCAATCACACCCTGGAGGAAACGAGTTTTAAGGGTTTTTTTAATGCTAAGTGTTTTTATTTAATACATATTCTTCCAGGCTACACATAGAGGGATATGATGGAACAGATACCCCTATTGTGTTGCATCTTATCTTGGTACTAATATTATAATTATCTATGTGTGGGTGTATACAGCCCACTAGAAGACACTTCCCTTGATTATGGGAATGGTGTCTTATTTCCCTTTTCACTTCCAATGTCAAGCACAGTCACTGGCACATAATAGATGCTTAATAAATGTGTATTGAATAAATGAATGAACTAACTATTCTATTAAGACTGCTTTATTGTGTTTCGAAACCACTGACTTCGGATCAATAATTTGAAAAACTCTCTTTGAAATATATGATTTGTTCCAAATTATCAGTTTTAAGTCATCATTTGTTGCCTTTACAGAAACCTCAACTCTTCCTGAAGCTTCAGTGGCACAAGGAAATTCCCCTTGCCTGCAAAGACAAGCATTCATTCATATGACTGATCTCTCTTCCCTACAGCCTTATCTTACTGTATCAAGCATTTGAAACTTTAAGTAATTTTCAGGCAGCTGAAAACTGAAGAGATATTATGGCTGTTGAAATTGTGCCAGTTCCATTACCATAGCCATTACTCAGTCACAGCACAGACAAGAACATCTTCCTGGAAAAAAGGCTTATCATTCACTATTTTATAGCAATTACTTCCTTTATTCTTCGAAGCATACCATTGCTCAGGATGCCAAGGAAAAAGAATTGATCATAACGGATCACAAACTGAAACTCAGGGGAAAATGTTAAATAAATGAAGTAAAACAAAACAAGAAATTAAATTATCTTTAATTAAATACATCAGTAAAAATGAGCCCAAATCCAGTCCATGTCTAAGATGCAGTAACATGGACCAGTGAAAGATCACATACTTTGAGTGGAGAAGACCTGAACCCATGTCCCTGTTTTGATGTGTGACCACGGACCATTCCCTAACACTAACACTCAATTTCCTCAAGTAGGAATAGTATTATTTACCTTAAGGATGTTAGAGGATTAAATGAGAAAGGGTAATGTCAACATTTTTCATATACTGTAATCTTACTCTAAAAACAAGATTACATATTTATTAAAAGAATTTTATCAAAGAAATAACTGAAGACTAGGAAGTGGGTGTATCAAAGAGTAAAAGTGTGAAAGTTGAACTCAGATTTCTATGTCTAGGAACGCTGACTTCTTTTGTGACCAAGCAATTTCAGCTCAGTTTTCTATGTTCTCTAAGACAATCAGAAGGGGCAAATGGTGACATTTTGGTCTATGTATGCTCCTAATTTACAAAATGCCCAAAAGACACCTCATTAGGCTAACAAGTCTGCATTGCATTCAGAATTTCAACTGGGCTCTCAACACTCTTCTACAACCCTTCTACTATACTACTACTACTGCTACTACTACTACTACTACTATTAATACTACTAATATTACTACTACTACTACTACATTTCTTTAGTCAGCTCATTTTCTCACTCTCCACGGTGACTGTATTAAACTATTTGCATTCTCTTCAACCAAGGCACTACCCACCATCTCAGCAGACAACCTCACCTCTAACCGCACAGAGAAACTGGAAGTAATCAGAGAGGAGCTCTCAACTTCCCACCACCTGCTCTCAAATGTACAATGTATCTACATCTGTTCCCCTCTTCTTGTCAATTCCATTAAAGCCAGCTTCCTTCTTCCTGCTTAAGGTCAAATCCTCTCTCTCTGTTCTGTAACCCATTTCCTCAAGAATCATATCCTATCAATTGTCTCGTCTCTCTTCTCTGTCTTCTAGATTATCATCTCCACTCGATTCCCCTCTGGTCATTCAAATAGGTCCAAATCCTATCCAAGAAAATCTCCAACTTTATTTCCCCCTCTATCTCTTCTCTCCTTTTCTCAGTCACATTTTTAAAAAGAATTGTCTATACTCACTGTCTCTCTTGCCTCGTTTCTCACTCATTCCACAACCCACTGAAACCTTGATTCTGTTCTCAACAGCCCACCAGACTACTGAACTAAGGTGGCCAATGACCTCCAATAGGTATTCTTTGGACCTTAGCTTACCTAGCTTCTCAGCAGCTCTTTATGGAGTTAACCCCTTTGCTCTCGTGTCTTTTTTGATATGCTCCACTCCTGGGTATCCTCCTACTTTTCTGAGCAGTCTTTTAGTTTCTCCTTCCCTGACTCACATTTAAAAGTTGGAGTTTGTCAAGACTCAGTCCCTTAGCTGCTTCTCTTCTCCATTCTTTCTTCTACATAAAATCAGCTACTTGCATATTTTCACTCACCATCCGTATATTGACCACTTAGGAATGTACATCTCTAGATCACACCTGTGTATCTGACTTGACATCTGCACCTGGTTATCTGCTGCAGGTTGGAGTCTACAGAAGCACACACTGAGATGGCATTTGGGGTGTAAGATGTTCTTTAGAGATCAAAACCCTGTGAAGGAAAGGGGCAGGAGGGAGGTCTTGTCCCAGGAAGAAGTTGAACTGCATTCAGGATCCCCTCAGTCACCTCAGCAGGTTGCTCTGGAAAGAGCACTGCCCATCAGAGTGTCCCACCTCACTCATTCACCTGGTGGGGGCTGACCCCAGGAAGGACATGACCTCTGAGGAGGCCACTCTCACTGCTCAGGCAGACCCTGAAGTTGCTGACAGCTGGCTGCCTTCTTTCAGCTGGAAAAGGTGTCCTTCCTTGAAGGGGAATTTGGTGGACATTTCCTCTTCTCACACAATATTTTAACATAGATATTTTAACATCAAAGCAAAAATTGAACTCATCCCTTCCAAATCCTGTTCCTTCTCGGGTGCCTGCCCTCTGGAAATAACACCCCCAGCCATGCGGCTGCACACACCAGAAGGCCAGTAGTGATCCTAACGCTGCCTTTGCTCTCACCATTCGTCCTTACCCTAATCCTAGTGCTGTCTCCTCAGCTACTGAAATAAGCTTCTAATGGGCCTCCCATATCCCTCTTAGCTCCCTCGAGCCCTTTCTTTATACTCAGTCGGAAGGAGTAAGCTTTTTAAAACACGAATCTATACTACCCCTTAGCTTGGCTTCCCACTGCTTTTAGGATAAAGATCAAAAATCCTTTAATGGAGTCACAAGGTCCTGCAAGATTTCGTCCCTACCTCCCACCCAGTCAAGGTACTAACTACTTGGGATGTTATTCAGGCACTAAAATATGCAGTGCTCCTTCTTGCCTCAGGTCCCTTGCATATGCTGTTTTCTCTTTCTGGAATGATCCACCCTTTTCCCCACTCAGCCCAGCTAACACCTTCTATCCTTCAGATCTCAGCTTTAATGTCATTTTCTCCGAGAAGCTTCTCTGACCCTCCAGACTCCCTAGGAAACAATACCGGGTCACCATAACAATCAGCACAGTTGCAGTGGTAACTAAACAGCTATTCTGTACAGTAAGTCCCCTTCATATGAACCTTCAAGTTGTGAAATTTCAAAGACGTGAACGTGAGTTTGCGTGTCCAATCACGTACATTAGTTCTCGTGTTTGGCGCTATCTGTAAAAGTTGGGTACCTAGGCTAACTTTGTTGGACTTACAAACAAATTGGACTTACAAACGCACTCTCGGAATGGAATGCGTTCGTATTTAGGGGACTTACTGTACTCACTAAAATTTTTTTGGAACCTGAAAATCAATACTCACAGAGTGTTCTAGTTTTTTTTAGTCTGTTTTTCCAATTCATCAGGAATCCATTTTTGCATTTGTTCAATAAATTCTTTTAAATAATTAACCAGCAACATTAATTGAATAATGAAATACACAAAGATCAGTTAATTGTTCAACATATAGCCAGGTTAATTCATTACCTCCTTCTACTTCTCCAAACATGCTTCTCCCCATCACTATTCTCCCTGCCACTCAAGTCAGCATCCTAGAAGTTACCCTCGCATTTCCCAGTGTTCCCTATTACATCCAATAGTTCTCCAGAAACCTCTTTAAGATCTCCTTAGCGAGCACAAAACCTAATTGTGGCCCTTCCAAAGACTCCAAACCTGTCTTCCCACACTCTCCCAACTTTCTCTCCAATACCAGCTTGAGCCAGATTCAATTACAGTAAGTCCCCTACATACGAACCTTCAAGTTGTGAACTTTCAAAGATGCGAACCTGCATTCCAGCAACGTCAGGCGTGAGTGACATTGCAGCTTGCCCTCCGTCTCCTATTGCTGACCATCCTTCAGCTCTACCATCTCCCACCTCCTCTCCCTCCTCCAGTCAGTAACTCTTCTTACCTGTTCACTCGATGCCAGCCCCTGTTTGCCAGCTGTTGTACTGTACTACTGTACTTTCCAAGGTACTGTACTGTAAGATTAAATATGTTTTATTTTTTGTGCTTGTTTCTTTTTTATGTATTATTTGTGTGAAAAGTATTATAAACTTATTACAGTACAGTACTATATAGCCGATTGTGTTAGTTAGGTACCTAGGCTAACTTTGTTGGACTTATGAACAAATTGGACTTATGAATGCACTCTCAAAACGGAACTCGTTCATATGTAGGGGACAGTTGTACCATGTTCCCCGTGCTGCTAGCTCATTTTGGATCACCCTTGAAAATCCCTTCACTCGGTTGGTTACCTCCTGCTTGTCCTTCAGGCCCCAGCTTAGATATCCTTCCACAAAGAAAACTTTCTAAACCCTGGAGGTTGGGTTAAGAGTCCTTCTGTATGTTCCTTGTGATAACTCCATTACACTGCTTACAGGATTCATATTTTCTAAGTTTATCTTGTCTGTTTCCCCTAGAGACTTCTTGAGATCATAACACATATCATATTTCATGGTTATATCTCCTAAACTTAGCACAGTGTCAGACATAAGAAAGTTGCTCAAAAATCTTCATTGGAATGAATGAAACTTTTTTTCTCCACTGAGTCATAGTTGTACGTTTATGATAGACTTAATACGATATGCACTAAGAGCTATTTCCTGATCCTGTTTTGTTTAAGCTGTTTCTGATTATCTTTGCGCCAGTGTCACATTATTTTAATATATTATGTTTTGTGATACATTTTAATATCTAATAAGGCACACCGTCCCACACATTACTCCTATTTTCTCATCTGTTCAGTCTGTTAGATGACCTTGAGAACTACATGTTAGGGTTTTTTTTTTTAAAGCTTTGTAAACTTCCTTTGGTGTTTTAATGGGATTACATTAGACCTAAGAGGAAAATTATATCTGCAAATAATACTTTCATCACCCTCTGAAAATTTTGTAGTTCTCATTTCTGTTACTTGGGTTACTGCACTGGCTAGAACTTCAGGGAATAATAAATATACTGGTGATGCAGATATCTCTGGGAATGTCTTTTACCACTTAGATTTTCTTAAAATTACAGGGTACAAGATGCTTAAGAAAGACTAATGTAGTACAGTACTATATGAAATAACAAAACTATTTATGGAAAAAAAAAAAAACGAGAACCTAATCTATCTTACTGGTCTTTTTATCCTAAGGGCTTTGACATTCCCTCAGAAATGTAAAATAATAACTTAGCTTTCCAAATAAAATATCTAAGCTTCTCATCCTCCCACAGATTTTTCTTTCTTTCTATCATTGACCTATAGGAAGAAAACTTTGTGTAACCCTGACGAGAATGGTTAATAGACCTTGCAGAGTTTTTTGTGTGTTTTTGCTTTTCTTTGTTTTGTCTGTTTTGTTTCTGAGAGGGCAAGTTGTAGCTCAATTTGTCCACAGCCTTTCTGGAAAATTGGTGGCCCTTCCTCAGTCTTTGCTTTTGAATAATAAAGTCATACTATCATTTGTTGAGCTCTTAGTATATACGGGAACCATGCTAAATGCTTTGCATGCATTGTCTCATTTAACATTCTATCAATTTATCAATCAGTGTTCTCCAGAGAACAAAACCAATAAGAACATATACGACATATTTATTATATAATATATGGTAAAATATGAGGCATATGTTTATTTATATATATATATATATATATATATATATACACACACACCACCATATGTCTACAAAACAAACCTCTTTATTTTATATATATATATATATATATACACACACATATGTATGCATAATGCACACACACATTTATATATGCATATAATAAAGAGATTTATTTTAAGAGATTGACTTACCCCTGAGAAGGGATGCTGATACCAACTGCCCTTTACAGACTGAGCATCTTAGGAAAAGGTGACAATCATACTAAAACAGGGGATAAGAATTATGTATCAACAGTGTGTAAGTTTGACTTTGTATTTAATTTGTGTAAGTTTGCATTTGTATTAATTCACATTTCAGTAACAGGCCTGAGAGAGAAGACCTTGTCTTCCCTCATTGCAACAGGTTCAGAAATATCTCATATAGATTGTGCTGGTGTTTAGTGAGAAAAGAAAAGAAAAGAAATTGGCTTATAGGACTGTGGTGACCGGCAAGTTTAAAACTTGTACGGCAGGCCAGCAGGCTAGAAACTCAAGCTGAATTTCTGTTACAGACTTGAGACAGAATTCCTTCCTCAATTTAACTTTTTTTTTTTTCCCTAGTATTTTACTATAAACAGCAAAGACAAACCAGACCACCTCTTCCTCATTCTGTTTGGAAATCTCCTCAGCTAAATATCCAAATTCACCATTCACACGTTCTGCTTTCCACCCAACAATAGAGCGTAATTCAGACAAGTTCTCTGCCCATTTACATCAAGGATCTCCTTTCCTCAAGCATCCAATAACACGTTCTTCATTTCCATCTGGGACCTCACCAGAAGCACTTTAATGTTCTTATTTCTAGCAACATTCTGTTCATAATCGTATATGTTCTCTAAGACGATGGAAGTTTCACTATAGCTTTCCTCTCCTCTTTCTGAGCCCACACCAAAACTACCTTTGATGTCCGTATTTTTATCTGAAATCTCTTCAAGGCAATCTAGATTTTTACTATCAAATGCCTCAAAATTCTTCCAGCCTATACCCATTACCCAGTTCCAAGCCACTTCCACCTTTTCTGTGTATGTGTTATAGCAACATCACACTTCTCAGTACCAAAATCTGTATTAGTATCCTTTGGATGTCTAAACAAAGTACTGCATACTGGGTGACTTAAAACAACAAAAACTTATTTTCTCCCAATTCTGGAGGCTGGAAGTCCAAAATCAAGGTGTTGGCAGGGCCATGCTCCCTCTGAAACTCCTAGGGGAGGATCTTTCCTTGCCCCTTTCACCTTCTAGTAGCCCCAGGCATCCCTAGGCTTGTGGAAGCATCATTCCAAGCTGCCTAAATCTTCACATGGCCTTCTCTCGGTATCTGTGTGTCTCTGTCTTCACGTGGTATTCTGTGTGTCTGTGTCTGTGTCCATGTTTCTCTCTTCTTGTAAGGACACCAGTCATAATTATATTAGGGCCTACCATAATGACGTCAACTTGATCAAATCTGCAAAGACCCTATTTTCAGATAAGATCACCTTCACAGGTCCTAGGATTAGGACATCAACACTTCTTTTTTCAGAGACACAATCTAATTCATAACAATTTTAATCTCATCAATTTTCGAGATGAAAATTATTATTTTCATTTTCAGATGTAAATGCTCAGTCTTACAGAGGTTAAGGAGCTCATACAAGTCATGCTGTTTGTAAATTAGAGAGCTATGGCTCATACCCAGGGGTTTTTGTTTGTTTGTTTGTTTCTTGGTTTGGGGGGTTTTTAAGATTTTTTGATGTGGACCATTTTTGAAGTCTTTATTGAATTTGTTACAATATTGCTTCTGTTTTATGTTTTAGTTTCTTGGCCGTGAGGCATGTGGGATCTTATCTCCCCAAGCAAGGATTGAACCTGCACCCCCTGCATTGGAAGATGAAGTCTTAACCGCTGGACTTCCAGGAAAGTCCCTCATACCCAGGTTTGATTGACTCTAAACACATACTCTACCTTACTGCCTTAGAAATGGTTAACACTCTGCCTAAAAATATAATCAGCAACACCAGACAATGCTTCCTGGTTGAATTTGACAAATTGACCGTTCTCTTCTTCCTGAACCTGTCCCCCTTGACTTTCCTGGTAGCTCTCCCTCCTGAGAGTCCTGTCTCACAGGTAACTCCCTCTCACGTTGCCATGGGCTCCAGCTCTTGTGTGCACTCGTGTGGTAGCACCCCCGGGATGGGTTCTCTTCTCTATAAGCAACCACTCCCTTGGTGCTCTGTCTGTGACTTTAAATACCATCTTTATGCCAGTGTCTCTCAGTTATATAACCCTAGCTCTGACCTCTCCACTGAACACCAGTATTTCCAACTGCCCTCTTGAGATCTCCCTTTACCTATCTGACAAGTTTCTCAAACTCAACCTGGCAGTACTACTCAAGGTTTTATTAAAAGTAAACAAAACCTTATTCTGATTTAAACATATATAGTATTTGAAAGGGTATTAGGTGACAAAGTTCCTAGGAGAACCAAGAGAATCAGACGTGAGGACTAACAGCCAGGACAACCCCCAGATCGCACTGTGGAAATGCCCAAGGGAGATGCTTCCACGACCATGGCTGGGCACAGATGCCAGAACCCACATTGTTGACCCATGGCACCTCTGCTTCTGCTGCCTCTGAAAACTGGATAAGGCTACTCACTCCATGGCCAGAATGAATGCCAATCTGTAGTCTCATAAGTGTGTCTAATTGAGCCATTGTCACAAGCTGCAACAAGCCACAAGAGGTACTGGTTAAGCAAGCTTCTGATGTATCTTAAAGAAATATGGATTCATAAGTAGAGGAAATCCTAAAATATAGGAAGGATGTTCAATGGTACCGAGTCACTGAAAAAATTGGCCAATGTCCACCACAGTGGCCAAGTAGAACTCTTGATTCTCCTCCTCCTTTGACCCAAGTGCTCAAGCTCTGCACCTAGGAGTCATCCTTGATCCTTCCTTCCCCTATTCTCCATATCTAATCTGTCATCAAATCCTCTCACATCTATCTCTGAAACATCCTAGAATGTATCCCCTTCTCTCCATGGATAATACCTTAGACCAAGCCACCAGGATCCTTCACCTTGACCATGTACTGCAATAACCTCCCAGTTGGTGCTCCCACTTCTACTTTTCTATCTCTGCAGCCTATTTTTCATGCAGCAAACAGACTGATCTTCTAAAAATGCAAAGTGGATCAATCGATTCCCTGCTTTAAGCCCTCTAAGATTCTTACCCTGGCATAAAAGGCACCACATAAGCTGGTCCCTGCCCAAACCTATAACCTCTCCTCATACTAGTATGCTTCCCCTTGCTGAGCTCCATCCATAACTACATTGGAATTCTTTCCCATCCTTGGACACAACAGGTTGATACAAACCTAAGGATCTTTGCACTTGTTTCTTCTGCCCCAAGAGCTTCTCATGGCCATTTTCTTATCGTTTCTCAGGACTCAGCTCAAATGTCACCTATTTTGAGAAGTTCTATCCTAAAATAATCCCTCTCTCACTCTCTACTACATCCTCATTGTTATTTATAGTAGTATTTATAATATGTTATATTATCTCATTTCTGTTTGATTGATTGTCTTTCTCTCCCCACCAGCTTGCAAGTTTGTCCATTTTATCCACCTCTGTATTCCCAGTGCCTCTAACATTGCCTGGTGCAGAGTAGGGACTTGAAATGTCCAGATATATATATATATATATATATATATATATATATATGTAAAATGAGAGCATGGGTTAACCAAATTGCACAGGCACAAGGCAACCAGAGAAAGATAAAATCACAGAAGTATTGAAATCTGAGCTTAGCCTTAAGGAATGGGCAAGATTTGGACCTTCAGTTACTTAATAGAATCCTGAACAAATGGAAAACATGACATAAAGATGATTCAATATAAAGATGTCAAATAAGCATATGAAAAGGTGATCCACATCATATGTCATTGGGGAAATGCAAATTAAAATGAGATACCACTACAGACATATTAAAGTGACCAAAATCCAGAGCACTGACAACATCAAATGCTGACAAGAATGTGGAGCAACAGGAACTGTCATTCATTGTTGGTGGGAATGCAAAACAGAACAGCCACTTTGGAAAACAGTTCGGCAGCTTCTTACAAAACTAAACTTATTCTCACCATACGAGCCACCAATGACTCTCCCTAGTATTTACCCAAAAGAGTCAAAAACTTATGTCCACACAAAAATATGCACACAGTCATTTATAGCAGCTTTGTTGATGATTTATTCAATTTGGAAACAACCATGAGTAACTTTCCATAAGTAAATGGATCAATTAACTGTGGTACATCCCGAAAATTGAATATTATTCAGCATTAAAAATTAATGAGCTATCAAGCCATGAAAAGACATGGAAGGATCTTAAATGCATATTACTAAGTGAAAGAAGCCAATCTGAAAAGGCTACATACCATACAATTCCAACTATATGACATTCTGGAAAAGACAAAACTATGGAGAGAGAAAAAGATTTGTGGTTATCAGGGGTTAGGGGGAGGTAGGGATAAACAGGTGAAACACAGAGGATTTTTAGGACAGTGAAACCATTCTGTATGATACTGTAATGATGGGTACATGTCATTTTACATTTGTCAAAACACATAGAATATAAACACCAAGAGTGAACCCTAATGTAAACTATGGACGTTGGGTGATTAGGATGTGTCAGTGCCGGTGCATCAGTTATAACAATTGTACCACCCTGGTGGGGGATGTTGACAATGGGGGACAGGGGGTTTGTGGCAATTTTCTGTATCTTCTGCTCAGTTTTGCTAAAATTGGTCTAAAAACCCTAAAATTGCTCTAAAAAATCCTATTCTAAAAAATGTAAAAGAATGAAAGATGAATCAGAAAAAGTCTAGAAGCTTGGTGGGAAAACCTAAGGTTGAAAGAGACTGACAGGAAGCATGCATGGTAAAGTACAGTGATGACTGTCACTGACTTACAACTGGACTCAAGGCCAGTCCTTCTAGAACATGTTCTCATGTGCCAAGATCATTTGTGAGTTCTCAGTGGCAGTCATGTAATGACATATCCTATCAAGGAGGAACCTCCACATCCTCTGAACATTTCATCAGGCTAAGGTCTGGAACTGATGGCCACGACACCAAGGTGGATGCATCGGTAACAGAAAGACACAGGAATCAAGAAGCAAGGCAAGTGAATCCAGAGATCTAGGTGATAGAATCAGATTGGGAGACACACAAATGAGAACAGCAGGCCCATAAACCAAAAAGGGGTAGAAAGAGATGTAGATCTCCAGGAGAGAGGGATAGCCTCGGGCCTCTGAGGGCACAGTGGAGTGACCCCCTTGTGACAGTGACACTCACCTTACCCTTGAAGCCCAGGCCTAAGATTGGAGAAGAGGAAGCAACAATACACATTAGCAAATTGAGGAAGAAATCAATCTTTTTAGTGCCGCAGTCACTCCATATTAATTAAGCTGGTAGTTAGGTGCAAGTCTCTCTCGAAATTGCTCTCTCTCTTCTTCCAACAGCACTCAATGACTACAGTTGGCACATTAAAAAGTCAAGGCAACCAACTTGCATACATTTCTATATTCTCCCATGTTTAGCAAGTTTGAGAAGCTGGATGTCTCTTCTCAGGAAGCTGGGGTATGGGTTTATTAAGGAACTTATAAATCCTAAGAAGGCTGTCCCAGAACAATTAGCCATGAATTTCTCAGAGACCTGATGTGCAAATTACCTGCCTGCTGTTATTTCTTTTCTGGATTGTCCATGTTTCCTTGGTCTTGGTACAGATTTAACTCACTGCTAACCGTATTTCTTAATACCTGTTCCCCCTCCCTGCCCCGGCATGATTCCCATATCCCCATGTGCTAAGGCAATGCAGACTGGAGTAAATAACAGTCTGAACAAAGAAATAGGCCATTAGCATCATATCGTGTATCTGTGAGGAAATGGCAGTCCTGGAACTGGGATCCAGTCCCTGCTTCCTATTTCAGAGATGTTCTGTATCATGAACATAGGGCCTGTACTAGGAATAAGGCACACTCTGTGAGTGGCTGGAGGGGTCCACATGGAGAGAGAGGTCAACACTGGAGAGAGGGGCCTGTCCCCGAAGAGGTGGCTCTAGGCAGGCCAGTAAGGCATATCATGAATTTCCTTCTTGTATTCTACAAAACTTGCATACAACAAAGATTATAAATTTAATAAGAAAAAAGGGGAGAGTGAGATGTAAAAAAAAACACAAGAACAGGAGACAAATGGAGAATTATTCTTTTCATGTTGCAAGTTATATACTCTTTCTATCTACCAAAAAAAGCACTAATTGAAATTGTCACATGAATGGCCTCTGGATACATGACACTGAAATACTGCCACGCCTCCACTAAGATACCAGTGGCTGTTTTTGCTTAGTCATTATGTTATATTGTCTTTGAAATCTTTACTGCCTTTTCATTCCAGATTATGGGGGTTACTCTTCGTGGAGTCTTGCAATTCAGTCTAGATGCAAGTGTCAACCTGCCTCTCATTTCAAGTAAGAAGTACAATGCTGGGAGTTGAAGAAACAATAGAGATGAGTAGCAGGGAACTCCTCTATCACAACCAAAATCTTCTCCCCAGAGGTAAAGTTATTAAAGTTTGACATACTCGACAATTTGAGAAAAAAAAACGTGATGCTGTTTCTTGAGGCAGGAACAAATCACCACTTCCCATGGTAATGATAGGCTTTTCCCTAGGAGCTAAAAAGATCAGTCATGGAAAGAAACTCATCAGCAGAGTGAGTGGGGAAAAAAATGACTCAGGTATTGTATTTTCTGTATTTTTGTCAGGAAATGCATCACTCCACAGATGGATCTAATTTAGTCAGGTTATGGAAAGCCAAACATGGTTTTGGCCCATAACAATACTGGCCAGCATTTACTGAGGGCCTACTATGTAACAGGTGTGTTGCATATATTAGCAGTAATCCTCACTCAAGTCCTTCATAGGCTGTACATTTTCCAATTTTATTGATAAGTCACCTGCACTCTGAGAGAGTAAGTAATTCACTTAAGATCACATGGTTAGTTAGTGCCCCTAAACTACCTCCCTACCCTTATTGAGACCTATGCTAAAAGGTTGATCAGGTAAACTAAAACTAATCCAGAGAAGCCCGGGACGTTCTCACTTACCTCATTCTCTGCAGATAGCTGGGGACCTAGAAGACAGGAATGTTTTATGTTTTATGAGAGGAATAACTCGAGTGATAACAAGCAGAACATTTAAGCAGTGTAATCTCAGATGCCATAGCCAGCAGCAGTATTTGAGAATAATTGCAGAGAATAGAATAATCTAAGAACATCTACATGAATAGGAAGCTTTTTTTCAGAACCCATCTAGAAGGCACTCTTCCTGGAAAAAATAGGCACTAAACCTTCAGTAGGAACTAGCTTCAGTAATTCACTCTCAACAGAAAAGACCCACAGTGCTGGACAATACGGGGGGGCCTTTCTTGTTTATGTGATCACTGGTGGCAGAACATACGGGAAGAAGTAAGCCTCTTTCAAAATAGAGGGGACACAGATCCTATATACATATTGAACTCTGAGCAACTTCAGACCAGACACTCTCTGCAACCATCCCAAGCTCAGGACAGGTGTAACAAAAGAGCAAATAAGAACACAGAAGAAGGGACTTCCCTGGTGGCACAGTGGTTGAGAATCTGCCTGCCAATGCAGGGGACACAGGTTTGAGCCCTGGTCCGGGAAGATCCCACATGCCCCCAGAGCAACTAAGCCCGTGGGCCACAACTATTGAGCCTGCGCTCTAGAGCCTGCAAGCCACAACTACTGAGCCCGCATGCCACAACTACTGAAGCCCGTGCGCCTAGAGCCCAAGCTCTGCAACAAGAGCAACCACCGCAATGAGAAGCCCACACACCGCAAAGTAGAGTAGCCCCCTCTCGTCGCAACTAGAGAAAGTCTGCGTGCAGCAACTAAGACCCAACAACGAAGACCCAGTGCAGCCAAAAATAAATAAGTAAATAAATAAATTTATTTTTAAAAAAAAGAACACAGAAGAAGAATCAACAGAACACAGACAGCAAAGGAGGAACAATGTGGTCCAATGAGGCCTTGAGTTAGACCTGATTTAGCACATTAAATAATTACTTAAAGATAACTTGCTCTGTTTCTTTTATATCCATTTATGTTGTTTGTTGAATATTTACTTGCACTAAAGGTGGCAGCAGAATAAATGGGATATGGTAATTTTTTCATACTATGTAAGCATTCAACCTCAATGAACAACTGCCATATTTAATTGAGGAGGGAGGGACCTCCAATACAGACAATTGACATAACCACTGGGCCATGCTATATTATTGTATTTTATTTTTCTCTTTCATCCCCACCCCTGCTCTCAGAATCCTCCCTCCCTCCTACAGGCACCCACTTTAATGAATTTGATACATATTCTACAATGCTTAGGTCATTGTAAAAAAGTAGTTCTGTGTGTATGTATATATATATATGTTTAATTTAGAAATGGTATTATGCTTTATATCCTGTTCTGATTTTTCCAGTTTCTTTTTTTTTTTTTTTACTAAGCACTATGTTTTTAAGATCTCTGCATGTAGCCATATATATCATTATTTTACTGCCTCTGAGTGCTGCACGATATTCCACAGAAGGCATTTCCTCTTTTCACTTATCCATCCCACTAGCGATAGACAATCAGATTACCCCACTTCCACAGATGCTCTCATACAGGTGCCCTATGAACGCGTGAGTTTCTCTGGAGCAAATACGCAGAAATGGGATTTTGGATATTCAGGCATATGCCTACTTCACTTCAGTGAGTCCTGCCGGAGCACCTTCTAAATGGCTGCATCAATTTGCATTCCTGCTACAAGTGCTTCCAGTTTCCCTACATCCTCATCAACTCTTTCTCTTCTGCAATTAGTCCCTTTTTTGCCTAACTTATGTATGTTGGGCAGTATCTTATCATTTCAATTTGCAGTGACCTGATTACAAATAAGGTTGATCTTTTCTTCCTGAGCATGTTATGCAATTCATATTTGTTCTTCTTTGAATTGCCTGGTCGTCTTTAAACCACCCATTTTTCTAGGAGTTTCTGTCTTTTTCTTACCGATTTGTCTGGAGTTCCTTTATATTTCTAGATATTAACGCCTTGTCACTTTTACATTGTGAACATCTTCTCCCAGTCTGTCATCTGCCTGTTAACTTATCCTATGGTGTCCTCTGTCATATTTCTAAAGTTCTGAATTTTTTAAAAAACCTTTGACTAGTGTTATAATTATATTTTAGAGCAAGGTGAGTCCTGACAATTGCAGTAAGGATTTGGTGTCCACAGTAGGCAGACTAGATAACTATTTTAGAGCATGGTCCTAGGGAAATACATTCCAGTCTGGCTGCCACATTTTAGGAACATTTTGGGACTTCACTAAATTCACTTAATTTATTTTACAGCCGATGCTTGCCTGCTTACACTTCCCTAAGACAAGCTATCCTGAAACCACAGATAAATTAAGCCTGTAGTTTTTTGGCGACCTCATCTTTAAACATTTCTCACTGCCTCATCCCTAACCCCTAACATAATAGGGCAGACTCTTGCTCAGATGGCTCACATTTCTTTTACATGTATTTTATCTTTCACAATGACCATACTTTGAAAACCATTGTACCCACTCTTGTATATCACTAGAATGTGCTTCTCTGCTCAAAAGTTCTTGTTTTGTCAACCTCTCTGCATGGAAGCATCATATATTCTTGACCTTTTAAAATCAAGTTGGCTGGAGCACTCCCCCATATTTCCTTGATCCAGTAAAATCCCCTTGTGTTATGGGTGGACCTCAACCCTATGTCTGCATGACCCATCATACATGTTTTCCCACCATGTCATGCTACCTTCTCCCATCAAGGCTGATTTGAATCATTCAAGAGAAATAAAACAGCACCTTATCAAAGGAACTGCCATCTGGACCAGAAAATTGTACTTTGAGAATAAGTATTAGTTATGATAAACTATACAAAACTACTTTTAAAATACCTACAACCAGGGGAATTCCCTGGTGGTCCAGTGGTTAAGACTCTACGCTTCCACTGCAGGGCACACGGGTTCGATCCCTGGTTGGGGAACTAAGATCCTGCAAACCATGCAGCATGGCCAGAAAAAGTAAATTAAATTAAATAAAAAATAAAATGAAGGGGCTTCCCTGGTGGCGCAGTGGTTAAGAATCCGCCTGCCGACGCAGGGGACACAGGTTCGAGCCCTGGTCCGGGAAGATCCCACATGCCGCGGAGCAACTAAGCCCATGAGCCACAACTACTGAAGCCCACGCGCCTAGAGCCCATGCTCCGCAACAAGAGAAGCCAACGCAATGAGAAGCCTGTGCACCACAACGGAGAGTAGCCCCCGCTCACTGCAACTAAGCACAGCAACGAAGACCCAACACAGCCAAAAATAAATGAATAAATAAATTTTAAAAAATAAAATTAAATTAAATATAATAAAATACCCACAACCAGCAATCATTCACTTAGTATAAGGTACATGGTGATGGCTCCACATGGCCTCTGCATAGTCTATTTCCTTCTACTTTTTTCATCACAAAATGTGGGACTTCAGTTTTGAGCTACACAGTGAAGGCTTAAAGCACTGATCAAATGGTATATACACCAGCACTCTCCAGACCTTTTACCCTGAGGAAGAAAAAAGCACTGGGAGCTGGCCTGGGTGTTCTCCTGTTGGACATAAACAATTTCTCCAAACATCAACATGAGGCAAGGCCACTCTGGAACTGCAATGGACCAAGACAAAAACAAGACCATTCCATAGTCATGTCTGAATACAAACAATATAAGAATATTATCCAAGCCACAAAATATCAAACATCTCAACTTGTTCAACTACAGGTGTGCTCCTAGTGGTTTTTTGGGTGGAGGACATTGGAATTTCATTAAACTCATGAAATAACATATAGCATATGAGAAAAGCACAGACTTTAGAATTCTGACTTTACCACTCGTTGACTTTATTATTTGAAAATGTTACTTAATTTTTCCAAATCTCGTATTTTTTCATCCATAAATTAGGATAAATGGGATTATTCAAAAAGTCTGTGCAAATATACTTCATAGGGATTTTGTGAGCAGGTCTACCATGGACAGCCAAGCAGGTTGTACACTGCACAACTCCAGAGGAGACCATTCACATGGATCTGGAATCATTCACGTAGTAGTCCTCTATGAAATAATGTAAGTCAAGTGATTGACACCATGTCTCTCACGTGTTAAAGGCCTGATAAGTGGTGACTATAACCGCTAAACATGCTTGAGTTTGTAACGGAGCGAGCATTGTCCTGAGAATCAGTGTTGCCCTTCTAATTGAGCAAGTGGCTGTCTACTGGTGTGATTAGATTAGAAAAGTCAATTCAAAGAAGGTGCCAAGACAGACATAGAAAACAGACTTGTGGTTGCCAAAGTGGAGGGGGAGTGGGGAAGGGATGGATTGAGAGTCTGGGATTAGCAGATGCAAACTATTATATATGGGATAGATAAACAACAAGGTCCTACTGTAAAGCACAGGGAACTATATTCAATATCTTGTGATAAAACATAACAGAAAAGAATATGAAAAAGGATGTATATATATGTATAACTGAATCACTTTGCTGTACAGCAGAAATTAACACAACTTTGTAAATCTACTATATTTCAATAAAATAATTTTTTAAAAGGTGCCAAGAACACCGTCTGCCCTAGATCACACCTAGAGGATTATAAAATGCCTAGCATCTCACCATCCCAGACCCTATGTGATAAAAGCTGATGCCTTCTCCTTGGAGATAGTAAGCTACAGGGTTGATAGCAATGGCATGATGCCTCCAGTCTACAAACCTTTCCATCCCTTATTTCTTTTAGTCCTCACAATACCTTGTCAAGATAAGTATATAGGGAATGTTCTCAGGACACCTATTTTACAGATGACAAAAATATGCTCTGAGAGGTGCAGTGACTAATTCAAAAACATACATCAACCATGTGGCAGGGGCAAGGCACTAACCCAGATCTTCTGACTGCAAACCCACTGCTCGCTCCAACAAATACACTTGACTCTCACTACTGAGAAAGTCTGGTTGCAAGTGCCAAGCTCCTGAGACGTTACGGGAAAGCTGGGGGAGCCCTCCCCAATGGCAAGGACTGCAGTACTCATTTTGTGTCCGCACAGCAAATGAAGAGGACACTGACACTCTAAGAGGTCATTTTAGGTGCTAGTCTAACGTCTGTAAAGTGGACTAGATTAATTGTCTCCCAGCTCTGATGTGTAAAGACTTGATGATGCCGTAATGAATGAAATCACCCAAACAGTATGCTTAGTGCCACCATTGACAGCACCTCTTTTGCTGGCGTACTTCTTTGATTTCCCAATTGTCAGTCAGTTTCCTCCAAACCCTATTTCCAAAAGAGGGGTAGAGGAAGGCTAACATAGACCAAGCACCTGCCAGAGAAGGTACCAGACCAAGGGGCTGACAGGAATTATCTCACTGAATTCTCACAACAACTCTGTAGGGTAAGTGGTATTTTTTGCCATTTAATGGATAAGGAACCGAGGCTGAGATGTTAGGTAGCTTAGCCAAGTTTTCAAGGTGAGTGGAGCCAGGATTTTAACACCAGACTGTGTTACTCTAAATTCCCGGCACAGCCCATTTACCATGCTGCTTGCCAAATACATGAAAAAGTCAAAACATGTTAAGCTGGTCTGGAAAAGAACACAGGTAGCTGATAATGGCACACTGTGTTACCTCTTCCTCTTCTAAATACCTCTTCCAAAGTCACTTTTACTTTCCAGTGACCTTCAATGTCTTCACTGGCTAGTTGGGAATTCCCTGGCGGTCCAGTCGTTAGGACTCTGTGCTTCCACTAGAGGGGACCTGGGTTCGATCCCTGGCTGGGGAACTAAGATCCAGCATGGCGGGGTCGGAAAAAAAAAAAAAAAAAACCCGAGTTTACCAATAAGTAGATCCTCGGCATAACCAGTAACAGAATTGCCCCACCTCTGAGGGGCTCTGAGTTTCCAAACCCTCCTTCCACTTGCCACTAGTCTCTCTTCTTCAAAAAAATAAACACTGGCTAATCAACATGGGGAATATAGTGCATATTTTGTAATAACTGTAAATAGAGTGTAAGCTTTAAAAATTGTATCAAATTTTTAAAAATAAATAAATAAATAGAAAATAATAGCAAGTGACATGAATTGTCAGCAGGCCAGTGGGAAAAGACAGTGAGAGATCCTGAGGCAGAACGGGCAGGCTAAACAGCTTTTGGATTCCTAAGCCTCAGAAATTATGAGGGATAATAAACGATTGTTGTTTTTAAGCTTCTAAATCTGGATACTTGTCACGCAGCAGGAAATAACTAACTCAGGGGGCCTTTGGAGGATATGTGACTTGCCCAGTGTCACCCACAGATTAGCCACAAAGCGAGGACTGAATGTCAGACCCCTTCACTCCGGGGGCAGGGCTCTTTTTACTTCCCCCAGCTGCCTTCATGGAACGCTCATTCCCCACCAGACAGAAGACCTTTCCACTCGTCAGTGTACAAGAGCTTCTCCAAGTTGAGGGCAAAGAGGACTAACAATACACAGGATGGGCAGGATTAAGGGAGAAATGGGCGAGGGAGGTGTTACAGAACGTGAGTCACCTTGGCTTTAGGTTCATCTCTGATGTGCATTCTCTGAAGCCGAGTCCATTCCTCAGGAGAAAGAATGGTTGTGTGAGGGAACTGGTGACCGAAACCACCCTCCTTGGCCAGGCACAATGTGAACCGCTTGCGTGAGTTGTCTCACAACACGAGGTCCCTTCCTGATAAGGAACACACTGCTGCCGCCGAAAACCAACTGGGAGAACTCGCGAGAGGCGGAAAGGAGGGAGGAGACGCCAGCCCATAATATGTCTTGTAAAAGTAACTGGGAGAATTCGGGAGGGGCCGACGGGAGGGAGGAGACGCCAGCCCATAATATGTCTTGTAAAAGTAACTGGGAGAATTCGGGAGGGGCCGACGGGAGGGAGGAGACGCCAGCCCATAATATGTCTTGTAAAAGTAACTGGGAGAACTTGGGAGGGGCCGACGGGAGGGAGGAGACGCCAGCCCATAATATGTCTTGTAAAAGTAACTGGGAGAATTCGGGAGGGGCCGACGGGAGGGAGGAGACGCCAGCCCATAATATGTCTTGTAAAAGTAACTGGGAGAATTTGGGAGGGGCCGACGGGAGGGAGGAGACGCCAGCCCATAATATGTCTTGTAAAACTAACTGGGAGAATTTGGGAGGGGCCAACAGAAGGGCGGAGACACCAGCCCATACATCCTGCCAACCTCCCAGGAACTCTCCCACTGAAAACCATCTTTTTATTTTTTTAAATTTATTTTTGGCTGCGTTGGGTCTTCGTTGCTGCGTGCAGGCTTTCTTTAGTTTCAGCGGGGGGGGGGGGGCTACTCTTCGTTGTGGAGCACGGGCTCTAGGCACGTGGGCTTCAGTAGTTGCAGCACGCAGGCTCAGCAGTTGCGGCAGGCGGGCCCTAGAGCGTGCGGGCTCAGTACTTGTGGCTCATGGGCTCTAGAGCTCAGGTTCAGTAGTTCTGGCGCACGGGCTTAGTTGCTCCGCAGCATGTGGGATCTTCCCGGACCAGGGCTCGAACCCGTGTCCCCTGCATTGGCAGATAGATTCTCAACCACTGCACCACCAGGGAAGTCCCTTGAAAACCATCTTGACTGAGAGATGCACGCGCCACCAGGGAGGGCCTTGAATCAGACCAAATATGGGCACAGGCAAGATGATTGGCCAGAGACAATCCAGAAACTAACCCTATTACCATAAAACCTAAGACTGCGAGCCACGTGGCAGAGCAGTTCTCCTGGGTTCCCTTACCCTGCTGCTCTCCGCCCAGGCGCCCCTTCCCAATAAAATCTTTTGCTCTGTCAGTGTGTGTGTCTCTAGACAATTCATTTGAGTGTTAGGCAAGAGCTCACTCTCGGGCCCTGGGAGGGGTCCCCCTTCTGAAAATAGATGGAACATCATTAGAAGAATGTATTCAACGATGGAGAAAAGCGGAACCCAGGGCTGCAGGTTGTAGAAGGATGGCAGGCCACTAATGAATTTAATTATTCAAAGCAACTCACAACTTGATGGAAGAGCAGCATTCTTAGAAAACTCATTTTCTGATTATATCTCAGTCTCCAGATCCTTGAAATATAGCGTCTCTTATTGCAGACCCATCAGTCAAGCCTCAATTAGATCTAGAGCTATCCACATTAGGTACTGGTTTAATTTGTCATTGTCTTTAAAAAAAAATGCTATTAGATATTCCATTTGTAAATCACATTTGGAATTTATTTGCAGAAGCCAAAGGCAGCAAGATGCAACTGAGACCACATAAAAAGCCTTTGCAATGTATCTATTACCACAAGCATTTCTTTCATTGTATGCACTTTCAGAAGTGCAAGCCAATATGTCTTTACAAAATGCAACATTACTATGTGGCCATTTTTTAGAGGAGATGGGCAGTAACCAGGAGTATTTGGATAATATAAATTCACATCTGCAAAATGTCTGCCTACAAGTTATTGATTTTTGTCTTCCCCAAATAGCCTATTAAAGGGAAACATTTTTCTAATGCTTTCCAGGGGGCCTGCAGGAAATCATTACTGGCGGTGACTGTTGTTTTATGGGTCTTTGGAACGGAAGCCTTAAATATGAACATGAAATGTGAAAAGGAAGGAAGTGATATGCAGATACCTGCCTGGGAGCTGCTTTTTATTCATTGCTCGTCCCCTAGTCTATTTCTCCAGGCAGTTAGCCGAGGGTGTCATTCTGGGAACCATTTGTTGAATGGCTCCTTTTTCTGCAGGAAATTTTTACAGAACCCAAGGCTGGATTTAATTCCTCCTCATCTGGCCTCCACCCCGACCCTGTCCTTACTATCTCTTCCCAGACACCCACTTTTTCCCATCACCAGTTTCTCACTGCGGTTCCCACTCTCACCCGTGTAGACTAAAGCATGACACGCACTGGGCCTGGGCTGCAACACAAGACCGGGAAGAGTCAGGAAAACCTGTGTGCAAAGTCTATCTCTGCACCAGGGCCGGGGGCGGGGGTGGGGGTGGGGAAGTGGGCAAAGCAAAGTGGGCATAAAGGTGTGGCATCATCAGAAAACAGATCAGGTAAGAAATAGAGTTACAGATGTAGAAAATAAACTTATGGTTATGGGAAGTGGATAAGGGTGGGAGAGGGATAAATTGGAAGATTGGGACTGACATATATACACTACAATATATAAAATAGATAACTAACAAGGACCTACTGTATAGCACAGGGAACTCTACTCAATACTCTGCAATGGCCTGTATGGGAAAAGATTCTAAAAAAGAGTGGATATACGTATATGTATAACTGATTCATTCTGCTGGACACCTGAAACTAACACAACATTGTAAATCAACTATACTCCAATAAAAATTAGAAAGGAAGGAAGGAAGGAAGAAACAGTGAAACAGTTCAGGTAGGTACACCATACCCTTACTTATCACAAGGGATCACCCTTGGACATTTCCAAACCTCCAAATGTGAAAGCACCATCCTAGTGATGAGGATATTGATGACGAAGATGAGGAGAATAAAAGCAGTTTCGTTATACTGACTACTTAGTGTAAGCACTTGCTCCCTCATCTACTCCTGACAACAACTCTGGGAGGTAGGTGCTATTACCCTCAATTTACCAGTGAGGGGTACATTTGCCCTTGGTCACTTATGAATAGCAGAGTGGGATTCAAATCCAAGTGCAGTGGATTCCAAAGCCCTCACTCTTAGCCACTGACCACCTCTGAGTGGTCAGACTTGACCTAATCTGTTCTTGCTCACAGTCAAGTTCATCTAGACCTGGAGAACAGGTGTCAGTGAACACTCTGAATAAACTTGAGGCACAGCCAGAGGGAACATATGTCATTCAATATTTAATTAAAAAGCTTGTATTGTGTGTAAGGAATGTGCAATGGAAATAAAGAGGAAGGATGCTAGGACAGTGGGGAGACGGTCCATAAACCAACTAACACAAAAATAAGGGTGTAACACAAATTGGTGTAAAGCTGTGGAGGACAAGTGTCGAATGCTGTGGACACGGTAATAGGAATCTAATTGACATGAAGGGGCCAGAGAGGCCTCTCTGAGGCCAGGGGGATGAGCAGGAGTTAGGAGTTAACCAGGAAGGGGAGGAGGAGGGAAAAAGGATGTGCAAAGGCCCTAAAGGGGGCAGGAGATTAAGGCATCTGGAGAACTGAAAGAAGATCCATGGGGCTGCTGTATGATGAGAAGCAGGGAGAATGGCAGTCAGTGCAACTAGGGAGAGAGGGGAGAAGCACTTGGAGTCTTATGGGATGCTTGTGTCCTCCTGGGTGAAATAAAGAAGCCATTAAAAAGTCCTGGTGTGGGAAAGACATTGTTACCCTGCACATTGTTAAAAGCTCACTGGGGGGCGCCTTCAAGATGGCAGAGGAGTAAGACGTGGAGATCACCTTCCTCCCCACAAATACATCAAAACTACATCTACATGTGGAACAACTCCTACAGAACACCCACTGAACGCTGGCAGAAGACCTCAGATTTCCCAAAAGATGCCCTCAGGCGACCTACACGCAGAGGTGGGGCCAAATCCAAAGCTGAACCCCAGGAGCTGTGCTAACAAAGAAGAGAAAGGGAAATCTCCCCATGCAGCCTCAGGAGCAGTGGATTAACTCTCCACAATCAACTTGATGTACCCTGTATTTGTGGACTACCTCAAGGGACAATGAATCATCCCAAAATTGAGGTGGGGGACTTTGGGAACAACTGTAAACTTGGGGTTTGCTTTCTGCATCTAATTTGTTTCTGGTTCTATGTTTATCTTAGTTTAGTATTTAGAGCTTATTATAATTGGTAGATTGTTTATTGATTTGGTTGCTCTCTTCCTTTTCTTATTTTTTTATATATATTTTTTCTTTTGTTTTTCTCTTTTTTGTGAGTGTGTATGTGTATGCTTCTTTGTGTGATTTTGTCTGTATAGCTTTACTTTTGCCATTTGACCTAGGATTCTGACTGTCGTTTTTTGTTGTTGTTGGTTTTTTTTTTAGTATACTTTTTAGGGCTTGCTATCATTGGTGGATTTGTTTTATGGTTTGGTTGCTCTCTTCTTTCTTTCTCTCTTTTTTTTTATTACTTTTTTATTTTTTATTTTTAATAATTGTTTTCTATTTTAATAACTTTATTTTTTTTTCTTTATTTATTTCTTTTTCTTCCTTTTCTTCTGAGCCGTGTGGCTGACAGGGTCTTGGTGCTCTGGCCGGATGTCAGGCCTGAGCCTCTGAGGTGGGAAAGCCAAGTTCAGGACATTGGTTCACCAGAGACCTCCCGGCTCCACGTAATATCAAATGGCGAAATCTCTCCCAGAGATCTCCTTCTCAATGCTAAGACCCAGCTCCACTCAATGACCAGCAAGCTACAGTGCTGAACACCCTAAGCCAAACAACTAGCAAGACAGGAACCAAACCCACCCATTAGCAGAGAAGCTGCCTAAAATCATAATAAGTTCACAGACACCCCAAAACACACCACCAGACATGGTCCTGCTCACCAGAAAGACAAAATCCAGCCTCATCCACTAGAACACAGGTACCAGTCCCCTCCACCAGGAAGCCTACACAAGCCACTGAACCAACCTCACCAACTGGGGGCAGACACTAAAACCAATGGGAACTACGAACCTGCAGCCTGTGAAAAGGAGACCCCAAACACAGTAAATTAAGCAAAATGAGAAGACAGAGAAATATGCAGCAGATATAGGAGCAAGGTAAAAACCCACCAGACCAAACAAGTGAAGAGGAAGTAGGCAGTCTATCTGAAAAAGAATTCAGACTAATGATAGTAATGATGATCCAAAATCTTGGAAATAGAATGGAGAAAATACAAGAAATGTTTAACAAGGACCTAGAAGAATTAAAGTACAAACAAACAATGATGAACAACACAATAAATGAAATTTAAAATTCTCTAGAAGGAACCAAGCAGAATAACTGAGGCATAAGAACGGATAAGTGACCAGGAAGATAAAATAGTGGAAATAAATACTGTAGAGCAGAATAAAGAAAAAAGAATGAAAAGAATTGAGGACAATCTCACAGACCTCTGGGACAACGATAAATGCACCAGCATTCGAACTATAGGGGTCCCAGAAGAAGAAGAGAAAAAAAATGGTCTGAGAAAATATTTGAAGAGATTATAGTTGAAAACTTCCATAATATGGGTAAGGAAATAGTCAATCAAGTCCAGGAAGTGCAGAGAGCCCCATACAGGATAAATCCAGGGAGAAACACACCAAGACACATATTAATCAAACTGTCAAAAATTAAATACAAAGAAAAATATTAAAAGCAGCAAGGGAAAAGCAACAATTGACATACAAGGGACTCCCCATAAAGTTTACAGCTGATCTTTCAGCAGAAACTCTGCAAGCCAGAAGGGAGTGGCAGGACATATTTAAAGTGATGAAAGGAAAAAAACTACAACCAAGATTACTCTACCCAGCAAGGATCTCATTCAGATTCAACAGAGAAATTAAAAACTTTACAGACAAGCAAAAGTTAAGACAATTCAGCACCACCAAACCAGCTCTACAACAAATGTTAAAGGAACTTCTCTAGGCAGGAAACACAAGACAAGGAAAAGACTTACAATAACAAACCCAAAACAATTAAGGAAAAGGTAATAGGAACATACATATGGATAACTACCTTAAATGTAAATGGATTAAATGCTCCAACCAAAAGACATAGACTGGCTGAATGGATACAAAAACAAGACCCATATATATGCTGTCTACAAGAGACCCACTTTAGACCTAGGGACACATACAGACTGAAAGAGAGGGGATGGAAAAAATATTCCATGCAAATGGAAATCAAAAGAAAGCTGGAGTATCAATTCTCATATCAGACAAAATAGACTTTAAAATAAAGACTATTACAAGAGACAAAGAATGACATTACATAATGATCAAGGGATCAATCCAAGAAAAGATATAACAATTGTGAATATGCACAAAACATAGGAGCACCTCAATACATAAGGCAAATGCTAACAGCCATAAAAAGGGAAATCAACAGTAACACAATCATAGTAGGGGACTTTAACACCCCACTTTCACCAATGGACAGATCATCCAAAATGAGAACAAATAAGGAAACACAAGCTTTAAAGGATATATTAAACAAGATGGACTTAATTGATATTTATAGGACATTCCATCCAAAAACAGCATATTACACTTTCTTCTCAAGTGCTCATGGAACATTCTCCAGGATAGATCATATCTTGGGTCACAAATCAAGCCTTGGTAAATTAAAGAAAATTGAAATCGTATCAAGCATCTTTTCCAACCACAATGCTATGAGACTAGATATCAATTACAGGAAAAAACTGTAAAAAATGCAAACACATGGATACTAAACAATACGCTACTAAATAACCAAGAAATCACTGAAGAAATCAAAGAGGAAATCAAAAAATACATAGAAACACATGACAATGAAAACACGATGACCGAAAACCTGTGGGATGTAGCAAAAGCAGTTCTAAGAGGGACGTTTATAGCAATACAATCCTACCTCAAGAAACGAGAAACATCTCAAATAAACAACCTAATCTTACACCTAAAGCAATTAGAGAAAGACGAACAAAAAAACCCCAAAGTTAGCAGAAGGAAAGAAATCATAAAGATCTGATCTGAAATAAATGAAAAAGAAATGAAGGAAACGATAACAAATATCAATAAAACTAAAAGCTGGTTCTTTGAGAAGATAAACAAAACTGATAAACCATTAGCCAGACTCATCAAGAAAAAAAGGGAGAAGACTCAAATCAACAGAATTAGAAATGAAAAAGGAGAAGTAACAACTGACACTGCAGAAATACAAAGGATCATGAGAGATTACTACAAGCAACTCTATGCCAATAAAATGGACAACCTGGAAGAAATGGACACATTCTTAGAAATGCACAACCTGCCAAGACTGAAACAGGAAGAAATAGAAAATATAAGCAGACCATCACAGCACTGAAATTGAAACTGTGATTAAAAATCTTCCAACAAACAAAAGCCCAGGACCAGATGGCTTCACAGGAGAATTCTATCAAACATTTAGAGAAGAGTTAACACCTATCCTTCTCAAACTCTTCCAAAATATAACAGAGGGAGGAACACTCCCAAACTCATTCCAAAAGGCCACCATCACCCTGATACCGAAACCAGACAAAGATGTCACAAAGAAAGAAAACTACAGGTCAATAACACTGATGAACATAGATGCAAAAGTCCTCAACAAAATACTAGCAAACAGAATCAAACAGCACTTTAAAAGGATCATACACCATGATCAAGTGGGGTTTATCCCAGGAATGCAAAGATTCTTCAATATACTTATATCAATCAATGTGATACACCACAGTAACAAACTGAAGGATAAAAACCAAATGATAATCTCAAGAGATGCAGAAAAAGCTTTTGACAAAATTCAACACTGATTTATGATAAAAACCCTCCAGAAAGCAAGCATAAAGGGAACTTACCTCAACATGATAAAGGCCATATATTACAACCCACAGCCAACATCGTTCTCAATGGTGAAAAACTGAAACCATTTCCATTAAGATCAGGAACAAGACAAGGTTGCCCACTCTCACCAGCATTATTCAACATAGTTTTGGAAGTTTTAGCCACAGCAATCAGAGAAGAAAAAGAAATAAAAGGCATCCAAATAGCAAAAGAAGAAGTAAAGCTGTCATTGTTTGCAAATGGCATAATGCTATACATAGAGAGTCCTAAAGATGCTACCAGAAAACTACTAGAGCTAATCAATGAATTTGGTAAAGTAACAGGATACAAAATTAATGCACAGAAATCTCTTGCATTCTTATACACTAATATGAAATATCTGAAAGAGAAATTAAGGAAACACTCCCATTCACCATTGCAACAAAAAGAATAAAATACCTAGGAATAAACCTACCTAAGGAGACAAAAGACCTGTATGCAGAAAACTATAAGACACTGATGAAAGAAATTAAAGATGATGCAAACAGATGGAGAGATATACCATGTTCTTGGATTGGAAGAATCAATATTGTGAAAATGACTATACTACGCAAAGCAATCTACAAATTCAGTGCAATCCTTGTCAAACAACCAAGGACATTTTTCATAGAACTAGAACAAAAAATTTCACAGTTTGTGAAAACACAAAAGACCCTGAATAGCCAAAGCAATCTTGAGAAAGAAAAACAGAGCTGTAGGAATCAGGCTCCCGGACTTCAGACTATACTACACAGCTACAGTAATCAAGACAGTATGGTTCTGGCACAAAAACAGAAATATAGATCAATGGAACAGGATAGAACCCACGCACATATGGTCATCTTATTTTTGATAAAGGAAGCAAGAATATACAATGGAGAAAAGACAGCCTCTTCAATAAATGGTGCTGGGAAAACTGGACAGCTACATGTAAAAGAATGAAATTAAAACACTCCCTAACACCATACACAAAAATAAACTCAAAATGGATTAAAGACTTAAATGTAAGGCCAAACACTATAAAACTCTTAGAGGAAAACATAGGCAGAAAACTCTATGACATAAATCACAGCAAGATCCTTTTTGACCCACCTCCTAGAGAAATGGAAATGAAACAAAAATAAACAAATGGGACCTAATGAACTTAAAAGTTTTTGCACAGCAAAGGAAAACATAAACAAGACGAAAAGACAACCCTCAGAATGGGAGAAAACATTTGCAGACGAAGCAACTGACAAAGGATTAATCTCCAAATTATACAAGCAGCTCATGCAGCTCAATATCAAAAAACCAAACAACCCAATCCAAAAATGGGGAGAAGACCTAAACAGACATGTCTCCAAAGAAGATATACAGATTGCCAACAAACATATGAAAGGATGCTCAACATCACTAATCATTAGAGAAATGCAAATCAAAACTACAATGAGGTATCACCTCACACCAGTCAGAATGGCTATCATCAAAAAATCTACAAACAATAAATGCTGGAGAGGGTGTGGAGAAAAGGGAACACTCCTGCACTGTTGGTGGGAATGTAAATTGATACAGCCACTATGGAGAACAGTATGGAGGTTCCTTAAAAAACTAAAAATAGAACTCCCATATGACCCAGCAATCCCACTACTGGGCATATACCCTGAGAAAACCATAATTCAAAAAGAGTCATGTACCACAATGTTCACTGCAGCTTTATTTACAATAGTCAGGACATGGAAGCAACCTAAGTGTCCATCAACAGATGAATGGATTAAGAAGATGTGGCACATATATAAAATGGAACATTACTCAGACATAAAAAGAAATGAAATTGAGTTATTTGTAGTGAGGTGAATGGACCTAGAATCTGTCATACAGAGTGAAGTAAGTCAGAAAGAGAAAAACAAATACTGTATGCTAACACATATATATGGAATCTAAAAAAAAAAGAAAAAAAATGGTTCTGAAGAACCTAAGGGCAGGACAGGAATGAAGACGTAGACGTAGAGAATGGAGTTGAGGACACGGCAGGGGGAAGGGTAAGCTGGGACGAAGTGAGAGAATGGTAGGGACATATATATACTACCAAATGTAAAATAGATAGCTAGTGGGAAGCAGCTGCGTAGCACAGGGAGGTCAGCTCGGGGCTTTGTGACCACCTAGAAGGGTGGGATAGGGAAGGTGGGAGGGAGACGCAAGAGGGAGGAGATATGGGGATGTATGTATATGTATAGCTGATTCACTTTGTTATGCAGCTGAAACTAACACAGCATTGTAAAGCAATTATACTCCAGTAAAGATGTTTTAAAAATAAATAAATAAAATAAATAAAATAAAATGGCAAAAATGCAAAAAAAAATAAAAAGAGAAAAAAAAAGCTCACTAGGGCTGCTGTAAGGAGTGTGACTTGAGTCAAGGGTCATTATGAGGCGATTGCCGTGGTATAAAAGAGACAGACAAGATGGGGGTCGGGGATGGGGGGGAAACAAAAATTCTAAACCTACTTCATTTGGTTCCATGGAAGGAAGGGAAGTGTATTCATTTCCCAGGGCTGCCATGACAACAAATTGCCACAAACCTGGTGGCTTAAAACAAGAAATTCGTTCTTTCACCGTTCCGGAGGCTAGAAGTGCAAAATCAATGTGTCAACAGGGCTATGCGCCCTCCAAAGGCTCTAGGAAAGGCTTTTTCCTCTTCTTAGCTTCTGATGGCTCCCAGCAGTCCTTGGCATTTCTCAGTTTGTAAATGCATCACTTCATTCTCTGTCTCTATTTTCACATGGCTTTCTTCCCTCTGTATCTCTTCTGTGTCTCTGTGTCCAGAGCTCCAGCTCTTTTCCCTTATAAAGACACCAGTTATTGGATTGAGGGCCACGCTCATCTATTATGACCTCATCTTAACTTGGTTACATCAGTAAAGAAGCTATTTCCAAAAAAAAGTCACTTCACAGGTACCAGGGGTTAGGACTTGAACATCTTTGCAGTGACAGAATTCAACACACTACAGGAAATAAAGACATCAAGTATACCTTCCAAGTTCCTATCAGGAGCAACTTAGTCAATGGAGCTATTCAATTTACTAAATTGGGAAGAATGAAGGAGAAGCAGTTTGGGGTCCAGTCTGGGGCATGTTACATATGGAATACCAATGAATGCAGTTGTCAAATTGATAGTTAATATGAAAGTATTAAGCAGAGAAGAAAAGTCTGGGCTGGAGATAAATATTAAAATGCAAGGGAGTCAATGAGATTGTCAAGCAGAGTATCATAATGCAATACTATAAGCAAAATATTTTTTCAACAAATTTTAATGCCATCAGAAAACCTGCTTATTGACTGAAAGAAGAAATGTACAGAATTGTACATTTGTGGCCAATTGTGTATGTGGCCAATTATGTTCTATGTAAAATATATGACTATAAATATGCAAATACTTTTTTATATTGAAGAAGAAAGGAAATTGACAAATATTGATAGTGGCTGTCCTGGGGTTTTTTTCTTTAATTAATTAATTTATTTATTTTTGGCTGCGTTGGGTCTTCGTTGCTGTGTGCAGTCTTTCTCTAGTTGCCATGAGCAGGGGCTACTCTTCGTTACAGTGCCCGCAGGCTTCTCGTTGCGGTGGTTTCTCTTGTTGAGGAGTAAGGGCTCTAGGCACCCGAGCTTCAGTAGTAGTGGCACAAGGGCTCAGTAGTTGTGGTGCACGGGCTTAGTTGCTCTGCGGCATGTGGGATCTTCCCAGACCAGGGCTCGAACCCATGTCCCCTGCATTGGCAGGCGGATTCTTAACCACTGCACCACCAGGGATGTCCCCTGATGGCTACTTTTGTTTTCTTATGCTTTGAAGAGTTTTTCAAATTTTCTACAATTGAGTATGAGTTTTTTTAATAAGGTTTTTTCAAAGACAAGCTGTATTCAGAAATTTAATGTGGCTGGAATATGGGGTGTGAAAAAAAGAAAAGACTGAAGAAAGGTGAAGCTAAATGGTAGTTATTGAGCCTGGTCTAATTTGCTAAACAAAGCAATTTATTTTTCATCCTATATGCAACAGGGGATTCTAAAAGCCTTGAAAAATGGAAGCAGGATGATTATCTCATGGAATTTAGTTAGCTATTTTTCTGACTGTAGAAGTAATATAGTCTCATTATAGAGAATAAAAAATAGAGCTACAGGAAATTACACATCTCCTGTTAACATTTTTTCAGTATTTCCTCCCAATATTCTTTTCTATACCTATTTTGCACAGATTAGATCAAATTCTAAATAGCTTCCTTTTTTAAATTCACCATAATATGATAAACCTTTCACAGTGAATTTGAAAATCCCTGAAAGTATAATTTTATTGACTATGTGGCCATACCATGGAGATAACATTATTTACTCACCTATCCTTCTACATTTGAATGTATTTGTCATTTTCATTTTTAAATAAATTCTAAATAGTGCTGCAATAAGCATCTTTATCCATAAATTTCTACCAGAACATTTATCGAGCACCAAGTATGCACGGACACTGCAGGAAGTATTCAGAAAGATAAGCTGAATGTCACCTCTCCCTTTCCACCTGGTCCTAGGGCTGCTCCTGGCTTCTGGTATGCAATAATGCCATCTGCCCATTAGAGGGAACTCTCTGCATATTTAAATCAGTCTCCTTGGCGCTGAGCTAAAAGAGCAAACTGGCCAAGCCAGCCATGAAAATGTTTTCTTAGCTGGGAGGTGCAGTTCAATCCCACTGTCTCACATTCCTGGCTGCTGGTGCCCCTATGACTGGCGTCGTTTTGCTAACCTAGTCACTAGCTCTTTTGACCCTAACCAGCCAAGCTCCACCTTGATGCTACATCTTTAGGTGCTGAGATGCTCTGGAAGCCGGCCACAAGCACTCAGGTGCCCTCTGAAACATTCCATCCATAAGACTTGAGCTTTCTGGAACCACAAGTTACCATCCATCTATTCTGCTCACCATTTCATCTTCAGTGTCCAGCTAGGTGCCAGGCATATATTGGACATGTCATAAATATTATTGTGGGAAGGACTGAACCAACCCTTTGGTAACTGGAATGACTTGACAAGAACAATAGCCTCCCTTGATTTCCTGAAAGCTTGTCCTTGAAGTCAAGTCGGTCGAGTCTTCCTGCAGGATTCACTCTGTTGCTAGTTCTGCCCCTGACAAAGGACAGCTTCCCTCTCTGCAGCCTCATTTCCTCAGCTCTTATGATGGGCAGCTCTACCAGCTTTGAGCACGAGGGCGTGTGAACAAACTCAGTCGGCTTGTTGATTAGTCATTGGGTGCATCACATTCATGCCACCTGAGAAGTATTTTTATAATGCAGAAGCCACGCAGTTAACAAAACCATCTAGAGACATTTTTTAATACACATATGTATAACACACTCTCCTGCTTCCCCACCCCTTCCCCTATCACATTCTAACAAACAAAGATCTCTCTGATGCACACAGGGAAGAGAGACTTGTTTAGAGTGTTTAAAAGTCCTGCAGGTGATTCTAATGGGCATGAATACACACACACCAACACACGCACACACATGTACACTGGCATGCACCCCATGCCACCCCCATCCCCGGCATACTGAGAGCCATTCCTATGGACTAGCTCTTCTATACCTTGGGTGCACATCAAAATCACCCAGAGAGATTTTTTTTTTTAATTATGTTGATGCCCAAGCCAAACCTCAGGAAAATTAAATCAGAATCTCTCAGAAAGAAGCTTGGGCCTCAGGGATTTTACTGTGCAGCCAAGACTGAGATCCAGTGCTGTAGACACTTGGAGAAACCAGTTAAGAGTCAGCGTAGCCCCTGTTCACAGAACCTTCCAACCTAACGTGGAAGGAGATTAGCACAAAATGACTACGCACAAAGCAGCCCAGAGTGCCGCCTAGTGAGGAAAGCACTGGCCCCAGGTTAGGAGAGAGTGGGCTTAGGTTTATCACTTAATAAGTCACTTCTGGTCTCTGAGACTCTGTCTCTTCATCTATGAAACATGAATACTTTTACCGCAGAGAGGGTAGAAGGACCAAATAAAATAATGAGGTGAGTTATCTGTAAATTATAAATAGTTACACATTTGGAAAGGATTATTATGGGGAAACACCACATAAATATTTTTAAATAATTTTTAAAGTAATATTTTAAATTAGTTCAGCCTTGAAATTGACTCAATATTTATCGTGGCGTCTGTAAGAAGATTCCTAATTTTTAGCGTTTCAAGCCTGTTGCCCAGTTTCCAAAGTCTTTTGTCACCTCTTTCTTCCCCAACCAATGCATTCCCAACTCTGTTAAAACATTCACTGACATTATATCACCAAAAAATCAGAGTATCTCTCACCGCCGTTTCATTCAGTTATTTTACATCATCACAAACTCCCATTATCTTCCTTTAATAATATTTTCTATTAATAAGATGCTAAAGCTAACTGAAGTCCTCTATTCCGTAGCAGGCTTTTGAACACCCAAAGTAAAGAATCTTTCCTGGTGCAATTTCAGGCATCACCACCGAGCCAGTCAGAGAACTGTTTCTGAGTAAGGTTCTGCCCTTGACTTCACAAACCATGCCATTCAGGAATAGCAAACCACATGCAGAGTTGTTAAGAAACTCTGAATAGCATAGACTTACCACTGAACCCCACAAGCTGGCTTTGTCTTAAATAAGTCAACTAGACTTCATTTTAAGATGTGCGGTTAACCTAGAAACTAATGAAACCAGCACAGCAAATGCTTACGTATGTTATACAGTTTTTTTTCCTAAACTGTGACTGTTTGTAAGTAAGATTTTTGGCCCTGGTTTTGCTTAGTGGCAGATCAATAAAATTATGTAAACTATGGAGGTGTACTGAAAAGACAGAAGGCAGCTGGTTATGAGTCTGAAATTGGGTGGTAAAGAGAAAGCTCAGGGGCTTCCCTGGTGGTGCAGTGGTTGAGAATCTGCCTGCTAATGCAGGGGACACGGGTTCGAGCCCTGGTCTGGGAAGATCCCACATGCTGCGGAGCAACTGGGCCTGTGAGCCACAATTACTGAGCCTGCACGTCTGGAGCCTATGCTCCACAACAAGAGAGGCCACGATAGTGAGAGGCCCTCACACCGCGATGAAGAGTGGCCCCCGCTTGCCGCAGCTAGAGGAAGCCCTCGCACAGAAACGAAGACCCAACACAGCCCAAAAAAGAAATAAATAAATAAATAATTTTTTTTAAAAAAGAGAGAGAGAAAGCTCAGTGTGAATGGAACGAGCCAAGATGTTGATGACAAGGAAGGGGAGCTCACTCCTTTCTGCGTGTGACACAGTCCTACAATGAGGCAAGTAACCCCTCATCTCAACCCCAAAACCCCAACTCATGCCCTATCTGCAAGGAAGAAAGAGCCAATGGATAGTTAAGGAATTATCTAAATTGGAGTGGGACAAGCAGATACGGTTTTTGTTGTTGATTATGTTTAGGGTTTGATCTCCTCATAGTTTGGAGATGGTGGTTTTCGTGTGTTTGTTTGTTTGTAAGAATATATTCAGCCAGAGCCATCCAACGTTCCAATGTTATGATTAAATCAGAGAAAGTAAATCCATGTGGAAAACAGAAAAACTCTCTCTTTGAAATCTGAGTCTGCTGTTAAAACTGAGACAGAATATAGGCATATAGGTAAGCTCTAACTCAAATTTAAGAAATAATCAGCAATAAAATAAAAAGTTTCAACCCTACTGAATAAACTGGAAGATTAAAACACAAGTGGTCCTATTTTACATTAAGACATTTTATTTAGATTTATGGTGTAGGCAGTCTAGGTCAAGGGGATCTCCCTCCTCCCATCAGAATGGAGCCAGCAGAGGTCAAGAGATGTCTTCTCCATCTTTATATCCTTTATGACTCCTAGTACAATTGTTCTTCATATAAGCTGAGCATTAGAATTTCCTGGTGATTTTTTTTTAATAAAATAAAAACTGTGTCCATGCCCACACCCAACTCTGCCTCCAGGGCCCAGGCATAGGTTTTTGTTGCTGTTGTTGTTGTTTTTGTTTGCTTGTTTGTTTGTTTTTTACTTTCCCATGTGATTCTCAGTTTCTGAGAACAACTATTCAGCCATTCTCTCAGCTGAATTTAAGCAGAATGTGGTGGAAGACTAGTGACAAGGAGCCAAGAAATCTGGATTCTAGTTTGGGCTCAAATACTAAGAAGCAAAGGAACTTTTGGAAGGCCAGAACTTTGCTATGCCCCATTTCCTTATCTCTGAATTTACAGGGTTGGTCTAAATAATATATAAGAAGACTGCTTCCAGCTCTCAATTTTCATTGCTCTGTTCAATAAATCAGCCTCTTCACAAATTCAGTTTTGTCTTTTCTTAGTAAGTCTGACTCAGGAGAATGTGCAGTCATCTTTGAACTAGGACTGGCACTCGATTTTACTCAAGCCTGCCTCTCCAGTTCTTACCATGGTACCTGGCACAGAGCTGATCCAATAAATATTTGATGGTATTTATTGCCATCAGTAGTGTAGCTGGGGCTTCCCTGGTGGCGCAGTGGTTGAGAATCTGCCTGCTAATGCAGGGGACACAGGTTCGAGCCCTGGTCTGGGAGGATCCCACATGCCGCGGAGCAACTGGGCCCGTGAGCCACAACTACTGAGCCTGCGCGTCTGGAGCCTGTGCTCCGCAACAGGAGAGGCCGCGATAGTGAGAGGCCCGCGCACCGCGATGAAGAGTGGCCCCCGCTTGCCACAACTAGAGAAAGCCCTCGCACAGAAACGAAGACCCAACACAGCCATAAATAAATTAAAAAATAAAATAAATTTAAAAAATATAGTGTAGCTGGTATTTATCGCAAAAAGAGAACTGAGAATACCTGGCTCCTTCCCTTTTTTACAAATGAGCAGACTGGTATTAGAGGCTATATTTACATGGGCTATAGATGAATGAACATATAGATGAATGTTAATTCCAAACACTTAGCACCTGCTTTCTGCCCTTTACCCACCGCATACATGCAGGCACTCTTCAGTCACATACTACACTTTGTGCGCCTCACATAGCAACTTAAAAGACAAAAAAGTGGTGTGTAAAATAAAGTTCCACCTCTGGAACTAGAAAACAGTTATTCGGATGTTTAAAGTAACTGTTTTCTAGGTGAGTAACCTTGAACACATCATTCAAACTTTCCATTTTCTCGTGTATAAACTGAGATCAGATTACCTTGAATCTATTTTTTTCTAGTGCCAAGAACCTATGATTGGGGGAATAAGCAAGATGAAGCTAACCACAGCTTTCTTTTCCAACATTTTTTATGTCCAGCGGCTAGGATTTTATGGCAATCAAATACGTAGATGGAAGAAGCCATGCTAAGATCAAGAAGAGTTTGCGGGGTTTTTTTCTAATTAACAACAAACTCTGCAAATATAAAAGAATGTCAATAAGTTGATTACTCATGCCGTCTTTTGCATGAGGAGACTAGAATTTGGCACATGGTTCTCTGTCCTCCGTAGATACTGTAGGGTGGACTGCCTTGTACACAGTGTGCTGGTCCCAAATCTGCCTTGATGCTGAGGAAGTGTATATTAACTGACAGACATGTCTTTAGTGAGGTCCAGGAAGAAATCTTGCCTCTAGGACTTAGACCACAGATTTTGTATTAGAAAAAATAGGAAGTGAAGCATCAAATGTGACACTCAGATTTTAAGCAAGGGTGATTGAGGAAATGATGGTGACATGAGCAAATAAAGGAGCACTTTTGGTTTCAGTTATTTTAGAGTCACTGGCCAGAAGATCATCCTAGAGGGATCTTGAGCAGCTGAAGGTCAAGATCAAGTACTGAGGGTCCATCCATGTATTTATAAAGATGTAAAAACTCTGTTACAACTTACTATCTTTAGTTCACAGTCTCAAGCCAATAAAAGTAGGTTTTGAACTAGTAAAGTGGGCTCCAGAATGTAAGCCAAGCTGTGTCCTCTATAAACCCAGGTATATCCAAGTATAGGTATATATTTGTCCTTACTCTGATTCACTCATTCTCCTCCCTCAACTCCTAATCCGTAGATTGAGAAAGGGAGAAGTCAAGCTGCACAAGGCTTGTAGTTTTCCAGGTTTGCTCAAATCAAGTGACTGTTCAGCTTATTATTATTTTCAGATGATCTCCCAGCCTGGTGACTTTTAGGCAAACAGCATAATCCTGGAACAAGAGAAGCAACAGATAAAAGACTGCACCACCAGATTTTCAGAGCAAAACTAAGGGTACAAAGCAACGTGAGGGTCTGGCCAGATTACATCACCCTTGCAGGCATAGGGTATTTCTTTTTTTTTTAAATTAACTTTTAGTGGAGTATAGTTGATTTACAATGTTGTGTTAGTTTCTGCAGTACAGCAAAGTGAATCGGTTATACATATACATATATCCACTCTCTTTTTTAGGCATAGGGTATTTCTACCCACCTACCTCAGCACAGAGACTGTAGAAGTGAAAAGGCAAAATGACCTCATCGAAAAACAAATACTGGATGCTAGCGCACATAATATGGAATGTAAAAAAGCAGTATTGATAAACCTAGCATCAGGGCAGGAATAAAGACGCAGACATAGAGAACAGACTTGAGGACACAGTGGGGGAAGGGAAAGCTGGTTTGAAGTGAGAGAATAGCATTGACATATATACACTACCAAATGTAAAATAGATAGCTAGTGGGAAGCAGCCGCATAGCACAAGGAGATCAGCTCAGTGCTTTGTGATCACCTAGAGGGGTGGGATAGGGAGGGTGGGAGGGAGGCTCAAGAAGGAGAGGATATGGGGATATATGTGTACATATAGCTGATTCACTTTGTTGTACAGCAGAAACTAACACAACATTGTAAAGCAATTATACTCCAATAAAGATATAAAAATTTAATTAATTTTTTAAAAACCTACACTCCGAACGATGAAAATTTGCCACCTCTCCACAATGTACCTCGTCTCATCTAACAAAATTGGTTTGCCTTAGTAAAATTTGACATTTTGATGAAAAAAATAATGACCTCATCAGAAGAGGAAAGGACATTCTCCAATATATGAACAAGTGAAGGTAGCAGTTCACAAACCAGGTAAAATCCCCACACACTTCTTCCCAACCCACCCTCACATCCACTCCGCCAAACACGTATTCCCACATTTGATAACATCACTTGATTCAGATAGAAGGACTTAGAAAGAGGCTGCGGCTCCAGCCACATAAGAACGCACCTGGAAAATACCACCTTTATTTTATTTCTGCCATACTAACTCTATGGCACTACCCAGATTGGTGTGACCTGAGGAATCAGTATGAAAAACCATGTTTTCTGGAAAGAACATGTTTTTCAATTCCAGCTCTTTGGTTTACTAGCTGGAACACACTTTTTGGAAACTCATTTTTTTTAATCTATAAAGTGAGAACGGGGTAGGGAGGTGGGATGAATTGGGAGATTGGGATTGACATATATACACTATTGATACAATGTATAAAATAGATAACTAATGAGAACCTACTGTATAGCACAGGGAACTCTACTCAGTGCTCTGTGGTGACCTAAATGGGAAGGAAATCCAAAAAAGAGGGGATATATATATACATATAGCTGACTCACTTTGCTGTACAGTAGAAACTAACACAACATTGTAAAGCAAATATGCGCCAACAAAAATTTTAAAATAAAAAATTTAAAAAGTAAAATGAGAACAATGCTGAGCTTACAGTGTCATTTGGGGAATTAAAACTAATGCACATAAATGTACATAATAGAATTGACCTTCCTGTCTGATTGCTCCCAGCTGCAGAATCTTCCACCTGCCATTATTTTAATGTCTGTCTCCACTGCGGTTTCTCCAGACACAAAGCCTGGTCTTGCTTGATTCTGATTTTCCCAGGAAGACCACAGAGTCTGGCACATTGTAAGTGGAAATGGGATAACAGTTGCTTTGAACTGTAGGAGGCTCTGTACCTAGTCACTTTTACACTCTGAGGCCTGTGGAGAAAGCTCACAGCTCTTAGCCCGGCATTTTAATCATCGTAGAACCCTAAGAATAATAAGGAACTAGTTGAATGAATGAATGGATGGATGGATGGGTGAAGACATCTCTGTGAGGCAGTTTATGAAGATAAAATTGATAAAATCATCTAAGAAATTGTTTAAGCAGTAATGTGGCTCAACTTACCAATAATCAAGGATTGGTGATGTGATTCTTCTTTATTTTAGGACCTAATCAGTACCAGGCAAAGAAAGAGCCCAGGGTACTGGAAGAATTGAGGAAATTTTTAATTGTGAGAACTACAGGTTATCCCAGATTATGGTAAACAATTACCAAGTGGAACCGGAAGAACAGTACACTAAAGAAAATATTTATCTTATAGGAGAATTATTATTATAAGCTGTGTGGGAAATAGTGGGATAAATAACAAACAACTCATAATATTTCTGGACCTTTCATTAGATTCTGGAAAGAAAGGTATCAGTATTTCTGGGCATGACTTTTCTACATTGTGATTTTTAATGAGGTATGTAGCATCACCCCAAGAGATACTCTAGTATTTTTAGTAGCCTTTTATTCATCCACTTAAGGAAATACTTCATTTTAACTCAATGTGGATTCTTCCCTTGGTAGGGCTTTTTAGAGCAAGCTAATTTCCATCTACTTAAAATCATTTTGTCGCAGTTATGCCTAGATTCAATTAATCTCTCAAAGAACTTTTCAGGTTCAGACGCTACCATTTAGTTCCATCAATGGGATGGACCACTACAAATCAGGGGCTAACAAAAAGTAGGGTCTTAAAAAAAAATTTTTTTTTAATTAAAAAAAAAAAGAAGCGTCTAGGAATGGATTCCAATTCCTTATTCACTAACACTTTAAAATACTGTTTAATCATTCCCTGTCTCATTTTCCCAAAGTAGAGTTAAAATACTTTCACGAATACGGCTCATAAAAGCATTGTTGCTGACAAGGAATTTGAGTGCTTCCAAATCACTTTGGAAATATAAAATGTGATATAAATGCTTACTTAAAAAATGACATGTGACACAGTTGCTATTTTTACTACCTGTCTAACAAGAACCCACGCACACTTTTCTAAAATAACTGAGTTAGAAGCCAAGAAGGAATTCAAGCCAAGATATTGAATGCTGCACTTTGATTTCAGAGGCAATGCATATTCGGACCCATTGCAATTGTTCTTGCCATCCAAGAATGGAGCAGATTCCTTGGGAAAAAAAAAAAAAAAAAGTTCGCTAATCTGGAAGACCTCTCCCCTTAGACCTCCTTTGAAAATAGAGGTTCCAACTCCAGACAGCTATCTCCAACAAGCATCATCACCAAAGGACCTTCCTTCCCTTTTCTCCCCTGCTATGCAAATTCACTTAAAGTAGATATAATGCATGACTAACTGAAGCTCAGCAGCAAGCAAAAATCAAAAGGGCAATTGATGACATTAGAGCACCTGTAGTGCCCTGCATGTGGTATGGACATCACCTCAAGGTAAGGATTTTCCTTTGGGATCCCAAAGGTCAAAATCAACACTTTCTACATATTGGTTAGAAGAGATCAATGGGAAACAATCCTCTCATTTTTTCTCCCCTCACTTTTCCCCGAGTTTACCATCTGATCACCAAACATTAATTGGCCATTGACTCTGGATATAAAATGCTGAAACACATAATCATCCCTGTCACTGTTCCCAATTAAAATTTACCTTATAAAACTGATGCAGCTGTATACTGTCTTCATAAATATGGGAGATAAGCAGAAGTGTGGAGAGAAGCCAGGAGTTCCATTGCTGCTGGTTGTCATTAGTGCAATCCAGACACCTGAGATGACCATGATTCCTGGCTGCTACCACCTTGGTTTTGACTTTGCTTGACCTACACTCTGGACCTGAGGAAGACATTCCCAAGTGAATGTCATAGAAGGATTCTCCCCAGGAGATCAGGGGGCTAAAACCTAAACTAAAGAAACCTAACCAAGTTGCCAATCACAAGGCAAGGAAAAGACAAGGGTCAAAACCCTGTTTCCTCTGAGTTTAGGAAATCATAACTCTGATGCTTTCTTTGATGTCGTTTAAATCAATGTGTCTACTTATAAAGCACATACTGTTACTTGCTATTGTTCTACACGCTGAGGGGCTGGGAGCAGGGGAAGATAAAGTAGCATTAAGAAGTAGTCTCTGGGGGCTTCCCTGGTGGTGCAGCAGTTAAGAATCCACCTACCCATGCAGGGGACATGGGTTCAAGCCCGGCCCGGGAAGACCGCCACATGCTGCAGAGCAACTAAACCCGTGAGCCACAACTACTGAGCCTGCACTCTAGAGCCTGCATGCCACAACTACTGAGTCCACGCTCCACAACTACTGAAGCCCATGCGCCTAGAGACTGTGCTCTGTGACAAGAGAAGCCACCGCAGTGAGAAGCCCACGCACCACAACTAGGAGTAGCCCCCGCTCACCACAACTAGAGAAAGCCCACTTGTGACAACAAAGACCCAATGCAGCCAAAAATAAATAAATTAAAATAAATTAAAAAAAATAAAAAAGAAGTAGCCTTTGACTTTAGAAGCTGAAAGTTTCCCTGCAGGAACAAGATTTATCCACATGTTTGATATAAAACGATAGGAGCCAGGATAATCACTAAATCCCGCCATACCAACTATAGTGCTGGAGGAACTTAGAGAAGAGGGGAGGAAGCAAAGTCTTCACAAGGAGGTAGAGACTGCACTGTGGTCCAGCAGATAGAATTTGGATAGGAGCTGAGTCATGGATGAAACATTCAGGAAGAACAGAATGCCATCATAGGAGAATTCTAAGCATGGTGCCCTCTGGTTCCACCCTCACCCCCAGTACCAGTTCATTAAAATCTCACTTTTGGAACCATGATGTGGTAGAGTGCACCTTGCTTTGGCATCAGGTAGGTGTACTTCCAACCCCAGCTCTGCCACTGTGAGCCCTTTGAACTCCGCTGAATTGTGAAACATCTATGAAGCTCTATTTTCTTATGTGCGATAATGGTATCTACCTTGCAGAGCTAATGAGATAATAAAACAAAGTGCGTACCAAGCTAGCTCTTAGGCGTTCAGATAGCACTAGTTTACTTTCACCTTCGGAGCACACGAACAGTCATATCTGTGGTAGAGAGTGTTATTTATCCACCAAAGTCTCTCCTTCTTCCATAGTAACAGAGTGCTGGCTGAGCCCGTGCACACCCAGCCAGAGACTGCACTTGCCAGCAACCTGGGCAGCTGCTTGATCTGTGTGACTTTGTTCCTGCCAGTGACACAGAAGCAGAAGGGATGTGCATCTCTTCCAGGCCTGGGCTTGAAAAGAGCCTGTCACTTTGTCCTCTTCCTGTGAGTTAGAAGATGGATTTGCCTGAAACCCAGCTCTGACCATGCAGATGAGTACCTTATCATGCAGCAAAGAAACAAGTTGCAAGGAAGCTAGAACCATTTCCCGACTCCCCACAAAGTGACTATGCGGAGAACGTCCACCTACCCTCCAGGATGAGTACAGAAAAGAGGAATAAACTTCTTTGCTCTTTTAGTCACTCTCCTCTTGGGTGTCTTGATATCTCCACTTAGACTTTTCACCTAACTCGTACAAGATCTCATTTATCCTTTGAAAAGTAGTCTCTTTTTCAGTAGGTCAGATATTATCCCCCATTTGACAGATGAACAAGCTAAAGCCAAGGGAAGTCTAAGTCCATCTGACAGGTCAATGCTATCCTGTCACTGATTCCCAGAGCCTCAGTCTTCGCACGTGACAACTTTGTCCCTTCTTATGCCTGAGGCTGCGAACAGAAGAAGCATTTAGATTTAGGTGTTGACGAAAGTTTGACAGGGTTGAATATTACATTTCAAATATAGAATCAGGAAACTAGATTTTAAATTAAGCAGCACATTGCAAGTGGTTTCGTAATTATCGCTATTATACATGTGTTGCTATTGCAACATTTCAAGAAGCACTGGAAGATGTAATTGCAACACAGAGTTCTGGAATCTAGGGCAGAAATGTTTGGCATTGGGGGTAATTTACACCCATAATGTAATTAAATAGGAGGCAATTTGCATTCAGATTTGCATGTTACAGTATTTTTTTCTGATTATAAATTTTTTTTAAAAAAAGGCTTTGGCAAGCTAGGAGGTTTCTGAGTGTTCTGACAATTAGTATTTTAGACAAATGACATTGGGAAAAAGGACTTTCTAATCCTTTTCTGGAGTCTTAGCAGTTTGCCAAGGAAATAATAAGCTGTCTGTCAGATATTTTAATATGAAATATGCTGTGATAAATAACTGTTTTGACTCCCACATTATTTTTGCTCAGATGTATTTATAAGATTTCTCTGATTCACACCTATTGATAGTATCTGCCTATAAGTAAAAGATTTGAAAGGCATAAGCCTAAACACTCAGAGCAGATAAGAATCCAAGTGTTATACTGGAAAAGAAATTAGGATTTAGGGTGATTTTTAAAATATATATTGATTATATCAAAAACCTGTATTGTATTTGAAAAGGGCTCTAGACATGGGATGATGTCCTTTTCACTGCAAAAAAGAAATACCTCAAATACCTCAGTCAGGTATTTCAGTTCAGTGTGCCTCAGTCTCCTGTTTTAAAAAAAAAAAAGGAAAGATGGAAGGAAGAAAGAAAGAAAGTAGAAAGAAAAGTATAGTATCATCTCACTTGGTTGATGTGAATATGAAGGAAGATATTTACAGAAGTGTGCCAAGCATACAATAGGAGCTCCATAAATACTTGCTAAGTCATTAAAGCCTAAATATAGGGAAAGGGCTAGTTTAACAGTAACTAACATTTATTGAGCACTGCTTGAATTCAACTCCATGAGAGAGTACTAATATTGTCACCACGGTATTACAGATGAAGGCACTGATGAATGGAAGGAATTGCTGGCTCTGTCAGAATTCACACTGCTGGGAAGTACTGAAGGTCAGATTGAACTCGGGGATCCAGACTTTCTAGGTTTTGTAGGTAACCATCAGGCTATATTACATCATCCCGTAAAGAGGCTTCCTCTCCTGAACTGAAGTGGATGGAACTTCTGATTTGTGCTTTGCCAGATGTATCATTGGTGGCCATGAGACAAAAGATTTGATCTCTAGTAAAGTTGAATGTTTATACACAAAGTTACATGTTCTGTTCATTTGATTTGTCAACATGTAGCTCCTCAAACTGGTAACAAGAGAAGGAATGGAGATCAAAAAGAAAACAAAAGGGACGTAATCTAGAGCTACCATACGATCCTGCAATCCCACTCCTGGGCATATATCCAGAGAAAAACATGGTCCGAAAGGATACATGCACCCCAATACTCATTGCAGCACTATTTACAACAGCCAAGACATGGAAGCAACCTAAATGTCCATCGACAGAGGAATGGATAAAGAAATTGTGGTACATAAATACAATGAAATATTAGCCATTAAAAAGAATGAAATAATGCCATTTGCAGCAACATGTAAGGACCTAGAGATTGTCATACTGAGTGAAGTAAGTCAGACAGAGAAAGAGAAATATCGTATGATATCACTTATATGCAGAATCTTAAAAAAATGATTAAAATGAACTTATTTACAAAACAGAAACAGACTCACAGACTCAGAGAACAAACTTACGGTTACAGGGGAGAAGGGTGCGGGGGAGGGATAGTTAGGGAGTTTGGGATTGACAAAAAAAAAAAAAGTATATCACTATATTGTACACCTGTAACTTATATAATATTGTTCATCAACTATACATCAATAAAAAAATAGATTGAGTATAAAAAATTTTTTTAATAAAATTAATTAATAAATAAATTTTTTAAAATGGAAGTAATCTGCCCTGTATGATCCATTATATGTGTTACCCTCAACCAGGAAACTTTCTCTGTCTGCTATATCTGTATGCAAGAAATTTAGGCGGGAAAGGGAAGGGGTGTCCTGTTAAATACATCCACATACTCAGTCATTTGAGAAAATAAATGTTTCTGTTACCTTGACATTGAACTATATGCCTGAGATCAAGCACTCAACAGCATTCTGATTGAATCGGTTTATAATCATCTTAGTCCTTTCTACTGCCAAAGCTGGTGAGCTAAAGCACATCAATTTACTTCTCTTCTGCCCAGGGAAAATTCTTGTCTCTCTGACAAGTCTTTAAACTCCTACTGGAAGGGTTATGTGACACACTTGTCTGTAACCTTTCCTAGTACATGGGGAACACCTACCCCATGCCCAGTGCTGTGCCAAGCACTACGGAGGTGAGGTTAGTCACCATCATAATAGTAGTAGGAATAACCATCACTGACTGAGCGCTGCCAAAGGCACTAAGCACTTCACATATGCTATTTCATTTAATCCTCGAAACCACGTTATGAAATCGGTACCATAATTATTGCTGTTTTACAAATAAAGGAAGTGAGACGTGGCTTGGACTACTTGTCCTATAGAGAGTGGGGCTTTCCTTCCTAGACAAGGAAGTTCAAACACCTGGAAGGTTCTTCACGTGGTTGCCTCACAGACACTCCACCTTCAGCATGTACAGCAGGAGGGTCAGAGTGTGAGGAGAAGGAATTGTGAGGTGGAACAGAGATCAGAGAGGAGAAAGATGTGCCAATGCTGGCTCTGAAAATAGAGGAAGGGGCCATGAACCCAGGAACGTAGCATCCTCTAGAAGCTGGAAAAGGCAAGGAAATAGATTCTCCCTAGAGCTTCCAGAAGGAACACTGTCCCGTCAACCCCTTGACTTTAATCCACTGAGACTGATTTTAGACTTTTGACCTCCAGAACTGTAGGATAATAAATCTGTGTTCTTTTCGGTCACCAAGTTTGTGGCAGTTTGTGACATCAGCCATCGGAGATGAATACAGGGGATGACGTCACCATTCACCTGTTCCTCCAAATCCTGTCCTCTTTATCATAATCCCTGCCTCTCCTCACCCACCTTTCTGAATTGACAGCTTCCTCCAATCTCATCTGGATGACTGCAATAGCTTGTGAACATATTTCCCTGCTTCCAGTCTCCTTTCACCATCCAAAATATTCTGCCCCCTTTTGCCAATGTGATTTTTCTAAAATTTGTCTTACATATATACACTATTATATATAAAATAGATAACTAATAAGGACCTACTGTATAGCACAGGGAACTCTACTCAATACTCTGTAATGACCTATATGGAAAAAGAATCTAAAAAAGAGTGGATAGGGACTTCCCTAGTGGTCCAGCAGCTAAGGTTTGCACTTCCACTGCAGAGGGTGTGGGTTCAATCCCTGGTGGGGGAACTAGGATCCCACATGCAGCCCAGTGCGGCCAAAATAAACATTAATAAAATAAAATAAAATAAAGTAAAATGAGTGAATCTATGTGTATGTATAACGGATTCACTTTGCTATACAGCAAAAACTAACAAACACAGCATTGTAAATCAACTATACTCCAATAAAAATTTTTAATAATAAATAAATTAAATAAAATTTGTCTTAAATGCTTCACTAATTCTAATTAGCTTTAAGATAAATGCAAAAGTCTTGTCACCACATAGGAAGCCTTCCATGGTCTCTTCCCTGCTTCCGCCTCCAGCCTGGGCTGCATGTCCCTTATCCTGCCCACCTCACCTAATATCCTCTTTCTATCCTGGGCTATGTGTTCCCCCTCTCTCCAGCCTGGGCTGTGTTTGCCTTTCTCCAGGCTGTGCTACATGACCCCATCTCTCTACCCCCGGCTACGTACTCTCCGCTCCAGCCAAAGCTGCACGCTCCCCCTTATTCTGTTCACTTACAGTCCCTTGGGTGCACTGTGTCTACCCTCACCTCAGTGCCTGTGGTTGCCCGTCTCCCCTTCTACATCTAGGCACTTCCTACTTATAACTCAAAAGTCACATCAGGTGTCACCTCCTCCAGAAAACTCTCCCTGAGGCTCTTCCACCTTTATCACCGATTGGTTTAGTTGCTCATCCTCTGTGCTCCCGTGAAGCACTTTGTTTATCTCTAGCATAGCTAAAGATAGTGGCTCCACAGTTCCCCCGTGGTAACTAGGTTTTTACGTGCCTGAATCCTCCGTTAGAATGTGTTCAAACTGGAATTCCCTGGCAGGGAGTCGTTAGGACTCTGCCCTTCCACTGCAGGGGGCACAAGTTCCATCCCTAGTCAGGGAAATAAGATCCTGCATGTGGAGCGGCCAAAACAAAAAAAAAGGAAAAAACAAAAACAAAAAAACAAAAAAGAACGTGTTCATCCAAGCTACGATTGTGTCTTTCATATCACTCCCCAATGTCCAGCACAGTGCCTGGTATTGAACAGACTGGTGTTTGTTGAAAGAAAGAAAAAAGGTAGAACTTCATTTACTCATTAATACAACAAACATTGATTGGGCACCTACTATCGGTAAAATATTGTAGGAGGCGCAAATATGTACAAGACTTGGTATCTGCTACTTGGAATTTTAAGTTTAGTGAGAGAGTTGAGATATTATTTAAATGTCCAGCAGGTGGTAGTACCTAACTAGACCACAAACACTGAGCTTTAGGGACGGAGAGGAAGAATTCCTCCCTGGAAAAAATGGAAAAGATTTGGAGAAGTAGAAGTTTCTGAGAAGCAAGTCATAGGAGTACAAACGAAACCAGAAACCCAGAAGCAGAAGACTATCATTGATGTGGGATCTTCAATAAACACCTAAAGGCTTGATCACGACATGCACACGTCCCTTGTTCAAGAAGGCGCACGTGTCACTCGTAGGAGTTTCCAAGAAGGCGATAGATTGCCAAGATATATTGACCTGACAGGAGGGAAGGACCACATAGACTAACAGGAAGCATAGCAAATTGTATTAAATGAGTCACAGTGGCTAAGGAAGAATTTCATCACTAGGCATTCAGTTCCTAATAATTTTATGTAATCCAAATCCAGAAGCTCATTGCTATCATAACTAATACAAGATACATGTTGTTTCTTTTCAAGGTCAACTTTTGTTCAGGAAAAATGGGAAAGAGTTCTCTTCCTTGACCGTATCTGATAAAGCAGAAGCCAAAGCAGATTTATACAAATGAAAATAAGGGTGAGTCCGAGCACTTTATCCCATAAATAACAAAAATGGATTAAGGCTGACTTGTCTCTAGGCAACCTATATAAACACAGTCACATAACCCTGATTTTAATATATAAGATAGATGATCAAGAGATTCACTTAGAATTATTCATGGCTGTCTCTTCACTGTTTTAATAGATTTATAAAGCTGCTTCCTTGCCAGCCATTCATTGTAAGCCTTCCCTGATGAAGACTGGGGGACCAAGCTATTTCTTCTGCCGAGATTCAGATGCGTATTATTAGATCTCTCAAAGTAGATTTAGTTTCAAGAGTTTCACATCTACAAAAAATTGTGAACACCTATGATTAAAAGATTTTCTTTTTAATTTAAGTGAGTTTAAATATATAGATATATTAGCAAATGGATGATATGATAAATCAATATGTAGTACAAATTAAAACCTCCTAAAAACTAAACCAAAAGTGCATGTAAACGTGAATGATAGATACCAGTTAAATTAATAGATAAATGATTAAGGATACTATCTATATTAAGGAACTAGAATGAATGAGTTAGATGTCCTTCAGATTACATAGAAAATTAATTTAGGATAAAGAAAAAAAAAAACAAAGACAAGTAATTCAAAGTTTTCATTTTTAATATTTTTAATAGTCACAAACCAAGAAATAAGGTTATCTGAAAAAATATTAAAATGTTTCATATTTATATAAATGCAGAAAAATGGAAGCAAAAGAATTCACAGCATATGTCCTGGATTTTTAAAAATATGATCTAACAGTTAAACGATTAGCTTTTAAATGAAATTTTTAAGACGGACTGCATGGCCTTCAAAGCAGTGTTACACCGCAGTGAGGGTCATCTTCCCTCCAGAGTTGGACATTCAGAGATTCACATCTCATCCCCACCATGTCCTAGCTGTGTGTGGTACTTAGCCTCTCTGTGCCTGCATGCTCAATTGCATTTTCCTACAAAATGGGGATAATAATGGTGCCACCTCAAAGGGTTTTTGTGATGGTTAAATAATTCAGTAAAATCTTGGCACAGTGCTGGGCACCTAGAAAGCAGTTAATTAACACCAGTTATTGTTACTAATATTACTATATCTGCCTACCTTTATTTTTTATTTTTTTCATGCTGGTGGAGACAAGATTTGATGCCTTACTAAAGGAATTTTTTGTGTGTGTTAGCAGTACTATCAGAAGATCTGAGTTCTGGTATTGGCTCCACCACTTACCAGATACGTGGCCTTGGACAAATCTCTTCATCAATTTTACCAACTCTAAAATGGAAATAATAATTTGTGTTCTACCCTGTCTACCCCTGGTACTCAGGCCAGATGAGATAACAGAGTTATGTTTTGCTTCTTTGATGTAACGTGTTATTCACATGTAAAACCTCATGGTGGTGACGATGATGGCTTTGGGATTCAGGGTACCATTAAGTGTAAAGGAACACAGTATTCAGGCCTGACAAGGCCAGATTACAGTTCACCACTTCTGACTATCACATCACCGCCTTCAACTTCACAGTGACACACCTCTCCACAAACAAGAGAGAGAGAGGCAGTCAGAGAGAGAAAGAAATTAATACTCAGACCTAATTAGACTTTCCTGATCTATTATTATTACTACTTTTATATTATTAATTATTATTATGTTATCATTCTTGATCTAAAGGGACCTTAAAAATCCTTTTTTAAAGAGGAAAATGAAAGTTAGTCTTTGGCTGGAACCCAGGTCTCATGGTGTACAGAACCACATTCCTTCCTCTAAAATAGCAAATTACATATTCAGATACATTTATTTTATAAAACGGGGTATGGAATTACATAAACAGAAAGATTCCCCTCTATTTTTAAAGTACAGAGGAATAGCTAGAAGAAAATACTTCGATTATTGTTTCTCTGAATTTTGTAAATTTCTACAAGTATATGTGAATTGTAACCAAAAAGAAGTGAGTAAAAATATTCTAAAATATACAATGTTCTTGGCAATCTGAGTGAAAAGAGGTGGCTATGACAGAGAGCCCAATTTCTGAGGATAATGAAAGAATACTACTTTTCAGAATCACTGAGATTGTGGAGAAAGAATCCAGTCCCGGGACAATAAGACTTGTTAGGTAGGGCTTCTTTTTTGACTTTGTTTTATGTCCTGGGCTTAGCTCGTCTCAGAAATTTGTTCCAAAGATAATAGATCATTGATCTGCTTTAGTTTCACAAGGCTTATTTTAATTAAGAGTTTCTAATAAAAGAATTATGCCTCTTGCTAAATCAAGCCTTGGTAAGCTAGGGATTAAAATATGCCATAAATATTACACGGCTGTACTGGTGCAAAGTGATGTGCAATGCAGGGTTTTAAAAATTCAAGTGCATATTATCAAGATCTGCCGCTTTATAGGTAAAGCCAACATGTCCAATTAAAAACATGCTAAAAATCAATACGACAGTGCTGTTTTATTAGGCATCTACTTAACTTTATTTTTAGACTCACTTTTAGCAAGGCTATCTCAAATACTTTTTAAGAATTCTAAGTCCTTCTCCTCTGGCTTTCACAGAACTGATTCCCGGCAGTGAGGTGAAGGCATTACACAGCAAAAAAAAAAAAAAAATCAGCAAGCTATGTTAAAGCTGAAAAATAAGTCTTTCCCCCCATAAAACATGACATTTTCTGGTATAGAATTTCAAAACTGATTAAGCTTATGTTTGGAACAATATAAAGCCATAAAATGTTCTTAATTTCATAAATACTTCAATTAACTTTTCATAAAAAACAGTCACAGAACTATAAGGCAATGTTCAACAACAACAAAAAATATTTGGCAAGGGAAACAAAGACAATTTCAGTGCTTAATATTAGAAAAAGGATCCTGTGTTTCAGACGGACTTGTTTTAATTAAAGACAATAGGGATATATACATCCCAATTTCCTGGCAAGAAACAGCCTCTTCCTGTGAGGATATTTTTATTTTGCTTTCAACATCTCAAATCAAAAAAGACCAAAAGCCACGGCTGCTGTTAAACTTTGACATCCCGAAGCTCAAGTAGGAATAAGTATTACAGTTTTCATTTTCTTATGTTCCCATTCCAGGAGACTCAGTCCCGAGCTTCCTACATCGACCATCCCTTAAAAAATCAGCAAAGGACAATTTATTAAAAAATTACTTATCATGAGTTCTAGAATATCTGATCCCAGGCAAAAGGATCAGGTTCGAGACATCACAGCAGATTGGGACAATGTACAGATCATCAAAGCTGGGAGAGATTCAGCCCATCAGTTTGACACTGGTGTCTTCCTTATGAAGCAGCTTGCTTGCTGCCCAATTCTCACATCCTCCTTGCATTTTTGTGTATCAAAAAAGTATTCTTTAAAATGGAAGGAAATACGGAAAGGAGGAAGGAAATGCCCAGCTCCTTATTTTTCTAAACTTACTTTGACTCAAAGAATAAACCCCTTATGCAAAGAATACTTTCCCATTATCAATAGATAAGACCTCACAATAGCTATCTCTTAACTACAAAGTTAATGTTTGCACTTCACCTACTGAAGGAACACACAGCATGCTGTGTATTTCCCTATGGAAATAAAATCGATTCAAACCACACTGTAGCTTATGGTACAACACCCAGAGATAATTTCATTTAAAATGTCTTTCATTTAAATCATGTGTAACTTCCTTATTTAGAATAAATTATAAAAGTATCATAGTCAGACTCAACAGTGTTGCAAATTCAGATAAATCCTCATGCTTATTTTCTCTCTTGGTAATATTTTCGGAAGATTCCGTAGCCTTAGTGTCATTAAGGTAAAAAATGCAAAAGCTTACATTTCTTTCTATGTAAAATATTAGGGTAGTAAATGTTCTTCAAAAATATGAGACAAAGAGGGAAAAAAAGAATGTTATAACTTTTTTAAAAAGTTTGTATACTAAATTCACTGACCAGCATAACCTTCAAGTCACCTTCAGAAAGAGTGATTAAAGTGAAAAGTCTAATGTAAAATAAAATATTTTACTAAATGTGGAACTGGATCAGTCTTTTTTTTAATTTTTAATTAATTTATTTTTTATTGAAGTATGGTTGATTTACAATGTTGTGTTAGTTTCAGGTGTACAGCAAAGTGATTCAGTTATACATACATATAGATCTTTTTTTTTCTTCAGATTCTTTTCCCTTACAGGTTATTACAAAATATTGAGTATAGTTCCCTGTGCTACACAGTAGGTCCTTGGAGCAATCATTTTTTAAGCCATGAGAACTGTTTTCCTTGATAAGGTGACAGTTATAATTCTCTGCATTATCTTGTTGTGGCCAGAATGAACAATACTTCATGCGACATTGAAGTTATAATTTTAAGCTGTAGGCAACTAACTGGATTTAGCCTGAGAAGTTAGCCATTATTTGATTTGTCCGCAATGCTTTCTTCCTTCTGTAACCAGTTAAAAGCTGAACAATTTCTAAACCAGCTTAGATACAAGGCAAAACTGATTGTGAAGTTGGACATGTGATTCCTTGTAAATGTCTCTCTGCAGAGTCATCTCACTTTCAAAGCCCTGAAAAAAACTAAAAACAGCAGCCTTCTCCTTAACCATTTGCTCTCACTGGCAGAAAGTGCTTTCAGCGCACGTGCAACAGGAAACTGACAAGGGTTTGTATATTTTTTTAAAAAAGCAGAAAGTACTAAGTAACTAAGGCATAATTACTGCATAATTAGCACTGGGCCTTATCTGATGATATCATTCACAGTGCAACCTGGAGACCGGCAGTACTTAACAGAAGAACAGGGGATTTTCTTTTTTTCTTTTTTTAAAATTTATCCCTCTGAAACCAGAAAATCCCATTTTTGCAATATTCACAAGTTAATCCCCTCACTCTGTCTGTCAACTGTCTCTCCCAACAGCTTGAGACATGGACTCTCCTTGCCTGAAAGATAACCTGTCTCTTAGCAAACTAGAACTTCCTTTCCCCACAGAGCCTGCAATGCTGCAGTTTCACATTAATAAGCCAAAAGGAACTCCCTAAATTAACCCGTTTTGTTTTAAAATACAAAAGGGCCAAGAGATTTTATAAAAAATAAAAATAAATACCTCTAGAAACCAAGCCTTTTCTGATTACTTACTGATTGATAGGACCTCGTCATTTAATAAAACAAGGAGAACGCTGTGAAGAAAAAAAGTCTGGGGGCTCTACTTTTCACAAGCAGTCGTTTGTTCTCAGCCATAACAAGCATTTTGCATGCAATCACTTGTGCCTGTGGTCCTAGCAAACATGGTCATTAGTTGGCATTCTACTCTTCACTTTTGTCTTGCAGTATTCTGAACTTTTTTACCCTGAATTACCCCCAAAGCACCATGCAAAATAAAGGGACATTTTAACAGTTAGTAGTGCACCAGACAGCAGGAAGTCTGTGTAGGTTCCTTATTTAAATAAACATGTTTACATATATAGAAAATCTATTCCAAATCAGTCATTAAAATCTAAGTGGAAGAAAAAAAATATCTGGTTTTATTCAAAGTTATGGTGAATAACTTGGCAACTTTTAAATTAATTTGAAATTCATTCAGGTGCTTTTCAGTCATCGCAGTCACAAACAGGGAGTACTGAACAGAAAGATGACAATGCAATTGTTTTTGTTCAGACTTATCATAAACTATATTTCCCTGGACTTTTCATCTCTGCAGATTTCGAATTCCCCTTTCCAAGGAATATTTGACCTTCAGATTTCAGGCCCTGTATCTCTTGATTTCTTGCATCCATCATATGTAAGAAAACTGAAACTGGGCTACAAGTATATTATCTCTGTTACCTGACTTTAATTAATTTTATGTTTTCAAAATCTGCATCGTGCCAACCCTGCATTGCAGAGGAATCTTAGCATGAGATCCCAGCTTGGCTCCTTCAGAGTCACTACAAACTGGCTTTAATTGTATTTACTCGGGTAGAAGGGGGAAGGAAACCCCCCGCCAACCTAACCAGACAAGCAATGCTGGGCGACAAGCCCCCAGGGCGGCTGAATCTTCCAGCAAACCAGCCTGGGCGCTGTCCTTGGTGCTGCCGGCGCCATAGCGAGCACAAGCGCCTTACCTTCTGCCCCTGCGGAAACTGCGGACGTCCCCCAAACGTTAAGCAGAAAGCAGCGACATATCCCACTTTTAATACAAATAAATACCCCGGCCCAGCCTCTCTGTCCCCTTCTCGAAGACTTCAGGCTGACCGTTCTTCAAAGTCTTTTTGTTTTTTTCTTCTAGGCCCAACTCGGGGCCTGCGCTCATCTCGGGCTGCTTTAAGACCGGGAGTGGGGGGAGGGGAGGAAGGCAAGGGGAGATGAGGATGGGGGAGGGGCGGGAGGAAGGGGGAGGGGAGGAAGGAGAAAGAGAAAAGACAAGACTGGGAAGAAAAAGGTCCAAGAAGAAGGGGCTCAGAGAGAAGGGAGGAGTGAGTGGGACTGAAGAAGTTTTAAAGTGGGAAGGCGAAGAGATGCCAAATAGAGGGGGAAGTGATTAAGCACAGAAGATGGGTAAAGAAAAAAGTAATGGTGAAAGGGCAAAAGAAGAGAAAAACGTGAAGATAAGAGTGCAGAGGGTTTACAAACACACACACACACACACACACACACACACAAAATCAGAAAACAAAACAAAAGAACAAGAACAAAGTGGCTAGGGGGTCGCTAGAAAAGCGGCCCGAACGGTGGGAGAGTGACTGAACAAAGAAAGGGCGTTGGGTGAATACTCCCCACTGGGGGTGTAAAATGCAATCCGAAGTGAAGAGAAATGGAGAGAGGGGGGCTTGGAGGGGACAGGTGGTCTGGCACCGAAGAAGAGCTGGGGGGAGGGGGGGGGCCAAGGTAGCAAAGTCCGGGGTCCGATGCGGCGCGGGGCCACGTGGAGCGGGCGCTGAATCACTGCTGGGCTGTCTTCACCCCCCCCCCCATCCCCACGGCCCGGTACCCCTCATTCCCCGCCTCCTCGCCCGCCGCCTCCACTGGGGCGGGGCCCTGGCCCAGGACCAGCCGCCGCGGCTATAAAGGGGCTGCGGCGAGGGCAGCAGAACGCTGTGCCAGCCACACGCCCCGAAGCCTCCAAGATGAGCTACACGCTGGACTCGCTGGGCAACCCGTCCGCCTACCGGCGGGTAACCGACACCCGCTCGAGCTTCAGCCGCGTCAGCGGTTCCCCGTCCAGCGGCTTCCGCTCGCAGTCATGGTCCCGCGGCTCGCCCAGCACCGTGTCCTCCTCCTACAAGCGCAGCGCGCTCGCCCCGCGCCTCGCCTACAGCTCGGCCATGCTCAGCTCCGCCGAGAGCAGCCTCGACTTCAGCCAGTCCTCGTCCCTGCTTAACGGCGGCTCTGGGCCGGGCGGCGACTACAAGCTGTCCCGCTCCAATGAGAAGGAGCAGCTGCAGGGGCTGAACGACCGCTTCGCGGGCTACATCGAGAAAGTGCACTACCTAGAGCAGCAGAACAAGGAGATCGAGGTGGAGATCCAGGCGCTACGGCAGAAGCAGGCCTCGCACGCCCAGCTGGGCGACGCGTTCCACCAGGAGATCCGCGAGCTGCGCGCCACACTGGAGCTGGTGAACCACGAGAAGGCTCAGGTGCAGCTGGACTCGGACCACTTGGAAGAGGACATCCACAGGCTCAAGGAGCGCTTCGAGGAGGAGGCACGGCTGCGCGACGACACCGAGGCGGCCATCCGCGCGCTGCGCAAAGACATCGAAGAGTCGTCGCTGGTCAAGGTGGAGCTGGACAAGAAAGTGCAGTCGCTGCAGGATGAGGTGGCCTTCCTGCGAAGCAATCACGAGGAGGAGGTGGCCGACCTGCTGGCCCAGATCCAGGCGTCCCCACGTCACCGTGAGCGCAAAGACTACCTGAAGACAGACATCTCGTCGGCGCTGAAGGAGATCCGCTCCAGCTCGAATGCCACTCGGACCAGAACATGCACCAGGCCGAAGAATGGTTTAAAGTGCCGCTACGCCAAGCTCACCGAGGCAGCCGAGCAAGAACAAGGAGGCCATCCGTTTCCGCCAAGGAAGAGATCGCCGAGTACCGGCGCCAACTGCAGTCCAAGAGCATCGAGCTCGAGTCGGTGCGCGGCACCAAGGAATCCCTGGAGCGGCAGCTCAGCGACATCGAGGAGCGGCACAACCACGACCTGAGCAGCTACCAGGTAGGAACAGCGGCTGCGCGGCCAGCCTGCGCCAGCGCCCAGCGCCGCGCGCCCCCCGACACTCAGGCCCGCGCCCCGCCGCGCTCTCAGCCCGCGCTCCCTAGCGGCCGCTGGCCAGTGCGCGCGCGCGCGACGCAGACCCAAGTTGGAGGCTCACAGCGTCCCTCGTCCCTCCCCATCCCCTCCACAACGCCTCCCCCACGCACCATCCCCCGCTCGAAGACCCCTGATCGTTTTCAAAACGTTCTTCTTTTCCTTAGGAGTTCTAGTTTTGCACGCTTGCGCGTTTAAAGTAGGAGGTATACGTTCCGGTAGTTGGTAAAGCAGCAACTTTAGGATAGCTGTGCAGAAACTCATGTATTCTCAACTTTTCCAGCCGTGATCGGAAGAACTCCCAAAACTGGCTTCAGCCCAAAGGGCTCAGATGGGAAGGGCCAGGTCAACCGTGGGGTTTCCCCATGCATGTGTGTTTCCTGCTGAGACCTGTTCTAGATCCGCTGGTCCCAGTGCGTGGTGTGCCCAGGAAATGTCTACCTGTCTTATTGATTCTGTTTGTTCGTTTGTTTGTGAATTCCTTAGGTTTTTACTTTAAGGGGGGAGGGGGTCTGGGAGCGGTACCCGAGGTTTGCAAAGCTGGAGGGAGTCGAGGGAGAGGAGGAAGAAGGAGGAGGTGTGGTTCGCGAAAGAAGTGGCTGTTTGGAAGGATAAGTCTGTGGCTGTGTCTCTTTCAGGACACCATCCAGCAGTTGGAAAATGAGCTTCGGGGCACAAAGTGGGAAATGGCTCGTCATTTGAGAGAATACCAGGATCTCCTCAACGTCAAGATGGCTCTAGATATCGAGATCGCTGCATACAGGTACCGTGCTCGCGGCGGACGTGGCCGAAATAGTAGCCGCACTGTAGAGGCCGTTTAGGCAGGAACCTTCACCACTTAAGTTAAAGCAAGCAGGTTGCAGGAGTCTTAAATCAGTGCCTGGTTTTCTTTCTTAATTAAAAAGTAATTAAAGAATTGCAACTTTTTATGCAGCTTTAAAAGAGTAAACACTAGTTAAAATGTTTGAATAAAGTGTTCAGAGGAAGAGCGCCGATTAATTTCAGTGCTTATGCTTAAACTTTTTTATTTTAGTGAAACAATTGTTTTCAAATATTTGAAACAAAAACAGAATTTTAGTTTTTAATATTTCATCTAGTGCTTTCAGCTTTTCAACTGTGTAATGTCAAGGACAAACACCAGGATGTTCCATTTCTCGCTCAGTTACAGCTTACTATTGCCATCATCTGGCTGAGAATAAATATGATTGATTGATAGAATATATATTTTTTTATTTAGATTTATGTTTATAGATCTAGATATACATCCAGAGAAAGAGAAGAGATTATAAATATATTAACTGATGTCACCTTGCTGTTGACTAAGTTCATAGGTGAAAATCCTTGACTAATAGTTTTTTTGGCGGGGGGAGAGGTTGTTGTTCTTTTTGTTTTTTTACCAGTAAGATCGTTCATATTACAAGAATAAATTGCACTCAGCTCAGAGCCATCTGTCTTTTCAGGAAAGCTGAATAGTTATATAAAATAGCACTTTATGATTAAAATCGCAGACCAGTTTATAACTTGATACGCACATATTAGCACCTAGCCATGATATATATAGCTTGAATTCTAATATATTCTAAATGGTTTTGTAAAATTTTTGAATGTTTGCTAAAAGACATTTAGTATACATCTTGAAAGTCCAAATGCTCAAGAACGTCACTTAAGGCCTTTTTGGCCTCTAGGGAGCTTTTCAGCGTATTCATGTTGCACCAAATGGATTGCGGCAGAGCTGAGATTTGGTAGCTGGGTGTAGTGAGTGGACTATTGGGCGTGGTTAGTTACTGCATCGGGTGACTGGCTGACTGTCCCTGAGAATCTGTTTCTGTCATTGAATATGACACAATATACTAGCGAAACGATAGCAAGTGTTACTTCAAGTGATTCTATTTATTCAAAGGTATCTACCACATTACACATACTGTAATGAAGTTCAGAAGGCCCAATGAGATTTTAATTACGTCTTGCCTTCTTTGATTCTCTCCTTAGGAAACTCCTGGAGGGTGAAGAGACCAGATTTAGCACATTTGCAGGAAGCATCACTGGGCCGCTGTATACACACCGACAGCCCTCCATCACAATAGCCAGTAAGTTTCAGAAAACCAAGGTAGAGGCTCCCAAGCTAAAGGTCCAACACAAATTTGTCGAGGAGATCATAGAGGAAACCAAGGTGGAAGATGAGAAATCAGAAATGGAAGAAGCCCTGACGGCCATTGCAGAGGAATTGACAGTTTCCATGAAAGAAGAGGGCAAGGAAGAAGAGGCTGAAGAAAAGAAAGAGAAAAAAGAAGCCGAAGAAGAAGTTATAGCTGCCAAAAAGTCTCCGGTGAAAGCTGTGGCACCTGAACTTAAAGGAGAGGAGGAAGAGGGCAGAGAGGAAGAGGAGGAAGAGGAGGGCGCTAAGTCAGACCAAGCTGAGGAAGGAGGCTCTGAGAAGGAAGTTTCTAGTGAAAAAGAGGAAGGTGAGCAGGAAGAGGAAGGAGAAACAGAGCCTGAAGGTGAAGGAGAGGAAGCCGCCGAAGCTAAGGAGGAAAAGAAAATGGAGGAAAAGGGTGAAGAAGTGGCTCCCAAGGAGGAGCTGGTGGCAGAAGCCAAGGTGGAGAAGCCAGAGCCAGCCAAGTCCCCGGTGCCAAAGTCACCCGTGGAAGAGGTGAAGCCCAAAGCAGAAGCTGGAGCCGAGAAAGGAGAACAGAAAGAGGAGGAAGGGAAAGTGGAGGAAGAAAAGAAGGAAGAAGCAAAGGAAGCCCCCAAGGAAGAGAAGGGAGAGAAAAAGGAGGAGAAGCCAAAGGATGTGCCAGAGAAGAAAAAGGCTGAATCCCCAGTGAAGGAGGAAGTCGTGGAGGAGGCGGTCGCCAAGTCAGTAAAGGTGAGCTTGGAGAAGGAGGCCAAAGAGGAGGAAAAGCCACAGCAGCAGGAGAAGGAGAAAGAGAAGGAGAAGGAGAAAGAGAAGGAGAAGGAGAAAGAGAAGGAGAAGGAGAAAGAGAAGGAGAAGGAGAAAGCAGAAGAGGTGGGGAAGAAGGAGGAGGGAGGTTTGAAGGATTCCAGGAAGGAAGACATGGCCATCAATGGGGAGGTGGAAGGGAAAGAGGAGCATGTGCAGGAAGCTAAGGAGAAGGGCAGTGGGGGAGAAGAGAAGAAAGGGGTTGTCACCAACGGGCTAGACTTGAGCCCAGCAGATGAAAAGAAGGGTGGTGATAGAGGTGAGGAGAAAGTGGTGGTCACCAAAATGGTAGACAAAACCACCAGTGAGGGGGGAGATGGTGCTACCAAGTATATCACCAAGTCTGTAACCGTCACTCAAAAGGTCGAAGAGCATGAAGAGACCTTTGAGGAGAAATTAGTGTCTACCAAAAAGGTAGAGAAGGTCACTTCACACGCCGTAGTAAAGGAAGTCACCCAGAGTGACTAATAGATGAGTTCATCGCAAAAGGTTAAGCCATATGACAATTTCAAAATGCATGTGATTGACAGCTTCAAAACAGAACGGGTTCTCCCATGGGGGCTCCAGGCATTGTATTTTACTTTGTGCAATATGAGGGACCTGCATGCAAGCCCAGGGTGCTCCCTCCCCAGTGTTTGGGCGATTCGAATGCATGATACTGTAGGTACCTGGGGAAGTGGCCAATTTCCTAAGCTGTTGGAAGGGGGGCGCTTGGGGGGATGTCTTGAGGTATATTATGCAAAGAACCAACTGAGCCAAAAATAATAAATGAAACACAGAACTCTCTTAGCCTTAAGAAAGCTATATTATGAATAATTATGTTTACCTCACTGGTGCATTTAAAAAGGACTTTTGTTCATGGGAGAACCTCGTTGACATGCAGTTTGCAACTTTTCGTTGATTGATGTTAAACGTCACAGCAGTAGTTGCTCAATAAAGGTCATATTGGAAACATAGTCAGTTGCTTGGTGTCATGTCATTTCGAAGTGAATTCTCCACCACTTGACCCTTTCTTTCCCCAGAGCAGATTATTTGGGGGATTATAAGCAACTTGCATTTCTTATCACTATTTCCCTGAGAGCGGTTACTGGGAAAACATAATTGACAAAAACATTTTCAGGTGTCAAAATCTTTACTTAGCCCAACCTTCATCCCCAAATTTTTAAATTATATTTTTGAAATAAAAATAAAAGCATCTGATAAAAAGGTAACATTGGGGGGGGGATGGAAGTATTCAACCTCCAGGTGTTTAGATCCCAAACTGGAACTCAGAGAACCTCAAGGTGAAAGGGTCCTTAACTTGCTCCTCTGGGGTTGGGACACAAAGGACCTCGTGGCATTTATATCAATGTGTCCAAAAGAAGCAGGACTGGAATCTCTAACATTCTTAACAAGAAACCTCCAGCCTCAGATGCATGGTTCTGGTATACACACACACATACACACACACACACACACACACACACGCACACAGGCTTATCTGCAGCACTGAGTCTTGATTTGGTCGATGGAGGTTTATATTTTCAGTGTTTTACTAATTGGGGGAAATATGTTAAAAATAAAATATTCCACTTAGAAAAAGAAAAACAGGATTCTGTGATATAAGCAGTAAGTGTTTTTAGATTTTTTTTTTTAAAGGCCTGGAAAAAAAATTTTTAATTTTTTTAAATTTTTAAATTTTTTTAAAATTTAAAATTTAAAAAAAATTTTAAAGGACTGGTCTTGACCAAGGAAATAATACAATGCCCTTTTCAAAATGTATCTGTTCTAAATCTTCAAAACCACTAATAGTATATTTGTTCCAAGTCTGTATTTCTTTTATCAATAAGGATCATCCCAGTAATACAATCCTGGATTCTCTTTTTAATGGCTTTTCAAGATATTCCAATTTTAATCCCTAAATATGTCCAGGAAGCTTGGTGCTAATGTCAATAATTGTAATGATGTTTCCCTAACATTAGCCCTTTGCCAATCCTCACAGTTTTTGCTAGATCTGCGTATCATTTGTACAAACTCTTGGTTACATTTTTTTTCTTTAAAACAACCATGTTTTATGTTAATACAACGATTTTTCTAAAGCAGTAATATCCGTAACATCCAAAGTGAAACAGAATTTTTAAATATAATTAGCAAAAACTTACTCTAGTTTTGTAGGATTTAAAAATCTGAAAAGAGCATATTGGAAAGATACAGCATAAATTCTAGGATGGAGGGATCAGCCAAAGAGGCACTGGTGGGAAAGACAGTCCCAGGAACAAAGAAAACAGAAATCCTCATGCAGTCACAGGGCGGATTGAATTTGAAACTTTGTATCACTTCATTGAAAGTTCAGAAAAAGAGCATACATTTGCCTCACCCCTTAGCCCTCAGAGGAAGAAGCACTTTGATTGACAGTCCCACCAAGACTGATACCACTGATACAGCAGCATTTCTCCAAAGAAAAGTCTGGGAGCTATTGCCTGGAGTAGGAATAGAGGCTGCATCTATAGGATAGGCTACTTGAATTTTAAAATACCTACTAAATATATAGCCATTACTATAAAAATACTCACCTGTCTATACCTAAAACTCATGATCAGTGCTGGCTCCTGAGTGTAGAAACCCCTTTTTGTAGCATATAGTGTCTAAAAATGACAGGATCAATCAGCAACCACCCCGACCCCCAAAGGCCAGCACTAGAGACTTATCCCTTCAGCTCCTAACTTTATTTTCAATCATCTCATTTTCTTTCCTGAGAAGGAAAGAATTTAATAATATTTCTAAATATTCCAAAAGACAGACCATTGTTTTGCCCTCTGTAAAAATAATAGAACAACATGCCTTTGATAAGCCAAGCAGACATTTCTAAATATCAAATTGCTTGATTGGTTCATAAACTTAAGAAATATTTACTGTGAGCTATGGCTTGGGTATACAAGGATCTTCCCTTCCAGAATTCACTGATTCTATTGTCAATGCCAATTATTGCACTACTATTTAAAGAGAGAGCAATTTGAAGTTCATGTTTCCAAATATGTTGACAGGGAGAGACTAGGCACAAACCTCCAAGTGTTTAGGAAATTAGAATACCTTTTCTCTGCCTACAGTCAGCCCCAGGCTGCAGTGACGTTAAGCCATTGAAAAATAGTATTTCTACTTTTCCAGTAAATTGTCTTAAAGATACTATTTTGTTTTAAATCTTGTAAGAAGTACTAAAGCTAATTAGTTCTCACTCTTCAAACATAAGGAAACTGAGGCACAGACTTTTTTTTTAACTTTCTCTAGGTCACACAGCTAGTAGATAAAACCCACATAGTCCAGCTCCAGAGCACATATTCTTAACCCCCTGCACTACATTTCCCCTCAAATCCATCCATCATTGGCCACCTCAATTTATAAGGAGGTTCTGCTACATTCACTTTTTTTCTTTCCAGATTGAAAGAAAGAAAATAGATCTATGCCATGCATCTTTCATTTAATATGCTTACAAATCTCCTCACATTAAAAAAAAAAATGATGCAATGGCAGTTTGCATCATGAGAAGAATAAAACATCCAGATACAACATAAGTGGTGGTTCCTTCTACCACGACAGCTTGCAGTGTACAAAAATGTGGCAACCACTTTCCCGTGGTAACTTTAATATTCAATGGAAAAGGAAAGTGTTATTTCTAGCACCGCCTTCTATTGCCAGTCAGTGCAGAGACAGTATTCAAACATTGGGATATTCATTTCCACAACAAATAGGTTGGTCGTTCCAGTTTGGAGCAAGTTATTTTTTCTTGGTGGTTTATGTAATTTGCCCAAAGGAAAAGAGGAGCTATTTTTAAGTGAATTATTTTACCGAGTCTACACAACATTCATCTACTTCCAGGGCTCCTCTGCCCTTAGAAGTGTAAAGCGTTGGCAAAAGCACTGAATCTGAGTTCAAATCCCAGGTCTATAGACAGTAAAATTGTGTTGTGGGTTCATTATATGTAGCTTCTGCTACAGACTGAAGTTTGTATCCCTTAACTTTGTATGTTGAATCTTAATGCCCAATGTGATGTTATTTGGATGTGGGGCCTTTATGAGATGATTAGATCACGAGAGTGGGGCCCTCATGAATGGGATTAGTGCCCTTGTAAAAGAGACCCCAGAGAGCTCCCCTGCCCCTTCCACCGCATGGGAACATCGAGAAGACAGCCATCTATGAACCAGGATGTGGGCTTTCACCAGACACAGAATCATGGTACATTGATCTTGGACTTCCCAGCCTCCAGAGCTGTGAGAAATAAATTTCTGTTGTTTGTAAGCCACCCAGTCTATGACATTTTGTTACAGCAGCCCAAACTGACTAAGACAGCCTCCACTTCCTTATCTGTAAAATACAGGTGCTAACATATTCTTCAAAAGGCTGCTAAGGTCATTAAATGAGATAACATCTGTGGAAAGTGCCTAGCACTGTAACACATATGTAGTAGCTGATCAAAATCATTTGTTGAATGAATTGAAAAAGGTACAGAATTTACTTAATTTGAAGATATTAATTAGAACATTAGTTTCCTTATACATTATTTCAATACAGAATGCATTGCAATGAGTTTACAAAAATAAGTATACAATATAAATAGATATGTATACATATCTATAATATGTGTATACATTGTACAATACTCTGTAATATATTCATTGTTCATATAGAGAATTTGGGTGGAAAATAATTGCATTTTGCACTGCAATAAGCTATTGAAATTACTTAGACACCCACTAATACACCTACATAATCATGGGGCTTAAATTTTTCTTAATGCAAATTATTTAAAACAATATTGAGAATAGGAGAGAGAAGAAGTTTTGCACTAGGCCTAGGAAGACAACTTTCTTTTTTTTTTGGCTGCACATCATGTGGGATCTTAGTTCCCCAACCAGGGATCGAACCCACATCCCCTGCACTGGAATTGTGGAGACCTAACCACTGGACCGCCAGGGAAGTCCCTAGGAAGACAACTTCAAATCCCCAAATCCATATTGATTGTGCTCAACACCATCATGCAAGGCTCTCAGAGTTGTCTTCAATATCTTATCTAAGGTAGTTTGAACACCATCACATCATACCTTCAATAAGTTATTGAGGACTTCCCTGGTGGCACAGTGGTTAAGAATCCGCCTGCCAATGCAGGGGACACGGGTTTGAGCCCAGGTCCGGGAAGATCCCACATGATGAGGAGCAACTAAGCCTGTGCACCACAACTACCGAGCCTGCGCTCTAGAGCCTGCGAGCCACAACTACTGAGCCCTCGTGCCACAACTACTGAAGCCCGCGCACTTAGAGCCCGTGCTCTGCAACAAGAGAAGCCACCACGGTGAGAAGCCTGCGCACCACAATGAAGAGTAGCCCCCACTCGCCTCAACTGGAGAAAGCCCGTGTGCAGCAATGGAGACCCAACACAGCCAAAAATAAATAAATAAATCTATTTTTTTTTTTAAATGTTACTGAGTCATTTCTGTAAGTCTAGTTAGCTTTCTTGTCTTAGAAGAAAGCATAGTTTTCAAAAATTAACAGGTGACTTGATCAAAAGCCTTTTTGGGGGGGCTTAAGGGTAGAGTAATTGTTCTAATGACCTAAATAGGAAGTTAGACAACTTACATAGGTCTCCACGCCTATAGCCTGGTTTGGGGGTGTGTTTTGGGGAGATTGGGAGCGGGGGCAGGCGGGTGGAGTGGACGAGAGCACAGAATCAGGGTCCAAGAACTTGAGTGACAATATTATCTCCAGAAGGCAGACACAGGAGATTCCTGATTCTAAATTAAGATCATAGGATCACAAGTCAAAGGCCAAATGCAAATATCCTAGGTGCTATCTTTTGACATTCTCACATTCATAAGAGCACGCCATGACAGCTAAAAGAAATGAAATTAGCCTCTTAGTCTAGTTGTTTCTCATTTCGTAATGGAATTCTGGTGAGAAGAGTGAAATACCAGTTCACATTAGGGCTTCTGAATATTCTTTTTTTTTTGGCCACGCAACTTGTGGGATCTTAGTTCCCCTGACCAGGACTGAACCCAGGCCACAGCAGTGAAAGCTCCAGAGTCTTCACCACTGGACCACCAGGGAACTCCCTGAATATTCTTAATTTTAATTATTTATAATCACGGCCAGAAAACCACAGATGAGTTGGAAACAGAGTAGTATAGCAGGAAGAGGTTTCTTTGCCCTTAGACTTGGGAAGCTTGGACCTCAGTGTAAGTCACAATACCCCATACACCTCCCATTTTAACATGGAAAACTCGAGAATGGTTTGAATCCTAAGACAATGCTTTTAAATATTTCTCAATTTAGACATCCAAAATTTACCTGTAACCAGAAAGAATATTTCAGCTAAATGAAACTTTGCACTTGAAATATCATGTGCTTATAATTAGAAGAATAAAAACTTACAAGTTAGTAAGTTACAGCCACGTAAATATGTGAATATTCAAAAGAAAAAGAGGCAGCTGTCCTCCCTTATCTCCAGATTTCATTCTGATCAAGGCTGCCTAGTTGTTTCTGGACTGGCTTTCTGAATGGCCTAAATAAAATTACAAATGTAAGATGGTATAACAATGTCTGTCAAATATTAGGTGCCTAGTGAATGATTAGTTCTCCTTGCCATTATTATTATTATTAAATAATAATTATAAATAAATATCTTAAAATGTATTAATTTAAATGCAGTGTATATCAAATTATCATGTCTATAAGAGATACACACAAAATTCAATCTATAGCAAAACTTCAAGAGGTAGAAGAGTTAGATACACTTAAACTTTACTTAATATTTGTTACTTAGAATCATAGAATCTTGAAGGTTGCATTAGCTTCTGATATTGAACTCCCCTTTTTCATGCCTGAAAAGTAGTTGCCTATCCTAGAACTGAACATCTACAGTGACAGGAAAGTTACTTTGTTTTGATGCATCTATCAGGAAACTTTGACTGTTGGCAAAGCCTTCCTTTCACTGTTCCAATATCTGACCCCCTACAATTATACCCACTGGTGCAAATTCTGAGAAGTTTTAGGAATCACTATTCCCTTTTCCCCAGAACAGACATTTAGAGAGGTGAAAGCCCGTGTCCGAATCCAAATAGTTCATCACAGTAATAACAATTGTTGAGCTTATTACATATCAGGCCCTTTGCCTATAATAAATCATTGAATCCTTATAACAAACATATATGCAGGGATTATTTTTATTGCCATTTCTTGCAGAAGTTTGGGCATAAAGATTAGAACTCAGGCCTTTCTCTTATCAGACCCACATTGTTTCCACTTCATACTTTTATAGAAAAGATAGCAAATACTATATATTCTGTATTTACTTATCCCTGGAATGAGCCGTCTACCTATGAGGACTCGCCGGCCCTAAGCAGTCCCTGTTATCAATTGTTTAGCTTATGGGGCAATTAACTAACCTCTGGGAGTGTTACCTGAAAACTCACTGGTAATTGGTAGGGACATCACATTCCTCATCACTTCCCTTGGGTTATAATCTGAGTTCCATCAGTCTGTGCCTGATTATGTAACTTTATTTTGTGGAATCATCTTCACTAAATAAAATATGTTAATATTTTATTGATGCATGAGGCACTTCATCTCTCTAGTTTTCCATTTCTCAGACTTTTAAGGAGGCAATGAACAAACAAAATGAATGTTTCTTCTATGAGTTAGTCACCTACAGCATAGAACTGGTTCTGCAGGGTACAGCAATGTGTATCTGCCTATCATCTTTGACCAACAATGTGCTCCTCAGTGATAGCAACAAGGAAAATATTTCAATTGGATTAAAGTGATTAAATACCAAGTGAAATTATTTCTATGCATGAGCAGTTAGTTTTGTACATTTTTAATAAAGCATGCCTTGAACATAACATGTTAGGAATTTGGACAAATTTGGACATATCACTTCCACATTCCACCCACTATAATCTGTTACTATCATAGCTTGAGATGAAATTTCCTTTGCTGGGCATTATTGCCCAGCTTAATAATCACCATGCCCCTGTGAAAGCAGTTAATCATGTCCACCCACTGAGTTCGTTCCCTTGGCCTGTTAGAATGAGCGTTATAACTAGAAGCAAATCATGTGTCCATGACATTTGGAGAGCTGATGCCCATCTTTATTCTTTATCAGCCACCCATGAAATAGCCACCAGTGTTTCTAAAGTTATCACTTTCTCATTAGCAATTAGCAAGCTGCTTTGGCTCATATTCTTAGTGAGAGATTTGCTTACAGTTCTCAGGGAGAAACGTGGCTCTTAATATTCTCATTAAGAGATGCAACATACAAGGCCCATGGAGGAAAAGTGAAAGAGCTTCCGAAGTGTCTATCTTCTCCTCCAATTTAGTTTAAAAAAAAAAGTAAACTCTTAATAGGAAAAGGAGGAAGACTTGTCAAAAATGAGAATAGTTGATAACATTAAAAACTTGTACCTTGCCCACATTAACGTTCAAAATACGATGTGTTATCAGAAAAGGAAAAAGACACATAATTCACTGCCAAGGTAACACGCCATTCCGTTCCGGACTTGGCATGCCGTTGCGCGGTACGTTTCACGAGTTAGAGAGGAATACATCCCACTGGCACAGTATCCCTGCCCCTTTTGCTGCCACTTTAAAGCAGGACCACTAACTGGAGGGCTCCTCCTCCAAACACGCCCCCCCCAACCTCCACTTGTAATTATAAAGGCAGTGTCTGAAAAGTCACATTTAGACTCCAAAAACTTGAAGCTTTTTCCCATTTCCATTGATTTTGGAGACACTGGCTCACAGAACCTTGGCTTCATGTTATTTATTTGGCTTTTCCCCCAGATCTCTGCAGACAACCAAAACAATATATGAAGTACAACACAACTTTTGAGAACACAGTTTTTGGTGTCTGTTCAGACCTTAGCTGGAATCTCAGTTCTGAACTTCTAACTGAGTGAGTCAGGGGCCAGTCAGGAGAACAAAAGCACAAAAATATATGAAGGGTTTCAAACAGAATGGAATTTAATGCAGGAAATGGCACCACAAAGTTAAAGAAAAGTTGAGGAGCCAAAATGTGATATATTAGTCAGCTTGTTTATTAGATGTAACAAAATAGCATAGACTGGTGGCTTCAAAAACAGAAATTTATTTTCTCATGCTCCACTTTTTCACTAGTACCTCCTATTGGCCAATGTTACCTGGAGTCTAGTCATCAAGGGAGCCTGGGACAGGTACTTTCCTGCCATACAGAATAGAGGGGACATATATGGAGCTGAGAACAAACTGACACAGGAATGGCACACTCACTGTGTGACCTTGGGCAACTCACTCTTCTGAATATCAGTTTTCTCATCTGTAAAATGGGGCCAATAATAAGACAGTTATTTTGAGGACTGAGGAATATAATTCGTGCTTAGTATCTAGGACAATATAAATTCTCTATGATAAGAGCTCAATAAATGCTGCTTATCATTAGTCAGGGGACGTTTATTTTAGCTCTTGTGTTAAAAATGACTCTGACCAATCAGGAAGCTATGGTCAATAGAACAGGATCAATAAACCAGAAAGATCCAAAAGTTGGTTTGAACCAAGCCATTTGTAAAGCAAAACTTCTAGGAAGGTGAAAACATCTGCAAATTGTCCGTCCCAGCTTCCCTTCTTCCCTTCTTTTCGCCTTCTTATACACATCCATTTGATGCCCCTGTCTTCCTCTTCCCTTCTTGTCCAAAGGCTGCACAATGGTGAACATGTGTGCCTGTGTGTGACTGTCAAGATCATTCATTGCTGGATCAATGGATCATTCATCTATTCAGATTTTTCCCCACTTCCAGTCTCAGACGAAGAGAATGCATAGGCTCTCTATGTAGATAATCTTCTCTATGAAATGGCTCACCTAACTCAGGAATGAGGGATTAGCAGATGTCCTTTGGTGATGAAGGACAAATAATGGACATTAGGAGCTACTCAGCGTATGCCCTGTCAGCAGGCACTGCTTGTCAAGGGGAAGGTCATGTCATTCTGCCAAGGTCACATCCCTCCCTACAAGGAAGAGACAGTGCAGCAAAGATGGCAAATGTAACGGACCTCAAGTCGTTTGTGTCTCGCTCTCTGGACAATTCTCAGACCAAAAGAGGCCCAAGGCAGAATGCCACCAGCCAAGCAGAGGCTCCCAGGGTAGGCACAGGCTACTCCCCACATGAATCAAGGTGAGGGCATCTGATCAGCGTTGGAACTAGAACAATGGTAGGAACTGGATGCAAACACAGTAAGTAATCAGGACACAGCAGGATGGTCAGGCACAGAAGGTCCCTAGTTAACAGATTAAAAATTCAGTTTTTACCTACTTGAAAGTGGTGCTCAAGCACGAATGCTTTCAGGACTTCCATTCTAGGAAAACCAGAATCTTGTTGAAACCAGTAGTGTTTTCTGACTCCAGGCCTTCCTTTTTCACATGAGCACATGTAGTGTGGTCACCCAAGAGGCAAATGAGGCCTGAGTATTTCTGCCCCCAGAAAACACAGAAGGTCAGAAGGTATTCTGGGGAAGCGCCACACCAAAGATAGCTGTTCACGTGCATCCCTACAGCAAGGCCAATAACTAAATCACCTAAAATGCATACATTTCTCTACAGTTTAGAAAGCAGTTTCAGATACATCACCCTGCTTAAGCCTCACAGTATGTAGAACAGATGTTGTGGTTTCTCTGCAATCTGCAGAAAACAGAAGCTCAGAGAAGTGATTTATCTCCATGAGAGAAAAAGCCATGCAGCATATTTTTTAATGAAAAGATATTTTAATTTTTAAATTCTAAGTGTAACGAATAGTCCTTGTAGAATAGTCACCTGTATTCCTGCCATCTTAGATAACTGTTTTATTTCAATGTATTTCCAACTCTTTCTATGCACAAAATTTGATATGGCTGTGATCATTCTGAAAATACCATTCAGCAACCCACATTTTCAGTAACAATATGTTATAAATGTTTTCCCATTTTAAGTTCATCATCATGACAAGGTATTGCATGGACCCCTGGCATTCATCATATCCCCCCACCCTTCTGCAAACACCTCCCCCCGTCTATGGCCACTGTAACCCATTTATTCCAGTTAATTCAGTAGTCTCAAAACCATAACACTACAGCCCCAAAATATTCAGATTACGAAAATAAACATGTTCGGTTGACAATAATAATTGACAATAATAATAATGTTTATAATAATAATAAATAATAATAATAATTGACAATAATAATAATAATAATCTTTATTATGATACTTATTGTTACACTTGACCCTTTCTTGAAGACCAAGCCACCAGTGTATAATCAACAGATGTTTACTGAGCATCCAGTTTATGCAGGAGACGTAATCAGCTCTAGGAGTGAATGAGTTGATATTCGATTCATCCCACTTAACTATGAGTTAGTGTAAAGCAATCTGGGGTGAGGTTGTTTACCGTTTACAAATTGGCATTAGGCAAAATAAATATAAGCAGCAAAGGTCGCAATGTAGGCAAGATGGGTTTGACGAAAAAAATTCGAAATAGAGAGGAATCCGAGAGACCAAAGGAGGGTCAGGAGAGGCAGGAATCATCCCACAACTACAGAAGGAGTCCTGAAGGGAAGAAACTGACACTGTAGTTTGCTGGGAAAAGCATGAGCCAACTAGAGTCAAGGAATACATTCATCGCTTGGGTGGCCTTGGGCAGGTCCCTTCACAGCTTCTCAGAATCCCAAGGCTGGAAGAGACGTTATCATCAGCATAGATTACATTTGCTATGCATTTATCAAGTGTCAGGAACCAGGCCAAATGCTTTACATAGATTATTTTGTTTAGTTTCATCGTCATAACCACCTTATGAGAAAGAAAGTATAAAATCCCTCCTAAGAGATAAGGGATTGAGGTTAGGGGAAGTTAAATAAATCATCCAATGTCACAGGCCCAGTAAATATCAGGGAAGAGACTCAAACCAGTCCTCTCTGACACACGCTCTCCACTCTACACTCTGTGATTTCCATGAAGGACATCTAATTTGGTCAAACTCCTGTGATCGTCAGTCCAGTTTATATCAAACTGCCAATATGGGAAATCCTCCAGGGATGGGGTCTACTGGCTACCAAGGCAGCCCATTCCATCTTTGAATGCCTCTGAACTCATTAACTCATTCATTCATTCAACAAGTATTTGTAAGCACAAATATTTTATGGGACAGGCATAGCTCCAGGCCCAGGCAATATAGGAGTGAACAAACTAAGTCTCTGCCTTCATGGAGTTTGTATCCCTGTAGGAGAAAGAAGGGAAAAAACAAAAAGAAAATATAAAGGGTTTAGAAGGTGATAATTGCTTTGGAAAAAAATTAAGAAGAGTAAGGAGGTTAGGGAGTGCTGAGTGGGGAGAAAGAGGCTGTTATTTCATGCAGCGAAGTTAAGGAAGGCCTCTCTAATAAAAGCATGAGGTATTTATGAGGTAATATGCACCTATCTATGAGAGATATGCCAATATATATGAGAGAATCCATTCCCGGCAGAAGAAAAACAGCAAGTGCAAAGGCTCTAAGGCCAAACCCTATTTGGCATACAGTAAATTCCCTACACACGAACCTTCAAGTTGTGAACTTTCAAAGATGCGAACCTGCGTGCCATCAACATCAGGCATGAGTGAAATTGCAGCTTGTCTTCCGTCTCTTATTGCTGATGATCCTTCAGCTTTACCATCTCCCACCTCCTCTCCCTCCTCCAGTCAGTAACGCTTCTTGCCTGTTCACTCAATGCCAGCCCCTGTATGCCAGCTGTTGTACTGTACTACTGTACTTTCCAAGGTACTATACTGTATGATTAAAAATGTTTTCTTTATTTTTGTATTTGTTTGTTTTTTATGTAGTATTTGTGTGAAAAGTATTACAAACCTATTACAGTACAGTACTATATAGCCGACTATGTTAGTTGGGTACCTAGGCTAACTTGGTTGGACTTAGGAAGAAACTGGACTTACAAATGCACTCTCAGAACAGAACTCGTTTGTATGTAGGGGACTTACTGTATTTGCAGAATAATAAGGAGTCAGGGTGGTGGAAACAGAATGGGTAAGAGGGAAGCAGGGGTCAGGGAGAGGTGGGACCTGATCAATGAGGCCTTTGTAGCCACAGTCAGTGCAAAGCTTTGGAAGGTTTTTAGCAAAGAAGTGACACAGGTACATGTAGAAAGAATCACTCTGGCTACTATGTTGAGTATAGATTGGGGAACGGGTGGAGTAGAGGACAAAGGGCCAGTTAGGAAGCTATTACAATAATCTAGGCAAGAGATTTTGGTACCTAGAATCCAAAAGTAGCATGGTGATGGTGAGAAGTGCCAGGCCACTGGCCATATTTTGAAGGTAAATTCCATGGGATTTGCTGATGGAGAATTAGAGAGAGTAGGAGAAAAGAGAAGTCAAAGATGATGCCAGGGTGTTTGGCCTGGGAAATGGGAAGGATGGAGTTTCCAATGGCTATTGATGTGGGAATGACTGGGGAAGACTTTAGAAAAGCGCAGGGGAAGAGGAAGGGGAAATGGGACATTGGCTGTGCCGTGGGAAGTTGACTGCTGTGAGACATTAAAGTGCAGATGGCAGCTCTGGGAAACCAATTGCTATAAACCCTGTGCTCTTATTTTACCTGTAAAATGTGTGGAATACATGTCCTCCCAGCTCTCAGTGTTAGGAGAAAAGGTGTGAGTGCTTTCGAAAGTAAAACACATGATCAAACCAAAACTTGATACTGATGATAATTTTTTATAATCATTGAAATTAAAATCTCAACAGTGAAGAATGAAAGGACTGCACAGAAGGGGAATTTGTCCCCATATGGGTAGTAGGATGAGAACAGAGGAGAAAACAAGCCTGATCGCGGGTAGATGTAAAATGAATGTGTTGGCTTTAACGGTGTGATGTGGCCTTGGAGATTATGACATGCTTGGGCTGCGTGCAGTCTCCAAGTGATTAGTTAAGTCTTTCAAAGCCATTTTGTTATTCTGATGCTTCATGATCAAGTAATTCCTGGCAAAAAAGATCTGCTTTTATTCCTCAGGAATTGTGATCATCTATTTGATTGCTCTAAAAGGAAATGGCTGGCTTTATTTCATTGTCCTTTCATGGACCTTATTTCATGGTCCACGGAGTCTCATGCTCCAACTCCACGTCCCACATGTCTTGGGAAAAAGGGACTCTCACAGCAGACAGAGCTCCAGACTCCATGTTACTAGAGTGACAGCTACGTCCTTCCAAGATGACAGCATTGCATGGGTATCACCACCTTGCTCTCCACGCTGGAATGCCGGCTTCCCCTCTCTAGGAGAAAGAGCACAAAGTGAATTCTCAGTGTGTAAGTTCTGATTTACTCAACTAGTTAAGTGAATTGAAAACTAGGCAGTTAAATTCAGCTTGTTTATTTCAAAGGCAAGTATCGGTTAAAAAGAAGAAAAATTCAAGTGGTTTCTCAAACTGTGCTTTTTTTTTTTTTACATGAACTATTCATTGTTGATCTGAAGAGCAAAAGAAGACACATGAAGTTCACAACACTTGGAGCTGGCCTGATTTTTCTTTTTTTTTTTTTTTTGGCTGCACCATGCGGCTTGTGGGATCTTAGTTCCCCGATCAGGGATTGAACCTGGGCCCTCAGCAGTGAGAGCGTGGAGTCCTAACCACCGGACCGCCAGGGGATTCCCAGAGCTGGCCTGATTTATACACTTACTTCCATTTAAATCAAGGTGACCTCTGATAGAACCATCTTATGCATTAGCTATTAAATAATCAGTAATAAAGCCAAAAATCCCAAAAAGAGAGGAAGAAGAAAGAAAAGAATCCCAGAAAGAGAAGGAGGAAGAAAATTCCATGTTAAAATGGTACTGATCTGTCCATTGTTATACCGGTGTTGATGTAACCAAACAAGACTATTTTTCACTAAGCTACACAGTCTACTAAAATCTGGGCCATCAAGAAGAGCAGGAATAATAATAGTAACATTATTTCTGAGGATGCAGCACTGTACAGGGCAGGGAAAATACACTGGGATCTTAGAATCTAGTTCCAGCTCTGCTAAAATCAATATCATGTTTGGCAAGTGAATTTACCCCTCTGAATCTCAGTTTCCTTGTATTTAAAATAAGAAATGATTTCTTAGGTAGCTTCTCACTTTGGAGTTCTATCATCCTATGATATTTTGCACTCATGGAGATCTTTGTTATACAGGCTTAGAGTATTGAAGGGGAAACTTCAAAACATTGCCAAGATTTGTATCTCAAGCACTGAACTTCAGACATACATATCTGACCCTAAGCCTAACCCTCACCCTCAAACACAGCATGGCAAAACTGACCTTTGGTGTTGCCCCTCATCCAAAACCTGTTGCATCTTCAATCTCCCCCCACCTCCATTTCATTAAATGAAAACTCCATTCTCCCAGTTTCTCAGATTAAAAACTTTAGAGCCATCCTTGACTCCACTCTCATCTTCCCACACTCAGTCTTCCAGCAAATTCTTTGGGCTCTACCTTCCAAATATATGCAGAATTCTACCCTGACTCACCACCCCCAGCACAATCACCCAAGAACAAACTACCATCATGACTCACCTACCTTATGTCAATAACCTCCACACTTGCCCCTTACAATTACCTTCAACAAAACAGCCAGAGTGGTTCTTTTATTTATTTATTTTTAATGTTTATTTATGTATTTCATTTTTTTTGGCCGTGCCGTGCGACATGCAGGATCTTAGTTCCTTGACTAGGGATCGAACCCATGCCCCCTGCAGTGGAAGCGTGGAGTCCTAACCCAGAGTGATTCTTTTAAAACACAAGTCACACCACGTCAATGCTCTGCCGGAAACCCTCCAGAAGCTCCTCATGGCTTTCCATCTCCCACACGGTAAAACTGCAAAGTCCTCCCCAGGTCTGCAAGGCCCCACCTCGCCTACCCACTACCTTTCTGCCCTCATCTCCCAACAATTCCCAACTTGTCCACTTTCTTCTGGCTACACTGGCCTCTTTATTCTTATTCCAACCCACTGAACATGCTTCCACCTCAGGGCCCCTGGATCGTTTTACCGTTTACCTGTAAGGCTTTTTCCCTTACTGGTTTCAGGTCTCTGCCCAAATGCCACGTTCCTTGATCCACCAAGATAAAATCACACCCTCCTGTCAAACTCTGTCTCACTTACCCTACTTCATTTATCATGATAAACTCATCGCCTGACACAGCATATACTTTAAAAAAAATCATCTGCCTTTGTGAAAACAGGACATTTTTATTGTAAATGCAGCACCTTTAAAGGACCTAAGCAAAGTGTCTGGCCCATACTAGGTACTTAGAAAGTATTTGTTGAGTGAATGAGTGAATGAATGGTCTAAACTTCCTGGAACCGTCACTAGCAGATCTGGCCCTACAATGAGCCCCTACAACTGGCATCCAGCTCCAGCATGAAGACTGGCCCAGCATGTGGGCTCTGAGGCCTGGAGCCCTCTAGGGCCCCTTGCCTTTGTCCTCACATTGGGCCTCCTATACACCAGGGCTGCCAAGTCTGGCTGGCTCCCAGCCAGGCTAAAGCTCTCCCCGGGGCAGACATGGGGGCCAGGGTGTTAAAAAAAAAAAAAAATTCAACTGAGTAAACTTTAAATCTCTTATTGGCTTTATAGAAAGCTTCATGCATCAGGCAGCATTCCATCCAGCCGATAGAGAGGAGCTCTGAGAAGCTGTACAAAAATGAAAGATTTTTATAGGCAGAAGGGATCAGGAACAAGGAAGGTACACTAGCAAAAAGCAGATCAGCTGTGGCAAGGTCACTTTCCTTTAGGGTATGGTAGGGGTCCATCAGGCAGATGACCTCACTTGCAGACCAGACGATTCCTGATTGACTGATTTAAGATCCCATTTCTGGGAGAGGCCAAAACTATAATTGTCTCAGTTTGGTGACATGGGACTTAGCATAAGTGACTCAATCTGGGGGCCTGTTGTCTTGTTTTTAACAAGAGAAATTTCCTGTGCATTTTCTAACCACCACTCTCCCCCATCCCCCAATTCTGGAGAGAGGGCAAGAGAATACTGGTAACTTTTATTTGGGTTCCCCTCTGAGTTCACACCTCTCCTCCACAGGGGCCTGGGCAGCCTCTACCAGTCAGGGTAGGAAGCCTCCAGAACATCACAAAGGGAGGTACCAAATGGCCTTGACTCAGCAGGCCTTCAGATGGTAGTGCATGCTGGCCCTCAATATTCCGCACTGGCTCTTCTGCCTAAAGTCTGTCTGGGGTAGTGAGCGGATGTTTAGAAGACCAGGACAGGACGTGAGATGAATCTCTTGCCCTCGTCCAGTACTTCGCTTGTTATAAGCAGAGGAAGAACCCTGAGCCTCTCCTTGCTTTTGTTATGCAGCAGTGACCTAACTACATTCTCCGCCTCCCCTCTCCACACCCACGTGCAGGTGGCGGCGGGGAGGGGGTGGCGGTGAGCTGCAGACCTAAACTCTTTTCCTTACTAGAGCTTCTCACCACCCGCTCCTGAATCATTTGAGTATCTGGTTGAAATGTAGATTCTAGTTCAGCAGGCCTGGCGCGGGGCTAAGACTCTGCCTTTCTCACAAGCATCCAAGCGCTGCAAACGCAGCTGGTCCACGCTCTGCTAAGGAGTCGGGACCACGCGGCTCCAGGCGCGCCTGTGCTGCGGTACCTTCTGTGTGGTACCCTCTCTCCAGCTTCCACACCTACTGCAGCATGGCCACCGCCTCAGAGTCCGGCTGCTTTACTTTAAAATCGGATTTCAGAACGCCTTGAGCTCCAGGCCAGGCCTCAGTGAGGAGGGGCCACTGCTTAGAAGGACCGCGAGTGCACCCTTCCTTGTTCGCGCCTGGGCTTACGGAGACTCCCGCCTCCCACGATCTCTCCGCTCGCAGAGAAGAACCGGCGATAGAAGCTTCCCGAAAGAACCGCCCCCCACTCCACCCAACCCCGCGCCCCTCCTTGCCGGGGCCGGAGCCCGGAGGCGCGCGCTGAGTTTCTGGCGATGCTCCGGGTCGCTCCCGCCCGGGGACGCAGTGGGCGCGGTGCCGCAGCGGACCTTTCTGCCGCGTCCTCCGGGCGGGGCGACCTGGAGAAAGATCTAGCAAAAAAGAGGATTCCGGGCGCCTCCCCCCTTCTTCTCCCCGCTCCATCCCCAAATGACTAGGCTTCCTGATGAAAAAAAAAAAATGTGTCACCCAGTCTGCTGTAAAGTATTTTTAGTCTCCGAACCTTACTGTTTACAGGGGTGGCGTGGAGGTGAGGGTCTTAATTGCGAAAGACTTGGCCGCCCCGGCTTTTTGCACTTTTGCAGAGATCGCGTTCAGCAGGGTGATGCAGGCTGCCCGCAGGGCAAAGCTTCACGCAGAAAGAGCATCCTTGGGCTCCGCTTATTTACAAGGCGGTAGAAGCAGCTTTTCAGGCCTTTGCCCTACAGCTCCCCCGCCTCTAGCCCGACCGGGAAGAAACTGGACCAGCGGCGTCCGGAGGCTGCGGTGGCTCCAAGGCAGAACTGAATGTGCAGAAACCCGAGGAAAATCGCTGCCGTTAAAAAACAAAAGAAAAAAAGAAAGAAAAAAGTGATAGCAGAACGTTTTGATTTTTCAAAGCCCTTCAACTCAGCTCATTAGATTCTCACAGGCTAGGGAGGTTTGTTGTTAAGTTATAAAAATGTTTTAATGTTACATATTTCCAGTGTAATCCTAAAACACCATCAGATGTTCTCAGTCCTGTCTGGAAACACCCCCAGCTCTCCACAGAGGGGGCCCCAGCTTGGGCTGGCAGGAGTCCTTGGGAAGGAAGAAATGGGGGCGGATCCTGGAGGCCTTTCTTCTTCCCACCACACCGCGGGCGGGGGTGGGAATGTCAGTGCATCTTGCTGCCAAGGGGGTTCCGTCCTGGGACGATGAGAAAGATACCTTAATCTACAAACAGACCTCCATCTCTTCAGGAAATTGTTTTGCCAATGGGTTAAAGGAAACACTCGTCTACTCATTTTGTTTAAATTATCCCTGAGTTTGAGCAGTGTTGTTTTACAGGTGGGCAGGAGAGGGGCGCAGGGCTGTAAGGCTTCTGAGTGCAACAGCAAGATGTCTGTCTTGCCCCTCTCAGAATAACAAGCTGAGGATACCGGGTCCAAATAATATCCACCCCCCCTCTCTATAAAAATGGCCTAGTGATGGCTTTGCCTGAGGAGGGGCCATTTGTTGAAAGGCTGTGCCCCCCAGCCGTGCCCCCAACCCCCAGAAGTGCCCCATGGTTGCTGTGGAAGCTGAAATCAGCTGACTCCCCATCCTCTGGAGACTTCGGAGAGTTCTCGGTGGTTAAAACACTTTCAGAAGTCACACTTCCCGGTTTCTGCTATTCAGGTGGGGTTGGGAGGAATTGAGGGCAGGACAGAAGGGAAACAGAACAAGCTGAATCTCTGGCTCCTTTATCCTTCCTTACCAGGTGCTCTAAGTCACCGACGTGGCCCTGGTTCACTTCTCAGGTCCCTCCCGTGGGCATAGGACATCAAGTGCAGTGTTACCAGGGCTCTTGGTCTTCAGAACCCGGCCAACCCTGGAGGCCAGCTGACAAACACCGAGCGTCTGTGTCCTGAGAAGGTGGTGCATTTTACTCTCATCTCAGAATCGCCCTCTGATTTCACACTTCTGACACCAATTTTTCTGTCTTAAACTGAGAATGATTTGTGACTTACAGTTGAGATTCTCTCTCACACATATTCTCTTGCGTGTGTGTCTAGGTGGGGAGGAGAAAAAAAGGAGGGGGGGTGGCAATCTCTATCCTGTGTTTTTTAACCTCTGAAGTAAAAAGGTGAGATTCTCCAGTGAATAAATGACTTGAAACAAACCAACGAGTCAGAATGAACAGATTATTCCTTCTTCTCAAGCCATGATTTGGTAAGATGCAGTTAGAGTTTTTAATGTAGGGTTTCTGTCTTTACTAGTGCACTAGATATAGAGCAAAAAGGGAATATTCATTGTGCTGCATCAAAGCAGCCTGCTAGTTGTTTTTTTTTTTAATAGTCATATCAGGAAATGGTCTATACTCCACATGAAATTAATATGGATGTGGGGCAGTTATAGACTGAAAGAATAACACTTAGCTAAAAGCAAAGTGATTAATGGTCATCAATACACAAATAAAAATGTCTTTAATAGCTACCAGAAACCTGAGCCTCATGTACAGCATTTCAGTTTTTTTATAAAGGCATTTCATATTTAAGACTACTTGTAATCCATGTAACCTTTGTTTATTAGACGTGTCCAGTTTAAACTCATGTGTGTCTTAGAAACTAAGGTATTCAAAAAAATCTAAGGTGCCAACTTGGATGGGTTTGACTATCTGACAAAACAGAAAACACTTTTATTTTTCTATCATAACTTACCTTAAGTCATATATTAGCTGCCACAATATTTATCCCCATTAACTAGAATAATATAATACATATTTCAAATGAATTAATGCAGGAAAGCTAAGGCCTTGAAGTATACTATGAAGCTTTACAGAAAAAAAATGTGGGGATACATATCAGGAACTATTAAAATGTACATAATACCCTTTGAACATATAATTCCACTCGGGGAATTACTAAAGAAATCCTTCATTAGAAGGACAAACCGAAGGTATCCATTAACAAAGATATTCATTGCCAGGCTGTCTATAATTTTCACAAACATATTTTTAAACTTAAATTGGGACACGTGATTAAATAAGAATGAGTACACAGATGAGAACAATGGGGAAGAATATTTGAAGCTGAAATGGTTTCAGAATCTTTTGAGTGGATTATTGCTGTTCATAAAAGAAATAATCACATGCCCATGATCTTATGGTAGCTTCCAGTGATCTTCATACTTGATGCTCATGTCCCTGTGTAGTTCCCTCCCACGAAGAATCAGACAGACTGGTCTCTGTGACAAGTAGAGTACAGTGGTACTGATGGTGTGTGTCTTTCTAGATTAAGTCATCAGAGACATTGCAACTTCTGCCTTGCTTTCTTGGATGCCTTGCTCCAGGGGAGGCCAGCTGCCATGTTGTAAGGATCCTCAAGCAGCTCCACGGAAAGGTCCACATGGAGAAGAAATTACCAGTCCAATGGGTGAGCCACCTTAAAGTAGTTTCTGCAGGCCTAACCAAGCCTTCGGATAACAGTAACCTCACACAGCATCTGACTGCAACCCCATTAGAGACCCAGAGCCAGAACATCCCAACCAAGCCACCCCCAAATTCCTGATCTGCGGAAACTAAGAAATAAGTGATTGGGATTGTTTTAAGCCACTAAGCTTTGGAGTTATTTGTTATGCAGCACTAGGTAACTAACACATACTGCATGTTAATTTCACGAAGTTATGTAGTTATCAAAAAAAATACTGTTTACACCTTCCCCCCTCCATGCATTCATTCTGTCAGTAAAAAAAATATCTCAAAAATTTTCTAAATCATCCCACATCATGCCGTCTCTACTGCTACTGCTCTAAGTCATCACACCATCTTCTCTTATTGGGACTAAAACAGCCTTTAAGTTAGTCTCTCTACTCTGATTCTTGCTTCTCTAAAGTCCATTCTCTGCACAGGAGCCAGAGTGGTCTGTATAAAACAGAAATCAGATCATGTCACCATCTGCTGCTTAACCCTTTCAAATTGCACAAGGAACAGAACCTAAACTCCTTGATCTATAAACCCCTGCATAATATGTCCTTTGCCTGACTTTCTCAGTTCTATCTCCTACTCTCTCATTCTTAATGCTCACCAATGAGCTTAAGGCATTTTTCTGGGTTCAAACAAGCCAAGCTTCCACACTTGCTGTTCCGTCTACCTGGAGCGCTCTTTCCCCAGATCATTGCATGTCTGGTTCAGAGCTAATGTCACTTATGTATTTGTTTATTTGTTCATTGCCTGTTCACACAAACACACACACACACACACATACCACTTTAGTCCCTGAAAGCTGAGATATTGTCTGCCTTATTATTTGTGCCTAGAACAGTGCCTGGCACATAGTACATGATTAACACGTGTGGAATGAATGGACAAGCTATGTCAAATATACATAAATAGAAATAAAGTCTAAAGAAGAACACATAAATGAAAATAATGATGACTGGATGGAGAAAATATGATTTTTTTCCTTTTAAAATTTGTTTTTAATGTTGATGTTTTATTATTTTTTAAAACCCTCCATATACAAATAATTATCTGTGTTGAAGTAGAATTAAAAGGCTACCAATAGTCACTTTCTGGGGCTGCTGAAAATTTTTTACTTCTCATGATGCTTTACCTTTTATCTTTTTAGCTCTCATATAAGATTCTTCACTGGGAATTTTCTAAGGGATCTTAAACTGAAAATGCCAGCCAAGAGGAAAACATCCTGAATTCTGCACTGGAAGACCTTTCAAATATGAATCATGGCTGGAGCAATTCTGATCATTTGCACCCAAGGGAGAAAGAATAGATTGTTCATCCTGGCTATGTGCATGGAAAGTTCTCACAAAAATTAAACGTTTGCCATTCTTGAAATATTTATTAAGATTCCCACTAAATGCAAGGCACTTTGCTAGGTATGGTGGGAGGAAACAAAGACACTTATTTGTTTAGTCACTCTTTACTCCCTTCCCAAGATGACTTGAAATATCTTACAACAAGAAGATATGCAAGAAGGAGTAGGAGGAGAAGGAAGGAGGAGGAAGAAAAGGAAAAGGAGAAGAAGAAACCATTGAGGACCAGTTAAATGTGAACACAACTAGAAAATTGTAACCAGGCAGAAGAATAATACCATGAGAACTGTTACCAAACCAAACTTGGGTCTGCTCGCCCAAGTTTTGCAGCGTAGCCAAACTACTCACACCAGGTTGTGGTGAAGGAAAGTATAGCATTTATTGCAGGGCCAAGCAAGGAGAATGGGCAGCTAATGTTCAAAAGACCTGAACTCCCCAGTGGCTTTCAGGAAGTGGTTTTTAAAGACAGTGTGAGGGAGACGGTTATAGGATGCATGATCCGCTCGTGGACCTTCTTTTGATTGGGTGCTGGTGAGGTAACAAGGTGATGTTTTGGGAACCTCAATCATCAACCTTCTGGTTCCAGCTGATCTGGGGTCTACGTGCTGGTGGTCAGCAGTTAACTTCTTCCACGTGGTGGGGGTTTTAGTGTCTGCAAAACAACCTAAGGATATGGCTCAGGATATCTGTTTTCCTTGAGGAGGTACCTAAGGTCTTTGACATTGTTTTATGGCTAAACTATTATTATTTTGTCTTGTTTGACTGCTTTCCTTTATTTCTGCATTTTCTCACTTCTCTGATTAAATTTGTTCTTTGGAGCTCAGGGGAGACCGAGGAGGCTAAAGCTTTTCTGCAAACAAGAGGTGGGGGGCAAGGGGCTGTGTCCCCCAGGAAGGCCCCACAGGGTCCTGCACAGTTTGAGAAGCACATCCTGAAAGTTGGTGATCCTTGAAGATAAATTTCAAATACATCTCTGTTTAAAATTTTTGCAGAGGAATTTATAGGGACATAAATAATCAAAGGAACTAAAGAAAAACTTAAGCATTCTAAGTAACTTCAATGAAACACTGTGAATGTAGAGGTGCCCTTGAATTGTACAAAGACTGTAAGAATTCCAGTAATTGTGTGAAAACCCCCAGGCTGCTGTCACAACACAAGCCTGTGAAAGAAAATATGCTCTGATTCCATGAGGATGCCTCCCAAGCTGGACTGCAAAGGAGAGTCAATGCAATATTTGGTTAAGAGCATGGACTTTAGAGCCATCCATCCTGGGAGGTTTGAATCTCAGCCTGCCACAAACTAGCTATGTGACCTTGGTCAAGTCACCTAAAAATTCCTCATCCGTAAAATGGGGATGATAATCATACTGGACTGATAACATTGTCATAAGTAAGAAATTGATGAGATAATACGTATAATGCACTTAGATTAGTGCCTGGGACACAGCAACTATTCTGACAGCACTAGAATCTCCATGTAGGGAAAAAAGCCATCAAATTAATTTCTTATCAATTTAATGCTAGGAATGAAACTTTACACGAAGTTTAGCAATTCCCTTTAAGTGATGGACTTTAGTGCGGACATAATAGTGATATGCATGTTTCCTATTCAGCCATTTAGCCTGATCTTCTAAAAGTTTTTCAGGAAATTTTGAATCATGAATCTAGAGTGGATTTGAGAAATCAAGTGCTAAAGCCTTATGTAGCTAAGAAGATTGAAGCCAGAATGGGGATGGGGGTGGGGATGGCCAGCCCTCCATAACAAACAACACTGGAATCCAGAATAGACACTTGATTTTTGGTTCTCTGCCCTTTCCACAAAGTGTTGACTAGACCAGGACTGATTATTGAACACTCTTGGCTTTCTAGTCATCCCGAAGGCATTTTAGTCTCTCAAGAAGTTATTCATTCAATCGACATTTATTGTGCTCTACCATGGTAGGAACAATGCTAGATGCTGGGGAGCAGGAGGTCTGATTGCCATGCTTCTGAGGATCACTCTACAGCAGGGGACACAGACACTAATGATCATGGAAATAGATGCCGATTCTGACTGTGTAAAGGTCTACATGTTCTTATAAACACATTTAATAAAGGAATTTGGCTCAGTCAGGGAAGGCTTCCCCAAGGGAATGACAACTGAGCTGAAATCTGAGCAAGTTTGAGGGAAAGATAGAAAAAATGAGTGCTCCAGACAGAGAAATCAGCCAAAACCTTGTGGCAGGTGGGAGAACAGAGGGCCAGGGTGGCTGAAACACCAGAAGTGAGGGAGGGGCAAGGGGATATGCATAGGATGAGGTTCAAGAAGTAGTTTGGGGTCAGTTCGCTCCAGGTCTGGAAGATCACCTTAAAGATTTTGGTTTTTATATTAAAAGAAATGGGACACTATTGGAGGGGCATGATCAAAATGCAGTTTTCTAAAGATTAGCTTACTCTAGTGTGCTGACTGAAGGAGGACAAGACATTGGGAGGTTCCTTAGGGTGGTGGCAGTGTAAACAGGAAAATGTGGATGGATTCAAGATACGTAGGCAGTAAAATCAATAGGACTTGGTGATAGATTAAACCGGAGGGATTGGGGAGAGGAAATGGGAGATACGATGTCATGCCCAGTCTCTGGTCTGCAGAATTGGATGGCTGAGGAGTGGCGTCATTAGCTAGGGGAGAGAATACAGAACGAGAACTAGAGTTTGGGGAGAGCAGGAGGGAGAGGGAGACTGACCAAGGTACCACATTTGAGGAAATTGTTTTTAAAGACTTCAAATCCATTTAGTTTAGATTTTTCAGTATTTTATTATGGCACACAGGATAGAGTATGGTACAGTGTTCTTACTTCAAGAAATTCTCAAACCAACCAGCTCTTTCCATTTGGCTACTTTTTTTACATGTAATTTGCATCTATCTGAGCTTTACCATGTGCAGCATCCCATGTTTAATGAACATAAATGTGAAAAGCTTGGTTTCTGAGGCAACTCCTAGTCTTTACAGAAGTAAATGTACTGAGAATCTTCGTAATTCAAATCTATAGCATCATGGTAGATAAAGAAATATTTTACCTATTTGCTTTGGTGAGATATATTTAACTAGAAATACATAGTGTGATGTCATCAGGTAACTTTAAATGGAAACCACTTTGCTTTCAGATTAAATTCATGACCTTTAAGAGTTGTCTAAACAACAAATATAGAAGAAAATTAGCTGACAAAGCAATTGTGTAAGAACAGAAGCAGAACAGCGGATAATCAGTAATTTTGTCAACATTCCACATCAAATGCAAGTGCAAGAGCTTTCATAACTTTACAGTGAACAGGGAGGACGGATGGGGTGTGTATTTGATGCAATGTCCAACCAGTTAGAGCTATCGTTGAAATCCGAATATTTCCCAATAAAGACATGCAGAGCGATGGCAATGCAACATACAAGCATATAATCCCCCCTTTAGTGACTGATCACAATTTCATTATCTGTATCTGTAGTGCTTAAAAAGTTTAAAATAGGTGGCATAAAGGCTATTTACTTGAGGCAATACAATTAAGCTAACAACACACTCAATCATAAGCTCAGGATTGCAGGCAACATGTTTGCAATGGCAAATAAACTTTGATATTCTTACTCCATCCAAAATTATACAGAGATAATAAATTATTCCTTCTGATTGTATCATTTGCTTGGGTTTCAACTGCTGCTCATGACAATGTATTTTAAATGTGGATATAGTGCTAGGTGGGTTAGGGTTATGGGATTCATATTCTATCCATACTGCATTTATTATTATATACTAGTGTTAAAGTTACCTGTTTACCATAGAGGGTATATTTATCACATAATTTCAGAATGGCCTCCAAGAAAGCCATTCCCAACATTATATAGGACACTTATGGGGCAAAGTATATAGCTATTTATCAAAGAAAACCCCAGAGATTCTCATTTACTCGAGCTTATTATCAGTAAAATTTTTGAGGGGAGAGATTTCATGAATGGTCATGACCTAATTGCATCCTCAGAATTACCAATTAAGGGGGGGAAACGCATTGTAATTGTTAAAACTTTGACTTAAAAAAATTTGGAGGTCAATCGCCCACTTCTATGTGTCTTATATTGGTGCCTTCTTTAAGATATTCGAATTAAGTCAACAACCACAGCAAGGAACGTCATTCAGTGTAACTTTATTTACTATTTATAGCACATAATTCAAGGTCTTTAATTTCTAACCACCAAAGGTTCGAAGGACTATTTTTTTCCATGAAGTTTAACATTAACATTAGTGAATTCATTTATTCAGGGTTTTTTTTTTTTTATTGTAAACATCTGAATTATTCACATTGCCGTAGATCCTGAACTCATAAGCGTGGACCATGCACAGGCTGGCAGCAAGCCAGGAAGCCACTCTGCAAGCAAACAGATACTCTGCGGAAGGAGAAAAGTCATAGCACAACATTTAACGCCCAACCTGAGTCATCTCAGAATTATACATATATTGACTTCTTAATTCATATAGTATCTGCAACTCAACTGGTTGGTTGGTGATGGGGTTGACCTGATTTCAGGAGAATTTTTCCTGGAATAATTAAGGAAAGGGGGTTCAATCTTTCTTCTTAGTGGCTTGTTCCTCCCCAGCACCTTCATCTTTTTTCTCCTCCTCCTCAGCTTCTTTGGTTTCTTCTGCTTCTTTGCCTTCACCTCCTTCTTCTTCCTCCTTTGCCTCCTCAGATTCTTCCTTGGCAGCTTTAACATAAAAAAGCAAATGTACAAACTCCAAATGCAGCGTGAGTCCAATCAAAACATTTCTGCTAAGGTTTTGTGGAGAAACGCAAATGTCAAAATACTTCCCCCAAACCTCTCAGCTCCTTTCTCCCAAAATGCACGCAACTGACAATGCTTGCTGGGAATAATTTGCCACTGAACACATATTTAAACAGAATGAGATTATGTCTAGGTACTGGATGCTCTGCTCTTCTCCAGGACCTTGGTTTTCTTTCATTCTGTGTTTGGTGTTCATAGTTGTTCTTTAGGACACCAAATGACTGAGTTAAATGAATGGATTTTAAAATGTTTAATTAGGAATAAAAAGACAGCAGGCGGAAGATTTTTTCTTTTTTTTTTCAGTTCTTTTCAAAAAAGTACCAAGCTAATTAGAGATGTGTGTCTCTGGGAGGACAGCCAATTTGAGAAATGAGATGCTTATTACTAAAGGTCTGTTGAAGCAATAGATAAATGTATTATTTAAGATTCTAAACTCATGTATGAATAAAACTTCCTTGGCATAAGCAAGGCTTCATTTATCTTATCAATCTCCTAACAAATATTCATGCCCCGGCTGAACCTGGAGTTGTGGGGTGGGTTTGGTTTTGTTTTGTTTTCATCCTACCTTCTTCCTCTTGGGCTCCCTCCTCTTCCTCAGCCTCAGCCTCAGCCTCAGCCTCTTCCTTCTTCTCCTCCTCCTCAGCTTCTCCTTCAGAGGGGGGTTGGTCCTTGGCTTCCTCAGCTTTCGCAGGCTCGATGGTCTCCTCCACCTCGATCTGCTCCTCCTGGACGTGGCTGGTGTAGTAAGATGGGAAGGAGCGGGCGGACATCAAGTAGGAGCTGGTCTGTAAACCACCATAGGCAGATCGGCCAAAGACCTGGGAGCTCTGGGAGTAGCCGCTGGTTATGCTGCCCACGCTGGTGAAACTGAGCCGGGTCTCCTCACCTTCCAAGAGTTTCCTGGGGGAGGCAGGGAGAGGGTAGGGTTAACAATCATGAACACAGGAAGTGTGCTGAGCCCACCACCCAACACCTTCCCCAGTGCCCCCCTGAATGCCAAAGGCAGGGTTGGAAATGATCAGAACTTAATAACTGGGGATGTTGTGACTGAGACCAGGAAAAAAACCAAAAACCAAAAAAACACCTTAAAGTAACCCTGTCCGTTAGACTTTAAATGTAATGGGAAGCTAAGAACAGGTCTCATTATTACAGGATAAATTCTTCTTGGAAAAGGCCAAAAGGTGAACACAATTATTTCAAAGGACTATTTTTGAAGATTTCTGATTCAACAGAAAGGAAGTCTGATTTCCTTCCTAAGGTTGAAGGCCTGCTGCCTTTGCCCCTCCGTTTTTACCTGTAAGCTGCAATCTCAATGTCCAAAGCCATCTTCACATTGAGGAGGTCTTGGTATTCCTTGAGGTATCTTGCCATTTCACCCTTTGTGGTTCTCAATTCATTTTCCAATTTGTTGATTGTGTCCTGTTGGAAGACAAAAAAAAATACAAGCGTAAATCCTTACTGCTATTACTTTACTATAGCTGCAAGGGTATAGGTTTAATTAAAATCAAAGTGCACACCTTAGATAAAACCTCCCCTGAAACAACTGCCTTTTCTCTTTTTAAACGTTTCTTTGCTTGCCTAAAAAAATCCAGCTTCATAAAGCATGAGATGAAAGCAAAAAATTATTAAAAAAAAAAAACTAATAGAAGAAATTTTTTTGTTTTTGTTAATTACTACAGTCTAATGATCATCATAAAATGCCTGCAAGGAACTAAACAGATTTTTTTTTTGAAAACTTTCTCATTCACTGACTAACTTTATCCAGGTTACATACAAGAAATCCACTTCTTTATAGGAGAAGGAAGTAGGTAAATTTAATTTTTTAAAATTTTCTCTAAAATATTTTCTATGTATCTATATTATTTTCTCTACTCTCCAGAAGATGGAGAAAAAGAAACGTTTTACTATGACCATCATTACCTACTACAATTTTGACTGTATTCCTGGCTACCTGCTACGGGAAGGGAGCGGTTGGTAAAATTAGTCTGAAATTATGCTGGTCACAGTTATCCTTCAGCACTTACGGGAGTTCGTCGCTGTGTTTATTAATCAGACGGTCCAATCTGTGCAGCAAAGCAACTTGTGGTGAATTCAGGACTGCAGAGAGGCAGGCCAGAGGCAACGCCCTGCTCGCATCCCTTCTCCCACCCCACCCAACCCCCTGCAGGGCTGGGCAGCTTTAATGCGCAACAGAGATTCAACTGCACCCTGCACATCTTCGCAGACTGCAGTGGCGCCCGCACCGCGCCCTCCAACTGCCCCACCAGCTCCCACACAGCCTCCAAGGAGCCAAGTTCTACCCCCTAACAGCTGCATGCAGATGCCTCATTTCCGATCTCCACTTTCTAGGCGCGCCCTCCACTCTCCCCCCACCCCCCGCCCATCCTAACTCGACTCTGCTGCCCCCTCCCCGCCTCCACAGTGTATTGCCCGGTGCCACACCTGCATAGCACTAATGTCGGCGTTCTGCTTGTCCTCCAGCTCTTGCAGCTGCTTCTCCAGCGCTTCGTTCATGCCCCGGCATGCTTCGATCTCCAGGGTCTTGGCCTTTAGCAGGCGGCGGCTCTCGGACACCTCGTCCTTGGCGGCGCGCACCGCATCGGTGTTCTTGGCGGCGCTCTCGGTCAGCACGGTGAAGCGGCTCTTGAACCACTCTTCGGCATTCTGCATGTTCTTGGCGGCCAGCTTCTCATACTGGGCGCGGATGTCCTTGAGCGCGGCGGAGAGGTCGGGCTTGGAGGACACGTCCATCTCCACGGAGATCTGCGCGTACTGGATCTGCGCCTGCAGCTCGGCGATCTCCTCTTCGTGCACTTTCTTCAGAAAAGCGATTTCGTCCATCAGGCTGTCGATGCGCTTTTCGAGCTCGGCGCGGGCGAGAGCCGCCTCGTCGGCCCCTTTGCGCGCTTCCATCAGCCGGCCCTCTGCGTCCTCACGGCTCAGCACCTCCTCTTCGTAGCGCGCCTGCAGGTTGCGCAGAGTCTCCTCCAGCCCTTCGCGCTCGCCCTGCAGCGCCTGCTTCTCGTTGGTGGCGTCTTCCGCCGCCAGGCGCAGGTCACGGATCTCCTGCTCGTACAGCACCCGGAAGCGGGACGGCTCGGAGTGCTTCTGGCGCAGCACCAGCAGCTCGGCTTCCAGGACCTTGTTCTGTTGCTCCAGCTCGTGCACGCGCTCGATGAAGCTAGCGAAGCGGTCGTTGAGGTCCTGCAGCTGCGCCTTCTCCTGGGTGCGGATCGACTTGAGGTCGTTGCTGATGGCGGCTACCTGGCTCAGGTCGAGGTTCTCGAGACTGGGCAACAAGGAGCCGGAGCTGGAGGAGTAGCTGCGGCGCACGGACAGCGAGGAGGAGACGGGCGCCGAGTAGCTGGAGTAAGCGGAGCGCGCGGTGCTGTAGCCGCTGCGCACGCTGGAGATGTGCACCCGGGGCGTCTCCACATAGCGTCGTTTGTAGGAAGTCGAGTAGTACGGCTCAAAGCTGAAGGAACTCATGGTGGCGGTCGGTGCCGCTCTGGTCGGCGGCGGAGATGGGGGCCTAGAGAGAAGAAGAACAGAGGAGAGAGGGAGAGGGGAGGATGGATGGCTGTGTGCAGCTCGGCGCTGTCCTGCCACCCCTATTTATACTCGGAGAGGATTCTGACGCAGCCTTAGATCGATCACGGCGCGCCGGGCCAGAGGGGGCAGCGCGCTGCTGCAGCCGAGGGGAGGATTCTGCGCAAAAGGAAGGCGGGGGCGAGCCACAGGCCGCGAGGATGCTGCGGCTTCGTCCTCTGCACTTTTCTCTGAAGGCTTCCGTTTTCTGCGAGACCCCGTACCCCCTCACTCATTTCCTTTCCCTACCCCCACCCCATCCCACTTATTCCTTGATCCCTGCATCACTCGGATTCGATCGTGACCCCAATAACAAGTTCTCACTCCTTACTGACACCTTAGTTTTCCATATGCCGGAACCTCGGAGACACCCTCCCCCTCCCCGTCGCTCCTTCCCCACCAGGGGTCATCATCCCCCTGGTGTTTACGGTGACATTGCAGTGCCTCCAGGGCATTGGAGATACAGAAGATTGTCCAAGGTTGCATGTATGCGGCATACATGGAGGAAAGTTTTATATTTCTTTGTAGCTGTTTCTGGCACTTTCTTTAATTTGTGTTCCTTTCTCCTGGTTATTTTTCTTTTTCTTTAGTGCGCTCCTTCACACACACACACACACACACACACACACACACATGCACACACACACGTGGAACTGGGGCACTGCAGGTGTTGATTTTAGCATTTCTAAACCCTTAGAGCAGTTCATATCAGCCTTGTAGTGTTACTAGATTTTCTCATTTCTTTCCGGGGAACGAAGCCTCGCATACTTTGGGCGTGTTGAAGCGTGTAGGTGGAGGAGTTTGAACTAGCCGGGGAGAAAACCGATTTGCAAAAAGACAGCAGCCAGCACTGCAGCGGGGAACTTAAGACTGTCACACGTTGCCTGTATCTTCTTCATGAAGCTAAATTCCTGCTTGACACCGACAACTCCATCACATTAGAAGCCCCTTTGCCTCTTTTTACACCCGTGTAGCGCCCAACCTGATGATTTCAACAAGCCACGCAGGTGGCTGATTTTCAGAGGGAAGCTGGTGCTGCCGCCCGGAGCGCGGAGCGCGTCTCCAGGGAGCAGAAGTCGGACCAGAGACGTCTCGTTCTGGGGCGGGCAGAAAATAGCCGTGTGGTTCTTCCCCCCCGAGTCACTCTGATAAACACATAACGGGCACAGTCCGAAATCCATGGATTTCTTTTAGGGAACACCCAGGTAGCTGAAACAGTGTGCACGCCGTAATGCACACTGATACAGCCCTGCGGTTTACAGAGCGTTTTCACGCCCATTCTGTTAGGGAGTCCTCCGGATGCAGGGAGGGATTGCAGAGATATACACCTAAGATTTTTCTAAGCAAGCATTTAATTTTTGTTTTCTTTGGGTAAGAGTAGCCTTTGAGGTGCAGCGTACTGATATTTTTTTAAAAGAGGCAAACGAAGGGGAGACATGAGAGTTTTTAAACAGAGAAGCCGGCATCGCTTTCCCTGTGACGCTGAGAGGGCGAAGGACTTGGAGCGGATACCACAGATGCGCCCGGAGCAACTGCAATCCCCTCCCCGCGACAGGAGGGTGGGAGTGGGATGAGGCTTAACCCCTGAGGTCCTTTGTACCTAAAAAACCTTTCCTTCTTCGTGGTAGAGGAAAAGACTGCAGCAGATAACTTGCATGGGGTTTCCAAAGAATCTTTAAGGTCTCAAATAATGAGACTTTAGAAACATTCACATTGGTAGTTTAAGTCTATCAAGAGGTACATCCACACTCAATCATTCTAGGATTTCAAGCTGAGGCTGTCCTGCATTTTGCTTGGCCCTGGCAGCACTCATTCTTATGACTTTTTACAGCCCGTACATCTTTGGTCTTCGCATTGATCAGGGATTCAGCAGAGGGGAAGGCTTCTCGGGGTGGTGGGAAGAACCAAAGTAAGCCATATTTTTGTCTGCTCCCAATTACCCATATGTGGATGACAGGTGGCAGAATGGATTTTTTTTTTAACCTGCCCCATTAAAACCACATTGTTTCACACTCGCTCTGTGTGTGTCCACCTACACCACACTCTTAGGTATTCACGAGTTCATTTCCTTTGTGCCAGCTCCCTTCCCTCGGTTTCAGGTCACCCTCGGAGATCTTAAGTTCATCAGTGTTTTTGCCAAGGCTCCTGGCTGAAGACTTTGACTGCAGAGGAAGCCGCTCAGAAAGAGGGAGGTGGCTGATAGATGCTGCAGGGGCCGTGAGATGCTGCAGAAAGAAGAAACCTGTGGGCCTCTGCTGCTGTCCTTCGGGCAGCTGAAGAGAAAGGCACCCTGGAGTGTGAAGGGTAGGAATGGGAGGGCAGGGACCCTTGCCTTTGTTGAACCTGGTGAGCAGGGGGTGGGGAAAGGGGCAGATCTACTGTATTTATGAATATAGACCTCTGGTCTTTTTCAATAGCTCCACTGCAGCCTTGCTTTAGAGGAGCTCCCGGACCCAGCCTGGGTCTGAGTGTTGGTGACCCTGCCTTCAGCCTTCCTCTGCTAGGTACCTGCTTCTTTTTAAAATATTCTGCCCATTCATCCTCCTTTTTAACTCTTTGCTCTGAATAACCATGTGGCATTGGCTCTATGTGTCAAAGCAAAGGTAAAATGAACAACTTTAGAAAATCTGCTTAAAAAAAGAATCTTGACTTTCCTTCCTTTACCACAAATGTTTCTGCATTAGTGTTTTTCGCAGGGGTGTCATTATTTCTTTAGAAGGCTTTGGGGTCTTGTTACACACTTGTGCATTTGTTCCACTTTAAACACATTCTCCACCAACATGAAATTGGTTGAGGGCTGCCAACAAAACACTCCTAGGAAATAAAAATTATTTTAAAAATAAATAGGCAAGTATGTTGATGAAACTCATTCGTAGAATTTCTACTACTCTGGTTATCCTTAATAGCTCTGGAATTCCCCTAAATGACTGTTTGAAGCAGTTTGGTTTAAAAGTAAAATGTATTAACATTACCACAGAGCTCATAAAATATAACTCTTAGAACCACCGAAAAAATCTTCCTCCTCTAGTGCCAAGAGAGTCAGAAGCTTCAGATGGATAGGACCTGATGACTTTCATTTCATTATTCTAAAACGCTTTGGCACACAGGAAGTTCTCTATTGGCATTTGTTTTGAAAAGCTGAGCTCTAGGCTGAAATTCTTACGAGGCAGGTCTCGTGAGAACATCAGTCCTTGGGTCAAGAGAGCAAAGTTCTCCTGCCACCAGTGAGCTGCGGGAATAGTCCTCATCCAGAACAGCAGATGGGTCTCCATACTCTGCCCCATCGGGTAGACACATCATTGTCAGCAGAGTCGGCATGTCTGTCCGTGCAAGGAGGGATGCAAGAAAGAAACACGTACAGGATGCCTACCCTATGACAGGCATTTGATATCTATTATGTAATAACCCCCAGATCCCCATGAAATGGGTGATTGTTTATTCTGAGCACATAGCTGAGGCCCAGAGAGGTTAAGTAACGTGCCAACTCACACAGTTACTCCACACCTAAGCTCAATTTGCTTCCAGCCTGAGTAGGGCTCTACTCATTACACATGCTGCAGCCACTGGCATTTGCCACTTCCATATGTTTCTGTGGAATTTGATAATTGTATGCTGCAGTCTCTGTGCATGTGGTAAACCGCTCATGTTGGGAAGAGACAAATGTGAACTGATTTTATGCCACAAAGAAATTGTTAATGAGCGTGTTTTATTTGGACAGCTAGTGGTGGCAATAAACTGTAAAATTATTGTAGGTTTCTTAAGAGTTCCAATGTAAAATAAAATGGAAGCTACCAGTAGAACGTGACACATAACTGGTGATGTGACTTTTTAGACACGCCTCTAAACATCAGTTTACAAAACGCCCTTTCTGGAATGAATGACCTAAATGCAACCTTAGCTGATTTAAACTCTTTAGAATAACTATATTATGACATCCACCTTTTTACTAATTAAAATACCGTTATATTCCACTCCTGTAAATAGGTTCTCTTTAGCAAAATGACCTTAAAAATTGCTCTAAAGAATAAAAGAACAAATGCTGGCACCCAACATCTCATTATTGGAGTTTATCATGCTTTCTCCAAATCTTTACCTTTTTAGAAAGAAATATGAGTCAAATCAACAGAAAATGTATAGTGTGTGGAAACCACAAATATATTTCCTCTCTGCTTTTTATAACCAGTTTATTTCTTTATATATTATGCTCACCATAGGAGTCATAATACATGAATCTCCCCATCTCTTGGGAAATATATTTGAAAGAAAACTTTCCCCTTGTAATATAAAATATGACTAATTTTACAGCATCACATTTTGAAGTAATGCATTGTAAAGTGTGCTATGCAGCTATATAAAATGTAGAAGGCAACGGGAACGAGAATGTCATTTGAATAAATTAAAAATGAAAAGCACATTTATATTTAGAACACGTGCAATATTAGAAATGACAGGAAGTTGCTGCTGTCCAAGCAGAAATGATGGTGATAGGTTTAAACTCCTAAATGCTTGCTGCACGGAACTGGCCAAGGTAATATATGTTCTCCCCAGAGGCCTGTTCCACAGTGCCTTGCCCTTAATCACAGTCACGAGCCGCAGAGGTAAGAGGGTATGGTGGAGACCTTAAAGGGCTTCATTTGCGGTCATTTCAGACAGGTCACAGGCCTATCGGTCCGAACCAATAGTACTAACCCTGTTTGTTGAGTTGTGCTTTCCAGACTGTGAGGAAATACATGCTGCTTCTGCAATTTGGGTACCAATTAGCCACAAAAACATGCCATGTGGCACCTGGATTTCTTTGCTGACCTTTACAGTGGTTTAATAAATCAGTCGGAGGAATGTGAGGTTTACTGTTTGCAAAGACAGTGTATAAGCATTTCCATCTGCAAGAGACAAAGGCCCGAGGTCGGCTCTTTCACAGCCAGGCTAAAGCCCAGCCAGAGCAGAGGTTCACTTCACTGCTGCAGGAATGCAGCAAATGCTGCTGCAGAGCTGCTCGTGGGCGGATCCCTGGGTTCCTCCAGTACAGCAGACAGGCTGCTGGCACCAGGATATATAACGTTTGGTGTTTGGTAAGTTGAACGTATAAGAGACTGTCTGGATTAGAAAAACAAAACTGGATTGTGTCTAAATGGCTTATTGATTGATTAAATAACTCTTCTGTGTGTTCATCCATTGAGTCACCGAGTGCCGTTGGAACACTTGTAATGTGCACAAGTCTGTCTAAGTGCCAGGTGAGGTGGGGGAGTGTAGGGAGTTATAGCAGAGTCCTGTCTCCAAGGGCTTGAAAAATACCTGAGCACAATAAAAAGACCAGCTACTGATACACACAATGTGGACGAATCTCAAAACCAGTATACTGATACTGAGTGAAAGAAGTCTTAGACAAAGGCTACATCGTGCATAATTCCATTTATATGAAATTGTAGAACAGAGGAACTAATCTATGATGGAAAAAATTCAGAACAGTGGTTGCTTCAATGAGTGTAAGGTGAGGAATGACTGAGAGGAGGCACGAAGGAACTTTCTAGGGTGATGGAATTGTTTTAGGTCTCGAGAAGTTTGGGTCGTACAGGTGTACGCATTTGTCAGAACTCAGAATATCGTAGGATTTGTGCATTTCATTGAATGTAAGTTTTACATCAAGAGAGAAAAATGTAAACGATATATATGTATATACATATATAATTGTAAAAATAAACAATATAACATAAATTTACAAATAAAAATATATAACAAATCACTTTTAAAATAACTAAGCAGACCAAGCCCATGCATGTGAAATGTCAAAGAACTATGCAAAAGTTATTAAGAAAAGGCAAAATTCTAGGTGATGTCTCAGGGAAAGGAAGGAAGGAACAAGCAATGATTGCCATGATCTTAGAGAAAAGAGAGGTCACATGAATGAAATGAACCAACATTCTGAGGCTGGTTACTATGCCAGATGCTTTGCGCAGGTATCAGATTTAAGCTTCACAGCAGCTCGATGAAATGGATGTTCTTATCGTTGTTCTAAAGATGCATAGGTATTGAATTTCTATTAGTCCATCCCAACATTGCATTCAAAATTTTTAACCATCTTACAATGCTGCCTCATATTGAATTTGCGTTGCCTTTTTAAAAAAAAAAAAAAGACTTTGAAAGCTAAGGCTATTCATTTATACTGCAGCTTTTATAAAAGCCTAAAAATACAACTTTTATTTAAAACCTAATCTTTCATATAAATGCTTTGTATCCATTGTTCAAATCTGCTGTAATAGTTTTAAAACCTTCCAACTTTATGTCAAATTCAGTAATGAGTGAATTTCCCAATTTTTTAAATTAATACCATTAGAAATGTGGTTTTCTGTGCTGTGCTTCGTAGACTCTTGGGATTGGGAAGTAATTTAAATGTTTTCCATCAAGTCCTCCACCGGCTTCTTCATCTTCAGCAGCTCTTAACCTTTCCTTTGTTTATTCCTTTTTGCAGAATGAATTAACCCCTCTTACTCCCCCTCCCCACCGTACCCATTGAACATTACATCTAAACAGAACAGAAATTTCTAGGGAGGCAGTGGCATTAGTGCCCCAAAATTAGCTTTGGTTTTTCACTTTCTGTTTCTCACTATTCTCAAATTTCTTTTCCACATGATTCTTAAGGCATCCTCACATAACAGAGATGACAGCAGTGATGTTTACATGGAGAGTGGAGATCTCCCAAGCATTTCTCCATGATATCACTGGATCCCTGCAGCAATCCTGTGAGGCAGAAACAGATCTACAGGTGTTACCGTCCTCACTTTCTAAATAAGGATGCTGAGAGATCTGCAGAGGTAAAGGATTTACCCCCAAATCATATCTCCTGTAACAATGGAGCCAGGGCTATCACTCAGGTTACCTTTCATCAAATTCACTGGGAATTGTTCCTCTAAATCTTACAGTTTCATATGTACCAGGCCTATCCTTTTCCAGATCCCCTTGTGGTACCCTTCCAGAAAGACAGGGAAGCCCCAGTTGTCTCTTGCTTTCAGATTAGATTCTTGATACATAACTACTCAAATCAAAGCTTCAACTCTTTAGCTTGAACACCTGTTAAAATGCCAATATCAATAGAAGAGGAAAGCGTTAAAGCTGATATTAGTCCTTTATACCTAAGAGTGAATATGAGTTAATAATTCCTTTTGAAATAAAAGAGTGAAAACTTGAGAACTTTGAGCAGTGAGGAAATGGAAAAAGACAATCAGTGCCAGTGGGAAGAGGAGGCTGATCAGAGAATAAGCCAGAATGTTGGCAGGGCTGGAAGCAAAATATCCCCCATAGACTCTGAGTTCATGCCCAAAGCAAAGGCTTCTACCTTCCTGGTATGACTTGACTGGAATATAATTCATATTAGTCACAACCAATTAATTCTGAGATGACCTGGATGTGTTTAAGTCAGGGAAGAGCCCCAAATCTTCATTTTGAGATGTCTTCTCCCACCTGAACTTCGGCTAAAGAAATTCTTGCATTGTCTGAGCTTCTTCGCTCTTACATACTTCAAGAAGGTGCCAACCAACTAGGAAAAGGCCAAACGGAGTAGGAGATGGAAAGAGAAGAAGCGAAATAGCATAATAGCGCACATACCAGGTACCCAAACCTGAGCAAGGAAAGGAAATCATAATCCTATAATTTAAAAGGATAAGGAAAAAGGAAATTTTGCATTTATTAAGCATAATTGCGTGCAATAATATGAATAAAAGCTTTATGTCAGGCCCTGTGTTAAGTCGTTTCATTGGATAATTTCATTTAATCATCACAAAATCCCATGAGCTGGCTATTTAAATCATCCTCATTTTAAAGCTGTGGAATCTAAGGTTTAGACTAGAGCCTACACCGTATGCCTGAAGAACTCAGGTATGTCATTGAGCTCTAATGAGTTAAGTATTATTTTTACTCCATAAGGAGGAAAATGGGGTTCAGAGAGTTTAAGAATATTGGTCAAGGTCACGCAGCTGGGTCAAGGTTTGTCTGAATTCTCACACTTCCTGTTATGACCAAAGCGCAAGAATGTTCTTTAGAGGTGCTAGGCAAATAGAATCTCTCACTCTTTTTTTCCTCTGCAGTTTAAATTTGTAGACTGCTACAAGAAAATGCTTCAATAGAGTTAAGGATGTTCAAATCATGAGCAAGTAAAGTCATCCATATAATGGTCATTTAGACAGAGCACCACAGACACACACCAAATACGTCAACACTTGGCTTCATTAGCAGGTTCTAAAAATAGCCATCCATCACTACAATCCTTTATAAGAACCAAACTCATTGGAGCTTCTCTCTCCAGATACAGGTTCCCTGCCTTATTGCTAGCTAGCAATTTCTCTTATTATATTATCTGGAAGAGAAAGAAGCACACTGAAAAACATTCCCTGCACCTTTCAGTATCACTTTATCTTACAAATTTAATAAACCGCACTACCAGATCCCATGACAACAACAGATATGCTTTGGAATAGGCCTGAGATATTTCAATTTGCAAAGTGTTTTCTTTTTCTTATGCCAAAAAAGTTTTTGCCCATTACACTGATTAATACTTATTTTAAAAGTTATCCAGATTAAAATTTTCTTCCAAATGAATTCCCCAATTTAGAAAGATCACTTAAGTAAGACACACAGCTGTGTCTTAACAATTAAATGTATTTAAATGTACAGATGGGTGCAAGGCTCGGTGGAAGAAATTCCTCCCCACACAAAGTAATAGCAGTTCAGAAGGGAAGCACTCCACCTCTGAGCTGGCCTTGACCCTAGATGGCATCTTGGGTCCTCTGACAACCTGAGATTCTCTGATTCAAAAGTATGGAAAAGGCCAAAAGCGTTGGATAAGCTAGGACCGAGGAGAACTCACATTTTAAGTGACCATAAATGAGAGTTCAAAAGCACACAGCGTTACTCCAAAAACGGAGACTTGCTAGTATCTTAGTTCAAACATGAGCCAAAGACAGAATATAAGCAAATGCCGATAGAATGAGATTTTTGAGGGAAGAAAGAAAGCATTACTAATTGAAATTTTCAGGGAATATGTATTTGCTTATTTGCATTAAACTCATCTTTCCTACAGAAGAGCTAATAATAAACAGCGGAACAGCTGTCAATATTTTATCAGTTGAATTGGTTCCCATTCACCTAAGACAATAGAATTCATTTTCTCTCTTCTGATTTTTTCTTTTCATGGGTTGATTATGAAAGAAAAGAGAGGAAAAAGCAGATGCTTCTCTTACTCTTGCTTCAAGATTAAGTGTTGAAACAGAGCATAGATTAAGGCCACTGACATTTCTCTCCTAGGACCCAAACCCCAGAATGAAGAATAGAAACAACTTCTCTCTCACTCTCTCGTCCTTTCTCCTTTTTTACGTCTTTGGTTCTTTCTCTCCTCCTAAAATGCGTGTATTGCTGGTTTCCCTTTGAAGAAAGGAACCTAAGAATTTGAACTCAATGCCCAGGGAATAGTAAACTGTGGAGTCTGGGGTTAAAGAGAGGACAGGCAAACAATCTCTAGGTATCACTATGGTAACCATCCTAGAGGGTGAGTGGAGCCTGCTGTTACTTTAAAAAAAAAACCTATAAATGTATCAAATATTATCTTTTCCAGATACTGTAATGAAATGTTTTGGATGTGCTGTTGCTCTGTAGATCATACTGAAAGTCCACATAGTTTTGGGAAACAACACTAAAGAGTGGAAAAGCGCTGGATTTGAGGGGCTGAGGTGTCTGATCCTAGATCTAGCTCTGGGGGTAACCAAGCACAAATGCCTTTGAACTGGCCACCTGTTCCCCTGAAGGGATTGGAGGACTTTCTAAGGGGTTCACAGGCATAAATAGTGCTAAGGGAATCTATTTCCAGATCCCCAATTGCCATATGTAGTCTTTTGTAAAATCTATCTGCTTGCAAACTTGTGCTGATTCTGCCTTCCCATCTTCGCTATAAATTGAACGAGCTAAATCTGCATCAACAAGGCTTTGACCAAAATGCATTTAAATCACATAGAAAATAAGATAATCTCATTTCTAACATTGTATTGATAAAGATGTATTGAAATTAAAATTATACATATTCCAACCCTTTCTAAGTTACGTAAGGTGCCTCTAAGTGAAAAATAAGCAGGTATAATTAATAGTTATTTGATAAGACTTGGTAAAGCCTCTTCTGGTATTCTTCCCAGAAATAGAGTGAGTAAATTACTTTAACCATGAAGAGATAAATCTTTATGCAAGCTAGGTGCTTTCCAATTCTTTGCTTTCAACAAAATTAAAGGAATAGTTAATTAATTAGCTGATAGATTAAAATATTTATTTTATTTTTTATTGAAGTATAGTTGATTTACAATGTTGTGTTAGTTTCAGGTGTACAGCAAAGTGATTCAGTTATATATATATTCTTTTTCAGATTCTTTTTCATATAGGTTATTAAAAAATATTGAGTATAGTTCCCTGTGCTATACAGTAGGTCCTTGTTGGTTATCTATTTTATACATGGTAATGTATATGTTTTAATCCCAAACTCCTAATTTATCCCTCCACAATATTTTTATAATAGGTCAATATGTGCTTTCTGGCTTCAAATTTGGAAAGATTTCAAATATTGAGTGATATTGCTAAAGCAATATAAAACAACACAAAATTTTCTATTCCTTATATATTATTACTTATATATTTATTACTTAAGACTTATATGTATACTTGTATACTTTTGTACTTATTTAGGTAAGTTTTAGATATGTGTCTGTATATATTTTAAAAAAGAAGGGATAAAAATGGCGGGGAGGGGAAGCTGGGACGAAGTGAGAGAGTAGCATTGGCATATATACACTACCAAATGTAAAATAGCTAGTGGGAAGCAGCTGCATAGCACAGGGAGATCACTCGGTGCTTTGTGACCACCTAGAGGGGTGGGATAGAGAGGGTGGGAGGGAGGTTCAAGAGGGAGGGGATATGGGGATATATGTATACATATAGCTGATTCACTTTGTTGTACAGCAAAAACTAACACAACATTAAAAAGCAATTATAGGGGCTCCCCTGGTGGCGCAGTGGTTGAGAATCTGCCTGCCGATGCAGGGGACACGGGTTCGAGCCCTGGTCTGGGAGGATCCCACATGCCGCGGAGCAGCTAGGCCCGTGAGCCACAATTACTGAGCCTGCGCGTCTGGAGCCTGTGCTCCGCAACGGGAGAGGCCGCGATAATGAGAGGCCCGCGCACCGCGATGAAGAGTGGCCCCCACTTGTCGCAACTGGAGAAAGCCCTCGCACAGAAACGAAGACCCAACACAGCCATAAACAAATAAATAAATAAATAAATATTGTATAACTTAATAAAAAAAAAAAAGCAATTATACTCCAGTAAAGATGTAAAAAAATAAATAAATAAACAGTAAAAAAAAAAAAAAGGGATAAAATTGTTTTATTATTCATTCTAGTAATCAGTACAATTGACTCATGAATGCATGATTAAGAGATGCATTCCAGGGCTGGGCTTCCTTGGTGGCACAGTGGTTGGGAATCCGCCTGCCCCGCCTGCCAATACAGGAGACAACAGGTTCGAGCCCTGGTCAGCGAAGATCCCACATGCAGTGGAGCAACTGTGCCTGCCAGTGAAGCCCGCGCCTAGAGCCCGTGCACCGCAACGAAGAGTAGCCCCCGCTCTCTGCAGCTAGAGAAAGCCAGCGCGCAGCAACGAAAAACCCAACGCAGCCAAAATTTAATTAATTAATTATTTTTAAAAAGAGAAAAGAATCAAAATAAAATAAAATTTAAATTTTAAAAAAAGAGATGCATTCCAAAGTCTTCTTTACTTGAATGATTACTTATTAAAATTTATAAGGTAGCCATGTTTTAAGTAATTGTGTACTAATAGTACTTGTAATCATAATTCAATCCAGAAAACTTTGTAATACTTAAATGCTTGTCATTACATAAAATAAATATTTAATTTACAATTCTTACGCTTATCTTTTCTTGCAGAGAAGAACAATAGAATTATAACACAAGATTTATAAGCATAAGATATATTTTATTAGGGATACAATAATGTGAGACAGAGTAATGGAAATAAGAGTTCAAGGAGAAAAATGAAACATAAAATCGGTGAAGGGTAAAGAGGCCCTTGTGCATGCATTTTTATATAAACGATGATGGATAGCATGTGGGTATTGTATTTAGAGTCCATTTGATATATTTAAAAAGTAACTTAATTTTGTTTTTAAATGTTTATACTTAGAATACTCTGGAAATTACATCTTTTGCAACTAGCAACTACTTAAACTTAAGATGAGAATGTTTAGATATCCATTTAAAATCAAAAGAAGGGTTACATAGATTTCCAAAATTCTTCTAGGGACTGTGTGAGCAGAAAATGTTTGAAGAACTCTCACTTGGGCAAAAGATTTTAATAGACATTTCCCCAAAGAAGATACATGAGTAGTTGATGAGCACATGAAAAGATGTTTGACATCATAGCTCATTAGCAAAATGCAAATCAAATCCACAGCAAGACATATGATCCAACAATCCCCCTCCTGGGCATATATCCAGACAAAACTATAATGCAAAAGGATACATGCACCTCTATGTTCGTAGCAGCACTATTCACAATAACAAGACATGGAAACAACCTAAATGTCCATCAACAGGTGAACGGATAAAGAAGATGTGGTACATATATATACAATGGAATACTACTCAGCCATAAAAAATAACAAAATAATGCCATTTGCAGCAACATGGATGGACCTAGAGATTATCATACTAAGTGAAGTAAGTCAGAAAGAGAAAGACAAATACCATATGATATCACTTATATGTGGAATCTAAAATATGACACACAAGAACACTTCTATGAAACAGAAACAGACTCACAGATATAGAGAACAGATTTGAGGTTGCCAAGGGGGAGCTGGTGTGGGGGAGGGATGGACTTGGAGTTTGGGGTTAGTAGATGTAAACTATTACATATGAAATAGATAAACAACAAGATCTTAACTGTATAGCACAGGGAACTATATTCATTATCCTAAGATAAACCATAATGGAAAAGAATATAAAAAAAGAATGTATATATGTGTATAACTGAGTCACTTTGCTGTACAGCAGAAATTAACGTTGTAAATCAACTATACTTCAATTAAAAAATAATTTTAAAAAAACACAGTGAGATAGCAACTCACATCCATTAGAATGAACATAATAAAGAAGACAGACAATAACAAGTGTTGGCAAGGATGTGGAGAAATTGGAGCCTCAAACATTGCTGGTGGGAAAGTTAAATAGTGCAGCTACCTTGGAAAAGTTTGGCAATTTCTCAAAATATTAAAAACAGTTGCCATATGATCCAGCAATTCTACTCTTAGGAATCTACCCAAAAGAAATGAAAACCTATGTCCACACAAAGATTTGCACATAATATTCATAGCAGCATTATTCATAATGGCCAAAACAACCCAAATCTCCATCAGCTGGATAAATAAAATATGATTTAGTGATGGAATATTATTTGGCATTAAAAAGGAAGTACCAATACATGCTGCAGTGTGGATGAACCTTGAAAACATTATGAAACATTATGTGAAAGAAGCCAGTCACAAAAAACACAGTCTATGATCCGTTTATATGATTTCTGTATGAGAGGATGAGATTTGACCTTTGTGAGCAGCCTTGTACCTCTACCACCAAATGGTTAAATGTGGAAGACTTTATTCTGAGGCACTAATACCTCACTTCCATAGTTCTCCCTACACAATTTGGTCAATTTCTTCAGAAAACTCTGTCCCTTTTCCATAGCACTGTACTTATGTGGTGCTATGGGGCTGGGGGAGCAGAAGTGGTCCAAGTGACTGAATGCAGTCCTGCTTGGGGCTGGTAACGGGGAGTTAGGGGAAGAGAGTGGGTGATCTCCATTCCATAAGACCACCCATCAATCTCTGTGCCCCTCTCCACCCTGCTCCTCTGTTGGTCTGCAGTCTCTGCACTTCAGCCTCTCCAGGGCTGTTCCTGAGCAGGTGAGCACCCTCCTTATTGCAGGGCCCTCCATGCAACCTGGGGGCTTTGCCTTCTTCACTTCGCTTCACAGATCAAAACCTTTTTATCTGCAACTGACTTTCAGAAATGGGTTGAACTCTTTTTTTCCCCTGTCCCGTAAGCTGTTGTGAGATTATATCTTTTTAATTTCTTAATTATCATTTAATGGTGTCTCAGAGAGGATGAATACATTCAGTTCAACATCTTGAATTAGTTTTATTATTCTATTATTGCATCTCATATATTAAAAAAAATTTTACAAAGTGTTCTTTTGTTGTTTTTGTTTTGGGGGATTTTTTTGGGTTTTGTTTGTTTATTTGTTTGTTTTTGTTTTGGGGGGGTTTTTTTGGCCATGTTGTGTGGCTTGTGGGATCTTAGTTCCCCAGCCAGGGATTGAACCTGGGCCCTCAGCAGTGAGAGCACAGAGTCCTAACCCCTGGACTGCTAGGGAATTCCCTACAAAGTGTTTAAATCAACTCTACCCACATTTTCACTGGCCCAATCCAATGACTAGTGTCAAATAAGCTGATAATCAAAATCGGTAAGAAAGGATAAAGAAGATGTGGCACATATATACAATGGAATATTACTCAGCCATGAAAAGAAACGAAATTGAGTTATTTGTAGGAGGTGGATGGACCTAGAGTCTGTCTTACAGAGTGAAATAAGTCTGAAAGAGAAAAACAAATACCGTATGCTAACATATATATATATGGAATTTTAAAAAATGGTTATGAAGAACCTAGGGACAGGATGGGAATAAAGACACAGACCTACTAGAGAATGGACTTGAGGACACGGGGAGGGGGAAGGGTAAGCTGGGACAAAGTGAGAGAGTGGCATGGACATATATACACTACCAAATGTAAAATTGATAGCTAGTGGGAAGCAGCCTCATAGCACAGGGAGATCAGCTCGGTGCTTTGTGACCACCTAGGGGGGTGGGATAGGGAGGGTGGGAGGGAGGGAGACGAAAGAGGGAGGAGATATGGTGATATGTGTATATGTATAGCTGATTCACTTTGTTATACAGCAGAAACTAACACACCATTGTAAAGCAATTAAACTCCAATAAAGATGTTAAAAAAAAAAAATTGGTAAGAAAGAAAAAAAAATAGTAAGCACCAAAGGAACTAAATATATATATATATTTCATGGGTCATATTTCAATCTGTTTCCTTTCAGGATTAAACAATGGTAATGTACCTTTTAAAATATGAATGACAGTTTTTTATTGAAAAACTTCTAGGTAGGCATGACCAGCCCCGGAAGGATCTTTTTTTATTACATCTCGTAGAAAAATGTAAAGAACATTATAATAAACACCATATATCTCTTGCTCATCTTTAAAATCTTAACATTTTGTCAGATTTACTTAGAATCTTAAAACAAAAATTATGGGTACAAAGACTCCTACATAGCTTTCCTCTATCTCTTTCCCATCTTTCTTTCCCAGAGAGAAGCAGCAGACTGAGTTTAGTATTACTCATTCCCTTGCATGCTTTTGAAATTCATATCTATAAATAATATGGATATATCTATAATAACATAGACATAGCCACTAATAAACACAATCATATGTCCTTTTCCTTTATTCTGTAAATGTGATCAATTAGATTAATAGGTTTCTAATGTTAGTTCATCTTTACATTCCTGCGATTAGATAGATAAACATAGATATACATATTCATGTACACATACATACATTCATTCTTAGGTTCAGTTTGTCTATATGTATTTAAAATTTTTGCATATATATTCACAAAGTGAGGTTAACCTCTACTTTCTCCCATATTCCTTGCCTGATCTTGGCTAACCTAATTAACTGACTTTAGTAGTTTCCTCATGTTTTATTTTTTGGAAAGATTTACATAACTTTGGGCTACCTGTTTCTTGGATGTTTAATAGAATTTGCTTATAAAATCATCCATGTATGGTGTTTTATTTTGTGTAAATTTTAACTACTGAAAAAAATCAATATCTTAACGGTTACAGAATCATTAAGGTTCTCTATCTCTTCTTGAGTAAATATTAGGACTTAATATTTTTACAGACAATTGTACATTCTAAATTTTCAGTTATGCTAACATAAAACTATTGGTATTGGTGATATTCCTTTATTATTTTCATGTCTTGGGGGTTTTTTGAAGTTATAAAATTCTATAAACCCACTTTCTGGTTTGTTTTCTTTCTTGTAAAGAGAAAGAAACAAATCTATACTTTTCTCTTTTCCTCACTTTCTAAACATACACCCTTAGCATGCTCTGTTCCCTCTACCTGAAATGCTTCTCTCCCACCTCTTTTCATAGATGCTTATTTCTGTTCTTAGGGTCTTATTTTATCTTATTTTATTATTTTTAATGAGGTATATAGTTGACATATAAAATCATATTAGTATCAGGTGTACAACATAATGCTTCAATATCTGTGTATATTACAAAATGATCACCTCGATATTATGTCTTTGTTTTATCCATAGTTACGTCTCCTTTTTCATTACTCATATTACTTGTTTGCATCTTTTCTTTTTTTGTTGAAGTATAGTTGATTTACAATATTGTGTTAGTTTCAGGTGTACAGCAAAGTGATTTGGTTATAAATATATATGTATATATCTATATTCTTTTTTTGATTCTTTTCCACTATAGTTTATTACAATATAGTTCCCTGTGCTATACAGTAAATCCTTGTTGTTTATCTATTTTATATATAGTAGCGTGTATCTGTTAATCCCATACTCCTAATTTATCCTTCCCCCTTGATAGCCATAAGTTTGCTTTCTATGTCTGTGAGTCTATTTCTGTTTTGTAAATAAGTTTGTCTGTATTTTTTTAGATTCCACATATAAGTGATATCATATAATATTTGTCTTTCTCTGTCTGACTTACTTCACCTAGTATGATAATCTCCAGAGCCATCCATGTTGCTGCAAATGGCATTATTTCATTCTTTTTTATGGCTTAGTCCATTATATATACACCACATCTTCTTTATCCATTCATCTGTTGATGGACATTAGGTGGCTTCCATGTCTTGACTATTGTAAATAGTGCTGCTATGAATATCGGGGTGCATGTATCTTTCTGAATTAAAATTTTCAGCTTTTCTGGATATATACCCAAGAGTGAAATTGCTGGTTCATATGGTAGCTCTATTTTTAGTTTCTTAAGGAACCTCCATGCTGTTTTCCACAGTGGCTGCACCAATTTACATTCCCAATAACAGCGCAAGAGGGTTCCCTTTTCTCTACACCCTCTCCAGCATTTATTATTTGTAGACTTTTTTTACATATTCTCCTTTTTTAAAATTTAATTATAGTAAAAAAAATACATAACATAAAATTTATGTTAACAATTTTTCAGTGTACAGTTAAGTATATTCACATTGTTTTACAACAGAGCTGTACAACTGTTTTCATCTTGCAAAACTGAAACTCTATAGCCATTAAGCAACAGCTCCCCATTTCCCCCTCCCCCTATGCCTTGGCAGTCACTATTCTACTTTCTGCTTCTATGACTTTGACAACTTTAGAGACCTTATATAAGTGGAATCATACAGTATTTTTTTTTCCTGACTGGCTATTTCATTTAGCATAGTGTCCTCTAGGTTCATCCATGTTATAACATATGATGGGATTTTCTTCTTTTTTAAGGCTAAATAATATTCCATTGTATGTATTGTATTATGTAATAGTCCTACTCAGACAGCTGCAAGTGGGTATGTGTGCCCAATAACATCATTTCCTCAGTGAAAATTCCCATGTGAGTAGCTGCAGTGTGGGGAAGGGACCCTGGATTTCAAGTCCAAAGACTTGCATTCACATCTCAGTTTCACAACTTACTAATTGGAGGGTCTTGAAGAAATAACTCTTCTGAGTTTTAATTTTCTTTTCTGTACACAGAGTCAAGTATGCCTATCGATATGTTGGGGGGTTTAATAAGATAATGTATGCAAACTATCTATTATGTTACTTGGGTAATAATTGGTGGACAATAAATATTTGGTAGCTTCTCTGTTGATTTATTGTCAACGTCTTGACCTTGAGTCCCGAAAGACTCATTAACTATACATGATTTTATGTTTTGACTCCTTTGTAGGTAAAGGTATATTGTTGTTTATTTTGTGTACTATCATTTTTTGTTGTTGTTTTGGTTATAAGATTTCAGCTAGTTTCCAAGCTGTAAACTTGCCTATCATCTTCTAAACAAAGATGACTAATTGATGCTCTCTTATAAACTGGACTGCTAAATTTCCCCAGCTTTCCTTCAGCTTGCTAAGTTTTTCTGGAGCTATATACATGTGATTGCACAAGCATTTTCCTGATGGACTAAACATTCAGGTCAATAAAGAAGCAAGAGACAGATCCATTTTACATTTCACTTATTTTTGTTGTTGTTCAACTTGGTTGTTGAAAGGAAGCAAGAAAAAAAATCAAAAGGCAGTCTTATTAAATGAACTGAGAATAGTTTAATTCAAATAACTTAAGTGCCAATTAGCTCATTGCAAACCCCATGCTCCTAAGTCAGAAGATCTTAGCTTCTGGGCAAACCTGCAAGGCTCAGTTTTGAAATCAGAGGCTTAGATTCTGTTAAACCCACAGTAGGTCATCCAAGAAACTCATGCACAGAACTCTAAATGAAGATACAAGTACAGCCTTAGGAAGCACTAGACAGAAAAGTCTTGGGTTCAATCTGTTGGATAGATTTTTATACAGTTGTCTATGCTATTTATTAAGAACTAGTCAGATTAGTTGGATCTTTTTAAGAAGTTTTCTGTATCTTAAAAAACACGCTTAACATTTTTTCTGAAGGGCAAAACAACCTTTCAACGTTATCAAAACGGCAAGATCAACATCTAGTGGTGAAATAAGTATACTGCAGTATGAATTTAGACCTTTAAATGATAGCAGTACTTCCAACTCTTCTAGAAAGAGGTTATGCTTTCAAAAACCAGGATACCTAGAGAGTCACCCCCAAATGACTGTTAAAAATGTTTAAGAAGACAATATAAGTGATTCAAACTTTATTTAACACATCATGAAGCAGACATTCTCTGGTCAGAGAACTGCAAAATGGGATGAAGACAGGAAACTTTTATAGGATAAAGAATAAAGAACAAGGAAGAGAAAAATAGAAATAGAAAGCATAGAAAACATGTTGCCTGAGGCCTTGATTAGGCTAAGAAGGAACAGGAGATAAGTATAGAGCCCATAGTTGGCTTGGTGTTTGGAGATTGGCTGACTGGATATACTGCATTTCTGGTCAACTGGAGGAGTATTTACAGGGACGCCAAAGATACCTAAGTTTTGGTTTGCTGACGTAGCACCCTGAGCAGGAGTGACTCCATCTTGGGCCTAGAAATCTATTTCAACAAGACTAAATCGTTAGTGATAGAATTCCAGGTAATTGACTGTTAAACAGGGGAGATCTTTGGGGAAAAGATAAGGGTGGTCTTTTAGTGCTACTTTATATTATAAAGGCAAATGATTATCTAACTTATTTTTAACAGCTCTCCAAGCTGAAAGTTGCTGTACCAAATTTTAGAGGAATTGTATATCCAGTGTCGATGATGTAGTTTGAATATCATTTATAATTATTACTGACGTTCCTAGCATACAGTAGAATCATTACTACTTTAAATAAATTTCTAATGTAAGAGTTAGCTTCTTATCAAGTAGTTAATTACTTTATACATTATTTTTACAACTAGGCTGCCTCAGCAAATAAATGTTTCTCCTGAATCCGTAAAGCTCATTAGGAGCACTTATGCAGTGTACTCTTTATAATTTGCATCTCAGGATCATTATTATTCTGATGCATGAAATTTTCCCATGGGGGCCATGGAAGGTAAAGCCTAAGACGATCACTCTGAGACCATCGGAAGAGCCTTAGTCATGCCAGCACGTTCTCAGTGATCCCTGCCTACCTACTCACTCCTCTTTCACCCTGGATCTTTTAGAATGCTTCTCCTTGCTGAGCTACTTGAGGGCCCATTCTCTGTTGACCATAAATACAGACAAAAGCCGTCAGAGCCAAACTAGCCATGATCCCAAGCCAGCTTAAGTAGCTGTGGGATGTTACAACAACTCTTCTTGGCTTCAAAACACAAATGCAAACCTCATCTTCCAGCTGGCCAGCTCTGACTGGTTTCCTGTGAAGAAAGCATCCCTTTTGTTTCTTTTAAATATTTATTTATTTATTTATTTGGTTGCGCCGGGTCTTAGTTGCGGCAGACAGTCTCCTTAGCTGCAGCTCATGGGCTCCTTAGTTGCGGCTTACAGGCTACTTAGTTACAGCTAATGGGCTACTTAGTTGTGGCATGCATGTGGGATCTAGTTCCCTGACCAGGGATCAAACCTGGGCCCCCTGCATTGGGAGTGTGGAATCTTAACCACTGTGCCACCAAGGAAGTCCCAAGAAAGCATCCCTTCATCCAGATGTCTATCTCTGCCCATCCTTCCCATGAGCAGATTGAGAGGTCCACTAAGTAGATTCAGTGGGGTTCTAGGCACTGGTCCTGATGTTGCTTCTGACCTGAGCAGGGTGTGAAGGCTGGCTCACCTCCATTACCTCATCTTTTTTTTTTTTTTTTTTTCATTACCCCATCTTGAATTGCCCTTCTCAACCTCGCAGGAATGAGACGGTGACAGCGCTTCATAAACGTTGCTGGGTAATGTTTAAGGGTTGCTGTTTAACAAATCCTCTTCAGCTTCATTACGTGTGCTTTGTTTAGCCTCCACATCAAGAAAGAAAGGGGTAGGGGGTATTGTAAACAAATGGCTCTTTTCATCAGGTTAATGTTATTTACTGGCTTGGTGTCTCTTGCTTCGATGACTCACTCAGACTGAGCTTTGTGCTCTGACTTCAGCCATCGTATGACTTTTCATCCCTTCTTTAATAATTTTCTGTATCTGGATTTTGATGCTAAAATTAGCACCAGGATCCAGGACAATTCAACAGAAGAACCGATGGCTCCATAACTGAGTACAAAACACTTAAGAGAGAAGAGGCTCCCAGCGTCCTTGATTTTTGAAGCAACACATTCATCCAAAGTTCCGTCTGCCTCAGTCTCCCCCCAGCCTCAGTCCACACACCCACTGTGGCCGAAGGTCCCCCTGGAGGGCAGATCTGATATTGTCATCAGCCCCTGATCAGCAACGTCATTGTCTGCTCTCACCCCTTCCATGAGCTGCCCCAAACCTCCCCTTGCCGTCACTTATACGGTGCCCTTTCACTGCACTGCTTTTTCCCCACCCTTCAAGGTTGAATTCAGATGTCTGCTCCTTTCTCTCCTCTGAACTGCAGTAACTCAGCTCCCACAGACTTCTATTTTGTCTTTGAATATTTCCTTATTCACCTCATTTTCCTTTTATATAGCTATTTGCTTGGGAGGTTGTATAGTTTATCCTTCTCACTTCTGAACTCCCCAAGTCTGGTGCTTACTAGGAGTTAAACGAATGTTGACTCAATGAGCAAAACATCTTTTAAAAAGTGCAGAGGTCCAGTGACTTTAATTTGGGGAGCCTCTTACTCAGCGTATGTCCACTTTGAATCCCTGGCTGTGGTATGAAAGCAAAACAGAGGGCTTCATCCTCTTTATTGCAGAAAGTTGGATGTCTTATTCTCCCATATCCTTGACAAATGATTCCCACCCTCCGCTCCCTCTCCGAGTGAAACGTAGCAATAAGAGCTGAGCTGCAGATATGTTGGAGAAACCGTCAGCGACTGGGATAAATTAAATTGTTGGGACGTGAAAGATACCGCAGTGCACCCGGACAGCACCCTTGTACCAGTGAACTAGGCAGTATACAGATGAGAGTGGGGAGACAGCGGAGAGTGACATAGGCTGTCCTTTTCTTTCTCCACAGCAAAGTGCTCTGGTTTGGGGGACAGGACCAGCACCCACTCACAGGCTCGTCTGGCTCTCTGAGATTGGCTGTTTGGGGATTGTGATGCATTCTGTGGGATTCGCCATCTGTATGGTAATGAGGGACTTCAATTGCATTCTCATGATGATGGCCACCATGGACTGCACTCTCACGAGGCGCTGGGACTGAGCTGTGCTCTGAAATAGGCGCGGCCGTCACCAGCATTTAAGGACTAGGAAACGGTTGATTGGGACATAAAAATAACTTGTCCCAGGTCACAGCTGGTGAGAAGGAGAGGCAGATTTTGCGATCAGGTCTGGCTACTTCCAAAGCCCATGCTCTTAATCTGCGTGCTCCTCAGCCTTCCCTGAAGGAGCACCAGACGAAGAGTCAGGGCACCTGCAATTCAGCCCAAACTCTGTCGCTCATTTGCTGTTGATCCTAGAAAGCTCATTTCATTTGCTCCTCTGCTATAAAATATGGTTTTCTGCCATGCCTATCTCATGTGATGCCCAAATGAGATCATGGTAAGTAAAAGGTAATACATAAAGGCATAAAGGAACTATAAGAGGTCAATCATCCCTTTACTTATTAAATGCCTAGTATATATTAGCTACTGTACCAGGCATTTGAAATGAAGAATTTAAGCTCATGGTCCCTGTCTTGGAAGAGTTTTCAGTCTAAAAAAGAAGAAAAACAATCTGATAATAACCAGTACAGTAACTATTATGCTGGAGCTGACACACAGGCAACTGGATCATAAATAAGAGGCAGCTTATTTAGGCTGAGGGTGGGAAAAGAAGTGGCAGGGAGGACATCCCAGCCGACAACAGTCGAAGAAGCCAACATTCGCCAAGTGCCTAGCTGTGTGCTCCTAATTATGGTAAAGTTTCGCATGAATTATTTTATCTCAGCAGCTACCCTATGTTGAAGGTTCTCCTCTTGTACCCATTTAACAGATGGGAACATGGATGCTCTTGAGGTTAGGGTGCTTGTTCAAAGTCACAGAGGCAGGACACTGAGTGAGGTCTGTCTGATATGGAAGTCAGTGTGCTCAGCTGCCGCACTACTGCAGCTCTGCCTTGCTCCAGAAACCAGAAACAACCTGAGTCCTGACAGACTCATATCCAATGGCCAGACCAATAACCAAGGGTATTTTGGATAGAAGGAACGGCATGTAGATGACAGCAGGGAGAGTTTGAGGCTCAGTTTGCTGGAGCTTAGGATGCATTTGGGACAAGCAGCCAGGGTGGAGGAGTGGAGACTAAGCAGATGCTTGGTTGTGAAAGACCTCACATATTCCTCTTTAAAGCTATCAACCTTGGCCTTTCTGATGGCCCATTGAGAGTGTCCCAGTTTCTCAGAAAGAAATGAGATTAATTAGATGACTCTAGTACTGTTGATAGATAAGTCAAAAGACTTTGCTAAAAAAGACACTGCGTTCCCAGAACAGAAGAGAATTAGCGAGACTCCTGGTGTCTCTCTCTCCTTGAGTGCCTAACAACATAAAAGCAGTCACTAGAACTAATTAAGGTGTGAAGAAATATCCACTGGAGCCAAACATACCATTTGCAAAAATTGCATGTAGAGTCATAAAATAAAATACTGGATCCCTGAAGCATTCGTTTTGGGAGCAGAACTTTTGACACGTTTCTCTGTTAATGCACTTTTCCACTCCCTGACCAGCCTGGGAGACGCCAGTGGCCCAACCCTCAGTCTAGGGCTTTATGTGAGCGGGGGTGCAGCATGCTGATGGGTAGGGAGCCTGGGCTTGGAGGCAGGCAGGCTGGCTCATAGTCAGCCTTTCCCACTTGCCCTTGCTGTGAGCCAGACCAACTCACTTAACTGCTGTAAGCCTTTGTTTCCAGGTCTGTAGTTGGAGCTAACAGTCCTGCCTCCCCCCGAGGGTGGCTGGGGGAGCTAGCAGTGCACAGATGCCCAGAGCAGTACCTAGCACGCTGTTAGGCCTCCATTAATGGCAAACATTTTGATAATGAACCATGAGGCCTCAGTTACAATGCGGATTCCCAAACCCCACCGAACGCATCATGAGCATCAAGTCATGCTCCATAGAGAAGGAGTCCAAAAACTGGTCCCATCCCCAAACCTGCATCACAGGGCACTTCTCCTTGGGGAAGAGCAGGGACTGCACTACTGTCACTCCCCCACCCCTAGCTGTAATCAGACTCGTATATGCTGAGTTCATAGCTGAAAACTGTGCTGTCGACCTGCACTGCAGCTACTTTCCATTGCACCAATCATTCTATTTTTCCTAGTCATGGACATAATTGCTCCAATGTATCTGAAGCTCAGCTCTTACTGCTCTCATTTTAAGCCAACAGTGGTGGTGTTTGGGGGAGGGTAGGGGCAGGAATCAGTCCTCAAGGCCACGGGAGAATGCCAACAAAGTAAAATTATGAAGCATTCTGTTTTTTTGTTTTAATATACATGCAGCTAAGGATTTAAATTGAACATATATCCTACAAGTGACTCCAGAAATGAGTCACTGGATATTACATATTCTGTTCAACATTCCCTCAGCATCCATCAGCACCTACCATGTGCCTGGGTCTCTGAAAAACAGATATTAATAAGATACTAAAATAAATAAATAAATAAATAAATAAATAAATAAAAAATAAGATACTGACATAGCCAGTTTGGGCTGCTATAATGGAATATCATAGACTGAGTGGCTTAAACAACAAACATTTATTTCACCGTGCATTTTGCACTTCAGGAGGCTGGGAAGTCTAAGATCAAGGTGCCAACATATTTGGTGTCTAGCAAGAGCCCACTTCCTGGTCTTCTTGCTGTGTCCTTACATGACAGAGAGAGAGAGAAATGGCTTATCTCTCTCACGTCTCTTCTTATTAGGGCACTAATCCCATTCAAGGGGGCTCCACCTTCATGACCTAATTACCTCTCAAAGGCCCACCGCCAAATATCATCACAATAGGAATTAGAGTTTCAACGTAAGAATTAGGAGAGGACACAAGCAGTCAGTCCAAAGCAGATATCCACACCATCCACCAGCAACTTCATCTATAGAGGACTTACAGCATGTAAATAAATTATCAAGTCAAATAGAAAACAGTGAATACTGTAGGAGAGATAGAACCACCTTAAAGGAGTTCACAGGATTGAGAAAGAGATTGTTTCTTGTTGGGGACTCTGAAAAGGTATCCCAAAAGAACCAACATTTGTGTTAGGCTTTGAAGGAAGGAGGACTGTCTGGGAAAAGGGAACACTGCGTGGAAGCACAGAACTGGAAAACCCAGGAGCAACAGTTTGGTTGAGGCACAGGGAAGGTTTGGAGCAGCTCATGGAAGCTTCATCAAGAGCCAAGGACTACTTTTGAGTAGGTGTCCAAGATGTGCTCCAGGAAGAGATTTTCGGCACCAAAGGATGGCTTGAACTGGAATTGGTTGGAGAGGAAACTGAGGCAGAGAGACCATTGGGAGAGTGCGCTGCCTCAAGAATTGAAAGCCCACAGATTACCCAAGCTTTCAAAAGTGTTTTGTACTCATTTGTGGAATCCGGTTCCTGTCTTCTATCATTGGTTCTTGTGATGCATCATCTAGAACTCTTGTGTTAATAAGAACACCATCGTCCAAATAATGAAATCCGTGGGAGAAGAAATGGAGAGCCAATCTGAGAACTCTCCAAAGTCACAGCCCTCTGCCCTTGAGTGATTAAAAAAGAGATATGAACCAGTTAAATGGCATACAACAAAATGAAAGGAGCCATTTGTTTAAAATGTCCCCCATTTCATTCTTGAAGAAAGGGCTTGATATAACAGTATGTCTCAAAGACTGAAATGACGTTACTAAACAGCAACCCTCAATATTGCTCAGCACTGCCCTTTTAAGGGACTTGAAACACATCATACACTGGCTACAGAGGTGATGGCAGACTATAAAATAACATGGAACAACTACTGTGCTGAGAATGATGTGGGAACTTCTTGGAAACTAATTTAACTTGATTTTTTTATGTCTCTTAAGTCACTCTCTTTTAAATTTGGTAAAGCATACATTAAAAATTTACCATTTTAATCATTTTTAAATGTACAGTGGCATTAAGTATATTCACATGGAGGTACCACCATCACCACTATGATGGTTCCATCTCCAGAACTTTTTCATCTTCCGAAACTGAAACACCATACCCATTAAACAATAATTCCCCACTTACCACCCACCCCACACCCAGTCCCTGCTAACTACCATTCTACTTTCTGTCTCTATGAATTTTCCTATTCTGGATACTCATAGAACTGGAGTTATACAGTATTTGTCCTCTTGTGACTGACTTATTTCACACAGCATAATGCCCTCAAGGTTCATCCTTGTTATAGCACATATCAGAATTTCCTTCCTTTTTAAGATTGAATAACCCTTTTTATGTACATATCACTTTTGTTTATCCATTCATCTGTTGATGGGCTTTTGGGTTATTTCTACCTTTTGGCTATTGTGAATAATGATGCAATGAAAATTGGTTTACAAATACCTGTGTGAGTCCCTGCTTTCAGTTCTTTGGGGTATATACCCAGAAGTAGAAGTTCTGGATCATCTGGTGATTCTGTATTTAATTTTTTGAGGAACCACCATATTATTTTCCACAGCAGCTGCACCATTTTACATCCCCACCAACAGGTCACAAGGGTTCTAAATTTTTCACATCCTCACCAACACTTGTTATTTCATGGTTTTGTTTTTTGTTGTTGTTGTTTAGGGTTTTTTTTTTAATAATAACCATCCTGATTGGTATGAAGTGAAAACTTGATTTTAAAGTGGGTGCAAGTGCCAGTTCTTCATGAGGAAGTGATCCGATCTGAGAAGTAGATTCAACCTTATAAATGTTTTCTAAAATCCACTTCCCCTGCCATTTGGCCCCTCAAGACATGTTTGCTTATAGACTTACAAATGCTTTGGAGCAGTTTCCTACAAGGTATGTTGTGTGGGGTGAGAAAGATCCTGCCTTCTTTTGTCTCAGGATGTGGCACTTAGGATAGTCAGTGTGGGGGGATGGACGGGCTGGGAGAGCACCACACAGGAAACAGGGGTGCCACTCACTTGCTGCATAACCCTGGGGAAGTCACTGCTACTCTCTGCACCTACAGAGACCACATCTGAACATGAGGGAGATGGCCTTCATGTGGAAGAATCTCCTCTGGGGCTAAGGATCTTTCATCCAACTTGAGTTGGTTTTTGTGTGTGGTGTAAGATATGGATGTAGTTTTATTCTTTTGCATGTGGCTGTCCAGTTTTCCCAGCACCATTTATTGAAGAGACTATCCTTTCCCCATTATATATTCTTGGCTCTTTTGTCATAAATTAATTGACCATATATGCATGAATTTATTTCTGGGCTCTCTGATTCATTGTCTGTTTTTTGCCAATACCATACTGTTTTGATTACTATAGCTTTGCAATACAGTTTGAAATCAGAACATGCGATGCCTTCAGCTGTTTTCTTCAGTTTGTTGTCTGCCTTTCAATTTTACTTAAGAGGGTTTTTTACTATAACAGTTTAAAATATTTTCTGTATTCAAACACTTAATTCTCCTCTTCCTTCTAACCTTTGTCTTCTTAAAATTAATTTATTTTATTTTTGGCTGCACTGGGTCTTCGTTGCTGTGCTCAGGTTTTTTCCTCTAGTTGCTGCAAGCAGGGGCTGCTCTTCTTCGCGGTGCACAGGCTTCTCATTGCAGTGGCTTCTCTTGTTGTGGAGCACGGGCTCTAGGCACACGGGCTTCAGTAGTTGTGGCTCGCGGGCTCTAGAGCACAGGCTCAGTAGTTGTGACGCACAGGCTTAGTTGCTCTGCAGCATGTGGGATCTTCCTGGACCAGGGCTCGAACCCATGTCCCCTGCATTGGCAGGCGGATTCCTAACCACTGCACCACCAGGGAAGTCCTCAACATCATTTATTAAATAAACCATTTTTTCTTGAACTGATACAAACTACCATTGTTTTTTATCTTATACTGAAACATTGTATACACTAGAGTCTATATATGTACTTTTATTCTCTTTCATCTCTCTGCTGTGGTATCTGGTGTGGTAAGTCCCCGTCATTATTTTCCTTTTCCAAAATATTTTTAGTCATTCTCAAGTGTTTATTCTTCTAGATGAACTTTAGATGCATTTTGTCAAGTTAAAAATGTTTTGATTGGTATATGATAGGAGTGTACTACATTTACAATTTATTCCTGGTAGAATAAACACATTTCAATATTAATAACACCATCAAGGAGTGCTCTACACAGTGTGTCACAATGAAAGGGCAAGACAGACATGCGTATTTGACGTGTCTGAGCTTCCGTTCCCTCAGCCTCCCAGATCCTGGCATTAGGCTGAGCATCTGTGCTAGTTTTGGAGATGGTACATTTTCACCTATTAAGTGAATGAATATTTTTAGTGAAAAGGTGGGAAAGATTGTACTAGAGGTGGCTGGCTAGATACCATTTTTAGGAAAAAGTGCCAGAAAGAAAACTTTTAAGGCTAAAAGGAGAGAGATCATTATTAGGGGGTTGCTGCTAACACGGTTATGATTCAAACTGAGAGCAGAAGCTGAAGTCCTGAGCATCAGAGATCAAGGCTACATGGGAGTCCAGTTCTAGACATGCTTTCTAACACAAAGAGGATTTTCTAGGAGCTTAAGGATGGAGCTTTGGAAGGGTAAAGTAAAATGTGTTGGGAATGCAGAGCCTTACTGGAATTCCATTAGTTAAAGTGACAAGAAAGAACGGGGCTATCTTTTCAATTGGGGGCAAAGAAGTGCTCCTTGAGCATCAGCACCCAGAGATGGGGGTAGAGTGAGGAGAGGTACGGAGAAACTCCAGGCATCCTCCAGACCAGGTGCTTAGCGCCTAGCTCCTGGTCCAAAGGGCTTCTGACATTCAAGTGCTCGTGTTCACACCATGAATGCCTGAGAACCATCTGGGCTAAGGGATGGATGACATTTTAATCTAAACCAAGTTACTATTCTGTGGCTGCAAACCACGTTAGTGGACGGTGGAGGGCTACTTCTAGGGCTTCTGCTTTTGAATTGATGGGCAATATGGAGGCTGAACTTGGTATTTTTCAGCATCGGGGTTTACTATCTAGAGAGGAAATACTAAAGATACTTCTGAGAAAAATTGGAAGCCCCTGCTATCTGTTTAGATTTTGCATCTTCTGGCTAGATTTATGTCATGTGGGTTCTTGCTCACAGTGGAACGAGTCTTATAGTGTGTCTGGGATCAGGATATGAGGTGCCCTCTAATTACCTAAGTATCAGCTTCCCTGCTGTGAACCACAGAGGCCAGAATAGAAGTAATAAAGCTCCCAGGATTGCATTTTCAGTCAATTATTTTTAATGATATGATAGGAGCCAGGTCATCAAATTGAAATCCCTCTGTGTACAGTTGAAATGTCTCATAATGCATTCTGTGAGATCAGGGCAAAGCCTTCAAAAAGACACACATTCTGTTTCAACCAACTCTTTTTTTCTGGTTGCAGAAATGATAGATGCCTACTTTAGAAGCTACAAAAATGTATACAGAAGAAAATATATTATGATTTTCATAAATCTTCACACAGAAATAATCACAGTTAATTTTGGCAGGTTTTCTTTAAATATATGTATGTTATAGTCAGCTAGAGCTATTTACATAGCCTATTTACATAGTGAGCAAGTCTATACTAACTATCTATGTGTGATATATTCACTTAACTTCATACCGAAAGTATTAAAAAGGAGTTTATTTAGTACTTGAACTCTAAAAAAAGAGTTCAAGAGAAGACAGCATTGACTTGAATTACATAGGCTCTCCCATGGATACTTGGATAATACAGTACTAAACTCATCTTAACCCTACTACCACCGGAAAGTAATAAGCCCAGATATATCACTGGTAGGCCAAGAAAGTAGCCCCAGAAAGAGTGATAGATCACCACTGTCTCAGTACAGCTGGAAATATCTTCTGAGCCTAAAAATAATGGGCTGCTTTAGCTAATGCAGAACAGTTATTTGGCTAAATTAAACTTCAGCTATCAAGAGACATTCCAAAATGGGATTTTTTTAAAGTAATAATAGTAGTACCTTATTCATTATTTATAAAGTAATTATATTTGAGCCCCTACAGTTTCCGTCCATCCAAATGATACCAAAATTGAGGGTGAGGGGAGAAGAAGGAGATGGATATTATATGCCCATTTTTTCATCAAAGATAGTAGTTTCTGAGGCTGAGAGTGGTTCTCAGTAAAGCATATAACCTGAGATTTTTATAATGTTTATATAGGTTTCTTTTATAGAGATGGTGTTTCATCATATGTCTGACATTCTATGATGTCACAAGCCTTTCTTAAAATTCACAAAGTATACTTAGAGCAAATGAGGCTGAAGGCAGAAAAATCCCAACACATGTAATCACAGGATGCTATTAGTTATGACTTCAGTGACAGCAGACAGCCAGTTGTGTGTGCTGTAGCTGAAAGTACCATTTACTTTCTCTCAGCAGAGACTCAGGACAAAGGAAATACACAACCGCCTCCAGAGAAGCCCTCTAAATGAAGACTTCATCAGGTCTCTTGTCTAGAAAGCTCAATAGTAAAAATCTGGAAAAATGAATGCCCCACTGAGGCACAAAACCAACAACAGCAAGAAAAAAAACAAACAGGCAGCCAGCTCTCTGACCCAGAAATAAGGCCCAGGTCAGAAGCTGGTGTAGGTGTCACACACATACACATGCCTAATAAAAACGAAGTGAATGGTCATGAAGATCCTTCCAGACTCTTTCAAAGTTACAAAGGATGGTGAGGGGTGAAAGAGGAGGTGGGTGGGGGTGGCTTCAGGGTCAAACATGCCTAGTGCAGAAAAGCCAAAATAATTTTACACTAGTAAAATTCTTAGAAAATCGCCGAAGAAATTTGCTGTTAATATCTTAGCATATTTTGTTCCAGACTTTTCAATGCATGCATACATGTTCATGGGACATTTTACCTAAATTGGGATCATGTCTATGTAATAGTACATCCTGTTTTTAATTGAATAGTATATATTTTAAAAGCATACTTTCAAGTCAATAAATATTCCACAACTCATTTGAAAAACTTCTTAATATTCTTTCACATGTATGAATTATAATGTGTTTATCTCATCTTGTTGGACATGTGAATAGATTTCCGGTTTCTTATTAGTATTAGTAATATGGCAATAAATATTCCTATACATAAATTTTTGTCCCTTACTGTAATATTTCCTTAAAATATGTCCCTGGGACTTCCCTGGTGGTCCAGTGGTTAAGACTCTGCGCTTCCAATGGAGGGGGCGTGGGTTCCATCCCTGATCGGGGAACTAAGATCCCACATGCTATGCAGTGTGGCCAAAAAAAGAAAATATGTCCCTATACCTTATTTTGTTCCGTGTATATGAACAATTTTTAAGACCACACTCCCTCCATCAGTGTGACAACAGCCAATTCTCCAGATCTTCATTAATATTGAACATAATCATTATTTAAATATTTGTTATTTGATAGGCCAAGTACATATTGTCACTGCTTTGACTTGTAGTTGTCTGATTAATAGGATGCTCAACAGTGGTTTTTTTGTTTTGTTTTAATTTTTTGGCCATTGTACCTTTTTTCTGGAAATAGTGCATTTGCGTCCTCGCCCTTCTCTTTTGGATTGCTAGCTTATGTCTTATCAAGTTCTAAAGCTCCTCTTATATTTGTGGCAAATAATTAACTTATAAATGGACAAGTATTTTCCCTTTGCAATTCACTTTATGGCTTTTACATTCAGGATGTCCTGCCTCACGCTGAGATAAGATACATCTTTGTGATTACCTATTAAAAGAAGTATACGTGCGCGGGCGCAATCGCGCGCACACACACACACACACACACACACACACACACACTGCCTGAACCCAACGAATCCAATCCTTTTGTATTAACTCCTTCTTGCTTTCGAAATTGTTTTCAAATGAGCAAAGACTCAGTTTCCCCACCCTGAAGAAGCCGAGATAAATGTATACCTTTCCCTCCCCTTTGAGGCTTAAGGCAAGACCTCAGCATGCGCACTCGAGCACGCACCTAGATCTCCATCCGCGGGTAACTGCGGGCATCTAGGCCGTTTTCATTCTATCAAACCACCTGGAGCCAACTTAACGCGGTACCACACTCTGCCATGTATTCCCTCCTGTGTTTGGATATGATACAATGAGAGATCATTTTTATTCTTTTGAGAACTAAAAGATTGGGGAAAACTCAACTATTCGAAACTGGGAACTGGTCTTCCAAGAGAACCTTAAAAAAATCAGTGACTAGATTTCAATCTAAAGAAAACAATGCCTAAATTCTCGGTCTTAACCAAATACTACTGGGTGATTTAGACAAGGACCTCAGCTCTTATTAAGCTTGGTTTCCTCATTTTAAAAGTCCAGACAATAATAAATAAATAAGTATTTATTTATTTTTGGCTGCCTTGGGTCTTACATTACTGCGTGATGGTTAAGCAAAGTAATGTTCCTAGCCTAGGGCCTCAGTAAACAGGCACTTAATAATGTGTGCTGAATTTGAAATTAAGGGAGGGTGAATAAAAGTAATGGCAGCTACAAGGCTTTAAATTCCAGCCTAGCAAGATTAAGGCCCTCTGTTCCTTCCCTAATCTTAAGGTCCTTCCCTAGAGTGTTATTTACTGCAGTTACAGGCACAAGCACTGGGGACACTGTAATGATATTTTCCAAATAACTTGAAACTTTTTTTTTTTTTAAACAACTTTTTTTTTTTTTTTGGTTGCTGCGCAGCTTGTGGAATCTTAGTTTTCCAACCAGGGATCGAACCCGGGCCTCCTCAGTGAAAGCGCAGAGTAAGACTGGACCGCCAGGGAAAATCCTTTTTTGTTTTTTTAATAAATTTATTTATTTATTTATTTTTCGCAGCCTTGGGTCTTTGTTGCTGCCCTCAGGCTTTCTCTAGTTGAGGCAAGCAGGGGCTACTCTTCATTGCGGTGCCCGGGCCTCTCATTGCAGTGGCTTCTCCTGTTGCAGAGCACAGGCTCTAGGCGCACAGGCTTCAGTAGTTGTGGCACGCGGGCTCAGTAGTTGTGGCCCACGGGCTTAGTTGCTCCGCGGCATGTGGGATCTTCCCGCACCAGGGCCCGAACCCGTGTCCCCGGCATTGGCAGGCGGATTCTTAACCAATGCACCACCAGGGAAATCCCCTGCCAGGGAAAATTCTTCAAGAAATAAAAACCAGGCAAAATAAGTATATAAACAGGAAGCCTAGTCTCCTAAAGCCTAGGTTTGTGTTTACTTGTCACAGGAAAAATAATAATGGTTAAGATGTACTGAGGGCTGACCATGCCCTATACACTGTGCTAAGCATGCAGGATATTTTCTCATCCTCCCACCAGCCTGGATGGTGTCGGCACCATTATGAGTAACTTATTACAAATAAGAAGACGGAGTCTTGCCCAAATTCATACAATGAGTACAGGATAGAATGGGGACTGTGCAGCTCTGACACCAGCACCCAGGCTCCTAACAGCTACACAGATATAGCCATGCATTCATAATAACTTGTCATCAGACGAGACCACATCTCCATCACTTGCCCAGTCTGGGTTATTTCCAAGGTGTTCTGGAAGGAATCTCTGCTTCCCAAATACCTTCTCTATTTCCTCTTATGATTCAAAATATTTTGTATTTTGAAATCCAAGCCTTTTCATTTCAAACTCAGATATGTCTTAAAATGTCACTGCCCCTGGTGGACTTTCTATTTTGACATATGTACCCATGAAGGTGTAAGTGACTATTATCAGATTCTTTCCAGAGAAAAGTTTTGGCTGGGTGAGGGGAAGAGTGTGAGGGAATAAGGGGCAGAAGAAGGACAGATTGGAAGAGCCAGGGAACTCCAAAAATAAAAAAAAATCTTGACAATTCCACAAACTTGCTTTGAACTGCCCTGAATAGGATATACCATTTTTTAGGATGTATTAGAACCAAATTGACAATTTGCTGTATGAAGAATTAACAGGGAAGAGAAAATCTATTTCTACCTTATTTGGCTTTTATTTTTCCTCTTAATTAATAGGACATCCGAACACTTTAAAATTTTTTTTAATTAAAAAAAATTTTTATTATAGTTAAATTACAATGTTAGTTTCAGGTGTACAGCATAGTGAGTCAGTATTTTTATGGATTATACTCCCAAACTCTTTAATTAGATTCCTTAATTAAAATCTTTCACTTCTTAAAAGTGGCATTTTTACTAAAATAAAAATATATAGAAAAAAGATTTGATTTGAATATTCCTTTCTCTTTGTGCTGCTCCCGATGCACATAATCTTCATTTCTTAATGTTCTTTCTGGAGACAGTCATAATTAAGTATATTGAGTCTCTGGTTCTCTGTTTGAAAGCACAAAATCATCAAAGGGCTTTTATGTTTAACATTTCTAGCCCAAACCAAATCTGAACAAATTTAATGGCCATATTATACATTCAACTTGGTTTATTTGTTTCCCTTCTCCTCCCATAATACAACCTATGCATTACAAAGCACGGAAGTATGGTAAAATTCAGGGGCAAATGTATTCTTTTAGCCAGAGGGGTGACATTACAAGACCCAAGGGGACTGCAGGAGCCATGACTATGGGATAAACATCTTTGATTTATTGGTGTACTGCCTTTATGCTTATTATTTAAAAAGAAAGAAAAAGTAAGTGGTCAGAGTGCCCCTATTTCTTAAATTATGAGAGACTCCCCTAGTCTCTCTTTGATTCCATAAAGTCGCATGGCTGACAGCGCATTATTGCCCATAAAACTCTAATTCGTCAAAACAATGTAAAAGTACACAAAGGACTAGGAAAAAGTCAGCATGGAGATTTAGAACTTGAAGCCCAACTGCCATTTTCCTCGTCGGCCCACCGCAGCTGCTCTGCGTAGCTCCCACTTTGCAAATCGAGACACAACTGCGTTTATTCCGGCAGCGCCTCTTAGCTCAGCTCACCCCCTTAAAGCTGACAAGTGACCGCCAGCAGCCGGCTCATTTCTGAAGAAAGCTTTTAGATGGATTAAAATGTCAAGACACTCAGACAGTTTAAATTGAGAGCTAGGGCTGTTTACCTAAGTGTGTAGCTCCCTGCCGCATAATGACCGCCCACGCCACCACTCCACTCCTCAGCGGCCAGAAGGAAGATGGGTGAAGGATCATCAGCAGTTCATCTCAGCGTGTCTAAGGCAATTGTCTGAGCGGTACACAGACTGGAACGGGGACTGCTATGTGTCTGCTTTCCAGCCAGGCTGCACATTAGACAGGACGGTCTTCCTGACTCTTGACCTACCAGCTGCCCCCAATTGCCCTGAGAGGTCAACTGGATACCCAAGAGGCTCCACTGCGGCGATTTTTTCACGACCCCTCCCACTCCCACCCCCGTGCAACTCTTTCCTTCCTTCAAGACATTTCCTGATGATTAACTTACTGACTTGTAATATAGTAAAAGAATTCACATTCCTTAACTATTAAAAGTATTAAAAGATAGGGTTAAAAAATATTAGTGCATCAATCTTCCCAAAGATATGTGTGCGTGTGTGAGAGAGAGAGACAGAGAGAGACAGAAAGAGAGACAGAGAGAGAGAGATAAAAGAGCATCCTGGGCCATAATTGGGAAAGAAAAAACTGAGTAGTAGAAAAGACACAGCACAAAGAACGGAGAGTCTTAGGTTCTAAAGCTAGAACTAAATAAATTTAGCAAGCCCCTTAACTTTCCTGGCTCTTGTTTCCTATTCAGAAAAGGAGATAATTGGACCAGTTCTCCAAAGTCTTCAGGCATATTTCAGGCTAAAGGGAGGCGTATTATAAGCCCGGAGTCCTTTCTGCAGTACTTCGTCTTTACTGTATAGCATTGGCAAAGGGCTTACATGTCTGCCTATGACCCAGGTGCCTGGTCTCTCTTGAACTGTATACATTCTGATGGGTCAAATTTGCAACTTGACTGTACTCAAATGGCACATCTTTTGATCAGACCCGCATCAGGAGAAAGCAGACACCAATGTGTCTCAGAGTTGTGCCAGCGAAAGTCCACAAAGAGATCTGAGGTTGGTCCGGCCATTAACAGGTTACAGCCCAAGTTCATCTTTTCTGCCAGAGACATTATCTCATTGGCAGGTCTCGCCAGAGGCCCAAGTTCTGTCTCATTACGATTCTCCCAAGCACTGAGAATCTGCTTTGTCACTGACACCCATTTATTTAGTTTATAGTTCTGCTATGTCCTTAGGCAACCTTTCCATAGAGACACAGGAAAGAAGAGTCTTCGATTAACCAATTCAAGGCAGAAAGGAATGAAAACAATCATAGCACCACAGAATACCCAAGATAGTGACAGAAAAAAAAAAATCCACATTTCTATATTTAAAAAGGACTTGAGAATATGGATTGCAAAGGGAATGCCCAATGCATGTAAAAATGAGTGAATAAATCACCCTTTCCCTGCTAGGCATAGGGCGAAGGAAACAATACAAAGCTTTAGAAGGCAACTCGGAGGGGTGGTGGAGGGGTGTCATGAGGCCTGAGACTGCACCCTAAAAGAAAGGGAGAACAAGTCACCAGAATGGGGAAGGGGGACACACATGGATCTGGATAGGAAAGGAGTTAATAGACTTTTTCTATAGATTATTGGCTGCACCAAGAATTTGGGATAAATATTTAAATAGGTTGGGATACAAAGTGTCATAATTTAGAAGGAAAGACGTGGCCCTTACTTACATATGATATTTTCTATTAACTGGGCTAATTAAACTTTCAGCCTGACAACCAATGAAAATCAAAAAGAGAGACTTAACTACTTGTCTCCAGGGCCTTTCTTTTGCAAAAGCTTTTCAGGTTCCCTCTTCCCTGAAGCCGTGCAGTTGTACAAAGAACGCTCTGTGCCACGCTGGCGGCCTCCCTTCTTTAGAAGAACTCGTGGCCGCAGCATTGTCGGCGGCCCACTCCTGGGGCAGCGCTTTGCCCGCTGCGACAGCGCCTCTGCTGGTGAGACGGAGCAGCGCGCCGAAGCGGGGACAGCAGATGCCCAAGGCGAGGACCGGCCTCCTAGGGCGTCGTCTTCCGTTTGTGCAGTGAGTTGGGGTCCCCATCATTGCGCTGTTCCGTGCAAAATATGTGCGAGAAATCTTTGTTTCACACTACCTCCCCCTTCCAGCCGGGTGGGAGGCCTGCGTGGGTACCCAAGCCTTCTCCCCTGCGCGGGCCCCCGGCAAGCTGCCGTTGCAGCATCCTTTCGGGCACAAGTTCAATACGGCTGCAACTTTTCTGGAAAAAAAAGAGCTGAGAGCAGGCGGGTGGGAGGGAGAACGAGCCAGGGGGCGCCGCAGAGGGGTAAAGGGCAATCCCTCGAACAAGAGGGGCATTTGTACTGTATTTTAACTCCCCTTTAGTGACCCGGGGTGCAGACTGCAGCAGGGCGGGGCCAGCCAGTTTGCATCGGACCCAGGGGCGCAGCGTGGATGATCCAGGAGGCTGCACCCGGAGCCCGCGGCGTGCAGGGCCAGAGGGAGAAGAGACGTTCCTTGGTCAAAAGAGACATCGAAGTTAGGGGAGGCACCCCAAAACGCCAAGTGCAGGGGAGCTCGTCTTCAGGGCGGTGCCTGCCCCCCTCCCGCGTTCCCGGCCACGGGAGGATGCTGAGTCATTCCTCCTCCTCCGCAGCGCGAGCGCGCCCCCTCCTCTTCCCGTTAGCAGAGGGAAGGCGTCCCAGCTATCGTCCAGGGCCCCGCCTCTGCATCGTAGGCCAGCTGGGGGGCTGTGCAGGAACCCCCTGAGAATGCGCCCCACCTGATGTGTGTTCGTGCACTGGCGCGTTTCTCGGGAGAAAATACCGAACTTTCATTGCCTTCTAAAGGCGTTCTTGACTCCAGAAGGGCCTCAGATTTGGCTGCTTGGAGCAATCCATTTGTTTCACAGTTTGGCAAACGGTGCGCGGAAGGGGGAAAGGGCTTCCCCAAGCCCCGGGTCTCCCGTGCGCTCTTACACTAATGCTCTAGCTTTTGCATTTTGACATCGAGAAACTCCCTGGACTCTGTCCCTCTCCCCATCTAATTACTTCCCTCCATGGTTTGCCAGAAGCATCTTCCCTGACCATTTTAAAAGTTATTTCTGCGATTTCCCTATAGAGAATTCCTCTGCCATTCCCAGACCCTCTGTTTTCTCTAGTGCCCCACCCTTTCGCCACACGGGTTACTGCCGCAGGCACCGGAAACAACCTGGAAAACGTGTGCTGTTTTGTGCAAAATGCTGCAGTAACGAGCCCGGACACACACACACACCCCTTCTTCTGGAACCTTTTAGTGGTTTGGCTTTTAAGGAACTTTGGGGAGTTTCTACTCTTCCTGATGGCAGCTTCCCGAGGCGGAACAGCGAGATGAGAGCTGTGGGTGGAACGAAAAAGCCGGTCCTAAAAGAACTTGTATTGCCTATATTACAGTCCCTCGTTAATACGGACGCCGCAGCCCAAGCGCCAGGCCTGAGGACCAGGGTGACCCTACACTTTTTGAGCAGGGTGTGGGTAGACTCTCTTCTTGGGTATCCACGGGCGACGCGTACTGTCCTCACTGTATCCTAAACTGCCCAGCCCTTCCAGATTAGCCGGATCCTTTTAAACCAAGCAGCAGTGCCCACAGCAGAGAGCGCGAGCTGCTGGAGCGGAGGTGGGCGCTAGGGGGCAAGAGGGTGGAGCACGCAGCCCCAGCATTTCCAGGCTCGCGATCCCATTTCTCCACTATTCCACTTCTATCCGGTTGGTCTGGTCTTCCAGGCTCTCGAGCCTTTGCTTCACTTTTTGCTGGTCGATTGAACAGGGCTCGATATTAATCGCTCATCCTCGAAGCTCTTTGGAATAAGATCCATACTCTCGCGGTTTAAAGCTCTTCTCTCTGTTCCAGGAATCAGTGTTTCTGCTTTTCTTATCAGACTTACACAGTTGACTTTACATTTTCCCCATGGGTTTTTTGCACAGCCCCCAAGGCAGGCTATATTATTTACTTTGTATTATTTACTTTGGCACTGTGGAGGGCAGGGCTGCTCTTTAGCTGTGTGTGGTTGGTTGCCTTATCTTTGTTCTTGAGCGATTAGGCGGCCTTATTCCATAAAACATGAAGGTCTTTTATCTGAGAGCAGAGTCACTCGCGCATATCAGCCGGGGGTAGATAAAATAAAATAGAGGGTCATAGCTGTATCTTCAGGACGCTTGCTTATTACTGTAATCATACAAGTAATGAACATTTGACCACCGTCTCCGTGCTCACACGTTTTTAACCCTCACAGCCCTGACAAAAGAGGAATGATTTTCTTCAGGGTCTTTGTTTGTTTGTTTGTTTGTTTGCTGCACCTCAGCTTGACGGAGAGTTCCCGGACCCGGGACCCCTGCTGTGGAAGCGCAGAGTCCTAACCACTGGACCCCCAGTGAATTCCCCATTTCCCTCAATTTTATAGAGGGTACCAAGGTCTGGATCTGAACCCAAACCTATTTCAAAGTCTTTGCCATTGTCTAGGAAGAGAGTTTGGGGCATGGAGGCTAAGAGGTCAAGACTATTAGGAATTATTTCTAATTTCAAGAATTCTGGGATTATGGAATCAAATTGTTTAGGACAGAGGCAGTTGGAAATGAGTACAGCATAGGGGTTGGAAGTACAGACTGAAGTTTTATAGTCTGGGTGAGACTCTGAGTCTGCTAATTACCGTCTGCTAGAAACTGCTTATCTCCTTAGACTTTATTATTGTAATGTGAAGATGAGGCAAAACAGTAATACACACCTCACAGTTTCGCTGAGGGAATTTAATTAGATGTGTTTCCAATACTTAGGACAGGGGCAAACAGAAGGTGCTTAATTGATGTTAGTGCTTAGAAATATTAAGATCAAAGAAGGGTGAGTGAACCAGAAACTAACACAACATTGTAAATCAACTATACTTCACAACAATAAATTTAAAAAAATAAATACAAAGAAGGGTGAGTGAAAATTTGGCTTCCTAAACTAACACTTCTACTCTTTCCATTCTTAGCTTCGACGCAGATAGGCTAATTCAGTCTAAGGAAAATCATACTGTGTACTGTTTCCCCTTCCCTCAACCTTTGTATGCAAGTAAAATCAGTTTAAACCAAGGACAGATTTAAAAGAGTAAGTCACAAACGGTTAGCCCTGTAAATCGTGCACCTATAAGAAGGCAGAGGCCAGGTCTCCTCTTTGGTGTGGTTCTCTGTTCTCTGGAAAAGAATTCCAAAGTCATGCAGACATCCCTGGCTTCGGGGCTTCACCAGAGACTGATGTGAGCTGGCACAAACTATTTAATCTCTCCAAGCCTACCGTTTTTTGTTTCTTCAAAATGGGGATAGTAATACCGTCTCTTCAAGGTTGCAGTAAGAATTCAATGACATGATATATGTGAAAGTGCTTAGCAGAGTGCCTGACCCATCACTGTTTCTCCATAAATGTTTACTTTCCCTCTTTCCTTTGTCATGATGAGAATTGACTGGGTTACCTATTGATTGTTTGGTATGTGAGCCTGTGGCCATTTCCTCTTCTTCCATACATGGAAATGTGCATTCAGATTAATGTTAATACAATTTTCTGTTGTAAAGGATCATTCTGAAACCCCATAACCATGAAGGGTGAGTGAGCATTGTCCTGAATCATCCTAGGGAACAAAAGGTAGTGGGTGGAGCTAGTTACCAGAGTCTAAAAGGGCCCTATCCCTCACTGCATTCAGGGGGTGTTGGTTGGTTTATTTTGCAAATGGGCTGTGAACTGCAGATGTCCCTGGAAGAGAAAATAGAAAATTACTAGCAGATCCCTAAGAGAACCTGGCTTCTTTTTGAAGAAGAGAAATGCATTAAGCTGAGAGTTGGAAGAGCAATGAGAAATGGGGCCACAGACTCTGAAAGTTATCATCTGCCAAGAGGGTGATAAGGTTTTCAAAAGAACTAGAGGGATTTATACTTCTAGCCATGATGGAGTAACTGGTACCAGACTAGTCCTCCAGCCGTAAACAACTATGAAACTGGGTGAAAATATTTGAGGCAGCCGTTTATAGGCAATGGACCAGAGGCAGCCCAACACTGTTATCCCTGACAGACAAAAACTTAAAAGTAAATCCCCAAATCATCCAGCTCTCTACTGGAAGACAAGTGTCTAACTGCAGCACAGAAGTCCAAGCAGTTCTTGGACATAGAGATGAAGAGACAGAGAACAGAATGTAGCAGAGCTGAAACAACTGGAATCTACAGAATAGGGCATCAGCAAAGAGGAAGATCTGCAGAGAGGGCTTCCCAACAGTCTGTATGGGGTAGGGGTCAGGGAGGAGGGGGTCCCTCATGAGACCACGACTGAGAACTGGGCTATAAATGTACAGGAAGAGACCATCAGGGGCTCATCAGATAGCAGCTACTATGGGGTTGAAAATGAACAGTTACTAGCAATGCTGGTGGAAAAGCAGTTCCCAAAGACTTTGGACTTTTGAACCCAAAGTCTCAGTAACACTTTGTTAACACCCCTGGAATCCAACTAAGACACCAGAAAGAACTTTTCATAGGAGTAAAGACTATACTCTAAAGCAGGATTCAGTAAACTTTTTCTGTAAAAGGCAATACAGTAAGTCCCCTACATACAAACGAGTTCCATTCCAAGCAAGCGTTCGTAAGTCCAATTTGTTCGTTAAGTCTAACAAAATTAGCCTAGGTACCCAACTAACACAATCGGCTATATAGTATTGTACTGTAATAGGTTTATAATACTTTTCACACAAATAATACATGAAAAACAAACACAAAAAATAAAGAAAACACTTTTAATCTTACAGTAGAGTACCTTGGAAAGTACAGTAGTACAGTACAACAGCTGGCATACAGGGTCTGGCACCGAGTGAACAGGCAGGAAATAAAGATACTGTATTACTGTACTCTATACAGTACTGTACAGTAAAGTATACAAAACCACAACCACTTGTAGAGGTGGTTGTCACATATATGTGTGACACGTATGCCAGACACGTGAACTAAATTACGTGACTGGACATGCGAACGTACATTCGCATCTTTGAAAGTTCGCAACTTGAAGGTTCGTATGTAGGGGACTTACTGTATGGTAAATATTTTTGCCTGTGCAGGCCATACAGTTTCTATTGCAGCTACTCAATTCTGCCATGGTAGCACAAAACCAGTCCTAGACAATATGTAAATGAATAGCATGACTGTGTTCCAATAAAACTTTATTTACAAAAACAGGTAGGTAGGATTGGTCCGAGGATCAACACATGCGCTATAGTAAGACCTATTCCAGACCTGCATTAACAAAGCCTAAAACTAAACCCTGACAAAATCTCAGGGGAGACAGAATTTGAAGATTGCGGCCTATCAGGGTAGAGGAGCTTGGGAAATACCTTGTGCTTTCCACAGATTCTATAACAAAGTACCAGACTAAGCTTATGCAAGTTAAAGGTGATCAGCCAGTAACTGAACTGCCTTCTGAAACAAGAATTAACACTCTTCAGAGGAAGATAACAGAGCTCAGAATCTTTATAACATACTATTCAAAATATCCAGTATTCAATCAAAAATTACGAGACAAAATAAAAAGTGGGAAAATGTGATCCAGAACCAAAAAAAATAGCAGTCAGTACCAACCAGTCCGAAGTGGCTTAGATGTTGGATTGAGTAGACAAAGGTTTTCAATCAGCTATGATAAATAGGTTCAAAGAACTGAATGAAAATACATGCAAAGAAGGAAAGAAAAAACATGGTCTAACTAATGAAGAGATAGGAAATCCCAGCAGAGAAATAAAAACTTTAAGAAAAAGAAGGAAATCAAAATTTTAGAACTGAAAAATACAGCTGAAATGAAAAATTCACTGATGGGTTTAATCGTTTACTGGAGATGGCAAGAAAATAGAATCAGTAAACTTGAAAATGGATTAATTGAAAGTATTCAATATGAAGAAATAAGAGAAAAAAGATTGAAGAAAACTGAACAGAAACTCAAAGGACCTGTGGGACAATATCAAACAGTCTAACATGCATGTAATTGGCACTTCAGAAAGAGAGGAGATTAATGTTGAGCAGAAAAAGATATTTTGAGGAAATAATGGCAAAACTTCTCAAAATTGATGAAAAATATTACAGATCCAAGAGGCTGGGCAAATTCCAAAAGGAATAAATATTTTTAAAAACCACACACAAGCATATCAAGTAAAATTGCTGAAAATCAAAGATGAAGAGAAGGTCTTGAAGCAGGCAGGAAAAAAGACACATTACTTACACACAGAGATAGGGATGACCACTGATTTCTTGTCAGAAACAGAGGCCAGGAGACAATGAAAAGACATCTTTTCCATGTTGAAACAAAAGTCAAGTTATTTATAATTCTATATCCAATAAAAAGTTCCTTTAAGAGAGGGGGTAAAATAAAGACATGTCTGACAAATGAAAATTAAGAGAATTTGTTGTCAGCAGACCTGCATTATAAGAATTATAAAGAACCAAGGGGGGACTTCCCTGCTGGTGCAGTGGTTAAGAATCCGCCTGCCAACGCAGGGGACATGGGTTCGAGCCCTGGTCCGGGAAGATCCCACACGCTGCGGAGCAACTGAGCCCACGTGCCACAACTATTGAAGCCCACATGCCTAGAGCCCGTGCTCCACAACAAAAGAAGCCAACGCAATGAGAAGTCCGTGCACCGCAACGAAGAGTAGCCCCCCCACTCACCAAAACTAGAGAAAGCCCGCACGCAGCAACGAAGACCCAACACAGCCAAAAATAAATAAATAAATTTATTTTAAAAATAAAAATGTGTTTTAAAACTAACACAACATTGTAAAGCAATTATACTCCAATTAAAAAAAAGAACCAAGGGCCAAGAGCGAATGATACTAGACAGAAGATGTCTAGGAAGGAATGAAGACTCTGCAAATGGTAAATAAATAGATGGATATAAAAGGGAGCTAACTATTTACAATAGCCAAGACATGGAAGCAACCTCAAAGTCCATCGACAGATGAATGGATAAAGATGTGGTGTGTATATATATATATATATATATATATATATATATATACACACACACACACACACACACAATGGACCATTACTCAGCCATAGAAAAGAATGAAATAATACCATTTGAAGCAACATGGATGGGCCTAGAGATTATCATACTAAGTGAAGTAAGTCAGACAAAGAAAGACAGATATCATATGATACCACTTATATGTGGAATCTAACAAAATTATACAAATGAATTTACTTACAAAACAGAAATAGACTCACAGACACAGAAAACAAACTTATGGTTACCAAAAGGGAAAGTAGAGGGAGGGATAAATTAGGGATTTGGGATTAGCAGATACACAATACTACATATAAAATAGATAAACAACAAGGTCCTGTATAGCACAGGGAACTATATTAAATATCTTGTAATAACCTATAATGGAAAAGAATCTGAAAAGAATTTATATATGCATATGTATAACTGAATCACTTTGCTGTACACCTAAAATGTAAATCAACTATTCTTCAATTAAAAATATTAATTAAAAATAAACATAAAAGCTAGGAATATAATCTAGCATTTTAAAATGAGTATAAAACTCTTACAAAATCACTTAAGTGCAAAAGGGGCCATTTTAATGTAATTTGGAAAAGAATGAACAAAAATTAAAATATTTCTTGGACTGTGAAAAAAATAATAATAATAAAAACGGAGCTAAGGTTCCTTGCATTCTCACAGAAGCCTCCTTAGAGGGAGTTGCTATCCTTAGTGCCTGGCTGGTCACAGTGCTGCAGGTGGGAGCACTAGCTTTTATAGAGTGCCTCCTATGTACTAGGCAACAGGCTAGATGCTTTCTATCTAAAATCCGATTTAATTCACACATCAACACTCTGGTAGAAATTACTATTCTTAACAGATGTGGTCCACAGTTGAGATTCAGAAACAAGTCCTAGCAGGTTATTGCGTGAGTCCTCTGGTTCCAATCCAAGCCTGCTTCAGATCTGCATAAGACTAAGCAACTTCAGCATGACCCCATAGCTTCTGAAATCATCTAGCTATCATCTATCAAGAATTTAGGATTACTTATTCACTGAGTACTTACTATGTGGTAGACATTGTGGCATACATGATTTCGTCTCAATCCCTACTACAAACCTATGAAGTTGGCATAATTATTCCCATTTTACAGATGAGGAGACAGGTTTTGAGAAGTCAAGTAACTTCCTCATACTGCTGGTGGTATTAAAATCCATGTCGGTCTGATACCAAAGTGCATAACCACTAAATTACAAAATCAGCCTAGGAAAAAATAAATGAAAAGTTCTCATATTCCTGAAAGTTATTTGTATTATTTTTGCTATTTATCCCAACATACATTGTCTTTTAATATTAGCAATAAAAGTATACTGCTATTGGTGGAAGAGGAGGAAAGTCACAGAGGATATCACCTCACTGTAGAACCATGCTTCAGAAGGCTTGAGGCAGATGACCCTGTAAATGTTTGGTAGCAGCTCTAACTTGGAAAGAAATTTAAATGAAATCCACACTGGCCTGTGTGAAGAGGGGAGAAGACAGATCACACTGAAATTGCCCCAATTAGAAGAGTCAACAGGGGCTTAACCTGGAAGAGTTTCCAGAACTTCTGGTCATTCTTAACACCAGCTGTTTGAATCATGAGATGAGCCCTCAGGATGGTAGTGAAGTTAGCAATGCAAACTTTCCATGGACACATCACTTACTCATTGTTTATTTGGAAAGTGTCAGCTTCCATCTGTTGAATTTCCCCCAGCACACTTCATGCTCCCCTGGGTTTGGCAGTCTCTGTCCAGAGGAGGGGAAAACGTGTCATTTGCTGCTTTCTAATGTTAAGGGAAAATGTTGCATCTATCAGAAATTGATCATAGCGGGGAAAAACTGTGTATTGGGTAAGAGGCATAACAGAGTCCTTCTTTCTTACCCAGTGCTCTGGAGATACAAAATTGAAGAACACAACCTACCTGCTTTCAAGGAGCATATGATCCTTCAGGAAGACAAGACACTAGTGAATGAAAAGAAAACACACCTTCTAAGAGAGCACAAACGAGCAGTGCAGGTGGTGAGAGCTGAGGTGTCTAGATGGGGGAAACCATGGAAGACTTCATGGAGGAGGTGAGATTGAGTGTAAGTGGAGAATGAGTACAGGGGAGGGCAGTCAAATCTGAGAAACAGAGAGATGGGTTGGCTTCATAGGTGGACTTCGAGAGATTTGTGAACCATCTGAACTTACATACAAACTTCCCTGCATCTGTGCATTTTTCTAGAAAGAGGAACCATATGTTGCAGATGATTTTCAACAGTCTTCAGCAACCTCAACAGTCAGAACCAGTACTGTAGGGGCTAGAGAATTATCAACAGCTGTATCATTGGTCTCCCAGTGAGGCACCAGCTGCCTTGAGTTCTTTTTTTTTTTTTTAATTACCTATAAGTAATTCAGATGCAGATAATTTCAACACTATAGGGAGGGTGCCAAAGCAAGCAGTGGGAGAGACACTGAGGACAGAAAGCTCTTTTGGCACTCCTAGCACATGGGGTAGTGGCTGCCTCTTTGTGAACCAGCTGTGCTCATTCATTCTGGAATCAGGACATCTGGGGTCTCCAATAGGGAACCACGTCTCTTGATTTGGGAACTGTCAGCTATGGTAGTTTCCTGGTGTGTTTACATGGATAATACTTGACCTACGTGTAGAAATGTAAAGGTTTTCATCTTGCTTCTTCCTTCCACTGGGGGCACCTCCTGGAAGACTGCAGTGGTCCGTAGCTCCTGGACCTTCCAAGAAGCTTATTTAATATTCTTGCCCTTCCTCCCCCTGCCCATAGCAAACCCATCTTCTATTCCAATTCCAAATTTCTTCTGTTTCGAGGAGTATTATGGGATACTGCATCTCCTTTCCAGCTTTCAAGAATATTATTTATCATCTAAAACCTGAAAGCTTGTTTTCTTTACATTTAGATCAAAGCAGAGAGAAACTGATTTGTAAATATCTTTACCGAACTTGACATGTTATTTTAAGCTGGGAACTGATTGATTAGAATTGACTTTTGTAGTCAAAATGAGGCTGGAGGATTTTCTGGTTACACTTAGGCGTGAGGCCCAATTACAATGACTCATCACTTCAGAGTAAAAGAGTAATTTCGATTCTATGAGAGTTTTGCTTCACTAGGAATTTTATAGGAAAGTTCTTTTTTGTTCTAGTTTAGACACCAACAACAGGCAACCTGGGCTTTGCACAGGTATCAAGTTTTCTTAAATAAAATCATACCAAGCAAGTCTATTTTGATTTTCAGTGTAGGGTTTTTTTCCCCTCTCTTTTACCTCTTTTTGAGAGAAAGAATCTTCAGACAGGAAGCCTGGAGCTACTCATAAATTCTCTCTACCACTGCAGAAGTATATTTCATTCTGAAACAGTGTGGAGAACAATAAGAGCCTCTTGGTTGAGGGGCAGAGCAGAGACAACTTGAATGGTTTAAGAGTTTAATCTTCCACCCTGATACAATCCCAAGAATATTGTGCTCCTGGGGCTTTCTTTATTGCCATCTACTGTTTAATGCCAGGACAAAAGGAATAATTTGGTGATGAGTAAGGGCAGCACAGTCTGCTGTTCCTGCTGCTTTTAAGTTTCTTTCTGTTTTTCTTTTGTCTTTAAATGAAAAAGAGAGAGAGAGAGAGAACTCAAAATGTATCTGGTGCAAAATGGAAGCTATTTACTGCCTCGGGCTATATAGCAGACCCTGTGATATTTAAGGCGGCTTGGATGAAAGGAGCTCCCTGCTTCCTGTGTAGTTAACAAAATGATAAAAGGATCCTGCCTGGGATACTTGATTCATTCTCCCTTGGGAAAGGAACATACGTTAGTTATTCTTAATTGCTGAGTTATGGGTTTGTTATAATTAGTTTGTTACTAGGGAATAAATGACACCAAGGGAATAAGGAATGGCCAACCTGCCTAAAAGGGAAAATGTCTTGGTCTAACTCGAGCCAGGTTGTGAAGTAACACAACTTTTGCTTTCTTCATCCAACTTTCTCCTCGGCCTAGTGAAATCTCATTGGCTCCACTCTTGCCAAAAGCTTGCTCCTATCTCTAAACTTTGCTACCTGTGTCTGGGTCACTTTCTATCCGTGGGGAGACAGACTAAGTCTCTTCCCTTTTGGATAGAATCTGAACTCTGAGAAGGGTAGAAAATTCCCAAATATACCAAGAGCAGATTGGCTTCATTTTCAAGCCATTATACCCTCAAAAGAAAGAAAAAATGGTGGAGGAGTTATGTGGCCCTCTTAGGTTTGTGGCTGGACCAATGGAGGAGTTTGTTTGGGTAGCTGGAAAAAACGTTTAGAGACCCTGGAGTCAGCTGACCCAACTGGTTGACCAAGTCTCAGGAGAAAGGCAACCCTCCAGGTACCGATGTTCACATCCAGCAGGTCTCAGGGTTCCTGTGTTTGGAAAGGACCTTGTGACTCCGTGGAGACCATTCCTGTGCTTTCCAGGCATTTATGTATTCTCAGGCAGCTAAGAACCACTCCACCCTTATGAAGGCTTCCGGAAAGAGAGGTTCTGCGGAAATCTTATCTCCCCGACTAAAGTGTAGGTGCCTCCAGGGAGGAAACCACATATTGGATATTTTTTAAATACCAACAGTGTGTAGTAAAGTTCTGTGCACAGAGGAGATTTTTGTTGTTGTTTTAAATTTTTTTTTTTTTTTGGCCACGCTGCGAGGCATGCGGGATCTTAGTTCCCCGACCAGGGATGGAACCTGCACCTCCCTGCAGTGGAAGCATGGAGTCCTAACCACTGGGCCACCAGGGAAGTCCCCAGAGGAAATGTTTAACGCACACGTAATGACTAATTGAACATATTCTTCTGACTTTCCTTCTGGTACCCATCGTCCCTTCACCCACAAGCTTGCAAGGCAATGGGGAGATGGAAGATGGTCCAGACTTCCCATGTCTCTCTCATTTTGCAGCAGGCCATGGTAAAGTTGTGGCTTCAGAAATATGTATCTGTAACCCTCCAGCCTCCCCTTCTTTTTTTTTTAACACTTTTATTTATTTATTTTATTTTTGGCTGCGTTGGGTCTTCGTTGCCGCACACGGGCTTTCTCTAGTTGCGGCGAGTGGGGGCTACTCTTTGTTGCGGTGCGCAGGCTTCTCGTTGTGGCGGCTTCTCTTGTTGCAGAGCACGGGCTTTAGGTGCACAGGCTTCAGTAGTTGTGGCACACGGGCTCAGTAGTTGTGGCTCACAGGCTCTAGAGCGCAGGCTCAGTAGTTGTGGCGCACGGGCTTAGTTGCTCCGCGGCATGTGGGATCTTCCCGGACCAGGGCTCGAGCCCGTGTTGCCTGCATTGGCAGGCGGATTCTTAACCACTGCGCCACCAGGGCCGTCCCCAGCCTCCCTTTCTTTGATGTTGCCTCTTACCATCAAGTAGATGACGAAGGCAGGAACAGGTGCGGAATACGTAACATGGACCGAGCATCAGCCCAGCTTGCCTGGGCTTCAGCTGAAAAGAGCCTTCTTCCTCTCAGATCCCTTAGTCATGCCAGGATGTAAGTAACTTATACTGAGATTTCCCCCAGGGAAGGGTGTGTGTATTTTTAATACAGATGAAACAACAATGGTGACATTTCAACAGTCAGACAACAGTTTGGAGCAAGACGCTTCCATTCTTCATACCAGCAGCCTAACAGTTTGCTTTTGCACATGTGTTTTTCCCCAAGTCTCAGAAATAAACTGTAATTGATGGATTTTTATTTTAGGCCAATATTTTAGTGTAACTTATCCCATTGAAAAATTGTAAAACCTCACACCCAATTCATACCTTACTCAATAGGTATGAAGTATCTGGCTTCAGATTTGGAGTCATCGGGCCATTCCTAGGGGGTGTAGAAGAGCAGGAGAAGGTGTGAGGACACACCTCCTCTGCTTTTGGTGTGAATGATTTGCTGATAACGTGACTAACTAGGTCAGGTAACCACGTGAGGTGGTGTGGAGCCAGCCCACAGGGCTTCCTGAGAACAGAGGGGACAGTGAAGTATCTCAACCCCAGATTTGCTTGACCATCCCCCTTGGACCTCCAAGCACTGACTTCTGCAGTCCAGGACCACAGAGCTGCTATTCTTGGCCCCTGGATGCATTCCACAGAGAACCCAACAGGGGTATTTGTACTGCAGGCTGGAGACAACCAAAACCCCTAGCAGTTCTGTTCAGAGATTGTCAATAGAGGAGAATTGTTACCGAATGAATTGGGTCTTGCTGCTCGCTGCTTACAAAATCAACTACATACTCACAAACGGTAGAAGGGAAAGGTGCCTTTAATCAGAATGCCAGCAATCTGGGGAGATGGTGGACTGAGCGTCCCCCAGAAACCACCGCCAAAGATTCTGCTTGGCCATGAAAGTTTTAAGGCAAAGGAGGGAAGTAATCTCAGTTAATCATCCCCCACTGTGTGCCAGCTTCTGTGCAGGCTTGTCAACTCCTCGTGACCTTCCTCAGGATGTTACCTTGTTCACACAGTTTGGTCATACAGTTTGTTCGGGAGATTACCGAACAGGAAGCTAGGGAGATGTCAGGTCATCTGTTAATTACTTGTTCTTCATTTCTACTTCTTTGATCTACAGGAAGAACTGACAAACTAGGCAAGGTATTGTGTGATCAAAAGATATGAAAGGTGTGCTTGGGCCAGAGTTGAGTAGAGCATGGGGCTGCCTGGTATAAAAGTTAGTTACGATATAGCTTTGCTAAAGTGACAAGAAAAGGGGCTTCCTACTGAGGGCGGTTTCCTGCAAAGAGCTGCTTACAAACTCATCAGACATTCTCAGGTTATGCTTAGAAAAAGAGGCTTTATGTGCTTCCTCAAAGACTAATTGCTACATTACAAGTAAAGCTATGCATACCTAGTACCATATTGCTGGAAAAGTCCATCAGATCTCAAGGCCGAGGACATAGGAATTAAGAGAGTTCTCTCCCAGGGCAGTAGAGGAGTTTATTGCATGGAAACATGATGATCTCCAAAGGTCCACGGTAGCTGGTGCTAGAGTAATGAGATCTGCATTTTCTGTCCATCTCAGGGAGTTCTAGCAAACACGGGTAAAGAACGGAGCAGGGATTGGTCCTAACACAAAGGACACTATGTGCTTCTTCCTGGAGAGAGAGCTGTACCATTGATAGACTCTTCTCTAAATAGGCCAAAAAAGAGAACATCAGTGTGGCCCGGTAGAGTCCAAGGGCAAGTAGCACGAAAAAACAAACAAATGAAACTTCCTATGTGACCTGAAGTCAGTCACCTCATCTCCCAGGGCCTCAATTTCTGTATCTGCCAGAAGATGGTCTCTAAGAGCCATTCCACACCTATAATCTTATAAATCCCCATTCGTGGAATTTTGATTCATAAAACTATAATGAAATATTCTAGAAGCGTATGTCCTATAGAGGATGGGAAAGCCCTGAAGCTATAAATCATGAAAATGAATTAGTATGAATAACCATAGTCAGCCGTTGTATTGGTCCATTAGGGCTATAATGACAAAGGACCACAAAACTAAGTGGCTTAAACAACAAAAACTTTTTCTTTTTTTAAAATTTTTATTGGAGTCTAGTTGATTTGCAATGTTGTGTTAATTTCAGGTGTACAGCAAAGTGACTCAGTTATACATATATATATGTATCCACTCTTTTTTAGATTCTTTTCCCATATAGGCCATTACAGAGTCTTGAGTAGAGTGCTCTGTGCTATACAGTAGGTCCTTATTATCTGTTTTTTATATAGTAGTGTGTATATGTCAATCCCACTCTCCCAACAAAAACTTTTTTTCTGACAGGTCTGGAGGCTAAAAGTGTGAGATGGAGGCGTCAGGAGGGCTGGTTCGTTCTGAGGAGTGAGGGAGGGTCTGTCCCCTGCCTCCCCCCTCGCTTCTGGTGCTTTGCTGATGACCTTTGGTATTCTTTGACCTGTAGAAGAAGTGTCACCTGACCTCTGCCTTCATCTTCACATGGTATTCTCCCTGTGTGTGTGTCTGTGTCCAAATTTGTCCAAATTTCTCCTTTTTATAAAGACACCAGTCATGTTAAATTAAGGGGAAAGTGTTCAGGGTACCAGACACTCACTATTGGATTAGGAAAGGGGAACGGCAAGAGTAAGGCAGGACCCATCCAAGGAAAGGCATGCGGTGCTCAACAGGCTGCCCAGATGGGAAGAGAGGGGCAGAAATGACGGTAGAAGTCATTTCCCTCGAGTGGGGTCCAAGGTTAGGACCCACCAGATGCTGAGTCTCGAACACGGGAGCTGCTTAAATACCCTGTGCTTTAGGTTAGGCCCAGATTTGTTCCAGGAACTGAGGGTGGGAGAAAAATCATAAGTGATGAGCAAGTAGGGGGAGAGAAAGGGTGCGAAGCCCCTGCAGCAGGCAGACAGAGAATTTAGGAGGTCAAATCCCCCTTTGCATTTCACTTGGTTGTGGCCAAGAACAAAGAGGGGACTGTCTTGTTCCTCCACCCCACGGGGCCAACTACTCCCCTCCTTCCTACCCTCTCTAGTCACACCCCATTCTCGTACTTGTCCAGAAGAGACCAAGTCATTACGAACAGGGAGAAGCAAGTCACAAAAGCGTGAGTACTGGCGGATGGATGGCTATGCCCACCTCCTTTACCTGAGATGAAGCAGGTTCCCTGGCAGATGGCACCTGTACGTGTGTGTGTTTGGTGTGTTTCCGCTGCAGCAGGCAGATCCTAGGTTGTCTTATCCATGATCTATCAGAGTCATTACCCAGCTACTGGAAGCCTAACCAAAATATGGACCCTAAAGCAATGCCCCAGCGTGTTAAACCCCAGGAACAACTACTGGGATGGTACCGCCAAGAACTTGACCAAAAGGGAATGCTGGACCCCAGATGGAAACCAAGGTCACTAGCTCAGAGGCCCACTTTGCTGTTCTCACACCCAGAACCATGAACTGGAGACTTGAGGGGGAAAAGTGGATAAATACTTCTTCAGCAAGGAAAAGAGAAACACAGAACAGGCAAAGGTCAACAACATCTTGGTTCCCTTTTTCAAGCTGTTATAGAAGATCTTTTCTAATTAAAAGGCTCTTCGCGGGCAACACGAAAATGAAAAGGCACTTCATGCTGTAAATGCAGGGGACCCACTTACCTGGTAACCCATGACTGTTTCTTGCATCTGATTTCCATGTAATATCCCTCATAAGCACTCAGCTATTGTGTGACAGACTCCAATGGGTTATTCCACATCCCTTGTCTTTTTATTCAGAACCATCTAGTGAGGGAGAAAAACAACGTAAAATTCTTCCATTTGCTCCTTTGGGCAATGACTGTGCATTTAAATCAGTGCTTTATGATAGAGACAAGGGTCCTTTAATCATTCCTGATCTCTCGTTGAAAGAATCTTAAAAGCAAATATGTATTTACCAGAATTTGGGTGAAAATTCCAGATGAAAAGCCTAATCATGTTTCTGAGGAAAGCAGAATTATGCATTAATAATCAGCCCATATTCTGAGACAGCAATTACATTAAAGGCGGGCCTTCTTGATATAACTAATAGTCTCTTGTTTCTAAACGAGGGAGGAATGTAATGGTGCTTAGGGCTGAAAAAAACGCCTCAGAGCTCCATCATCCATTTTGGTTTGCAAATTGATTAAAAGAGAATTTAGAGAAGAGTCCAAATGTCTTTTTTTTTTTCTTGGACTATACAGGAAGTACAGCGTGGCTGCTCATGTCCTATTTTTCTTTTCATTGATCATAAAGATTCACTATTGCTTGATAGAGAACTCTTAAAACTTTAGTTTCTAAGCAAAAAAAAAAAAAAAATTTTCCCGAAGTCTTGGTTATTACCTCTGATTTTTCTCTTCCTACTCCCACCCCCTCACTACAAGTTACTTGTTTTTAGTGGTTGGGGGGTGGGTGGCAATGGTGGATTACACTGGGGACTGGGTAAAGAATAGCCAGTGAGTAAACGCTGTCCACTGGTGTTTTGCAAAGAATGCATCAGGCTGGCTTCTAGTCTCGGCTATAGGACTCTGCACTCTTGCCCTCAGCCTTCCCATCTTTACGTGAGGGAGTTAGTAGAAAACGGCTTTCAATCCAGAAGTCTGTGATTCCATAAGCGTTGAACTTTCCTACGGAAGCTGCTAGTAGGGTCCCCCGCTCCAGCACACACACTGTTCCCTGACTTTCCATGAATAGGAGAAACAGGGTGTGGTTGATTTGGGGATTAGAAGCACAGGAGGAGTTGGCGTCTCTGTGCTGTCAGAGTCTGGAGGCTGCTTTGCTTCTTCTGGGCCTCTTTGATGCCTGACCGCTGACAAGTGTGACTCAGGCGTTTCTGCGTCCGCCGTTCTCGTTGCAGCATCTCTGCCGCAGTCCTGGAAGCAATCAAGTCCCGGTTCGTAGCCGGTTGCAGGGTACACGGGCCATCAAGCAAGCATCAGCTCCGCAGGAACGGATCCACCTCCTGGATGATCCCAATGGACTCACTGTTAGGACAATTTACTCTCCTAGGGACCAAAATAAACCTGTCATTTTCTAATCGCTGAGTGTCAGAGCTGGTTGGAAATCTTGGAAAACAAACCGATTTACTCATTTTGTTGTTGAGAAAACAGAGACTCAGAGACAGGGTGTGACTTACTTGTCCCCCATCCTACTCCTAGCTGGTAGCAGAGCCTGGGCAGGAGTCGAGGTGCCTGGCTTTGAACTTCGTAATTGCTCCTTCCTTTATACTGTGATGCGTGCACAATGAAAGCACCCTCCGCTCGGGAGCACAGCCAGAATATAGAAGGACAGAAAGATGCAAGAGAAGGAAATTGCAGAAATTGTGACAGGGCGACAGTCTGCACAGCGGCGTGCCTTTTCAGTGCATTGCTGTCAGAATGCAGTAGATACCAGTGCTGTGGAAGGTGACCTGGCGTCATAGCCAAGCTAAGCTCTGTCCTTTTACCTGCTTTGTCACTTTGGCCAATTTCCTTTGTGAGTCTCCATTTCCACACTTGTAGGATTTCCTCACAGCACAGGATTAGTGAAACGATTAAATAAAATAATTTGTATAAATAATATCTGACACATGGATGATCGATAACTGGTTCTCTTCCTCCTTCTTTCTTTGTGACTTCCTTTTCTCTATTTTTGTTTTCTGTTTTGAAAGGAAAGGGTGATATCGTGCTAGTTATATGTTTTCTCTATTGTGGAAAAGTAGCAAAAATTGCATGGAGAAATAGCAAAAATATATGCTATATCTGATTTCGGTTTCCCCCAAACCAGTCCTAACATTTAGGATAGACGTTCTATGTGAAAATACAGCACTGCTCTCTATTAAATTAATAGGATGCTTGTATGAAAATTATTGTTTGCCATTATCATGAAGTACTTATCGAGACACCATGTAAAGTACTGTGTGATGTCTGTTATGTGGAATTACCATCAACATTATCAGTGTAGTTATTGGAGGAGGATATAAACAGAAAACCACACAGATAAAGATTAGAAATTTTTGCCTGAAATATCCCAAACAGTTATGGCCCCTGGCCTCTGTTACTGAGAAATCACAGCATAGGGCTTAGGAACCCTTTCAGGGCATTTACATAGTGCAGAGATCAGGCATTTTAAAGTGCATTGTATGAATATGAATGTCCTTCCCATTACTGCTATTTCATTGACTGGAACTGTAATGACACCTATGATATAGTAACACACCTACATTTATTTTTCATAGAATATAATGGTTCATTAGCCAAAAAGAAGGATGCTCAGTATTCATTGATGTTCAGGTCCTTGCTATGTGAAAGTGGACAAGAGTGTTTTATTAAGATGATCTGGGACTTCCCTGGTGGCGCAGTGGTTAAGAATCCGCCTGCCAATGCAGGGGACACGGGTTCAAGCCCTGGTCTGGGAAGATCCCACATGCCGCGGAGCAACTAAGCCCGTGAGTCACAACTACTGAACCTGCGTGCCACAACTACTGAAGTCCACGCACCTAGAGCCTGTGCTCTGCAACAAGAGAAGCCACCGCAATGAGAAGCCCGCGCACAGCAACGAAGAGTAGCCCCTGCTCGCCGCAACTAGAGAAAGCCCGTGTGTAGCAACAGAGACCCAACACAGCCAAAAATAAATAAATAAATAAATAATAAATTAATTTTTAAAAAAAGATGATCAGGCATTAAGTATGGAGGAGGCAACCAGACCTGCCTGCACTATTCTCAGTGCGGTGAGGAGTACAGAACACATAGGAAACAATTCTACTCAGCCTTGAAGAGCCTGGTGAATTTCTTTCATGCAAAAGTAACAGCTCCGCTTTAAAAAAATGCCTCTTACAACCTCAGGCAGAGGACTGGATATAATATTTTGTTTTGCTTATGTCCTTCCTTTGTGTACCATGACCCTTTGAAAAAATCTCTACCATGGACATGATCGTATTGGATTATTGCAATTGTTTATTTGTCTGTCTTCCTCATTAGAGGACTCAGAAGCGTATTTAACTCCATCCATGGCTGACTCGTTCTCACCTCTACTAGACCAGGCAGCCACCCCCAAAGATGGAAGCACCCGCAACGCTCTACCCACTGATAAGAGAGTGAGTTCTCTCTGCACAACCATTCATTAAGGCTTCCTTGTATTCACTGCTCTCCGCTAGTTCCAGAGAAAACTATGATTTTTCCTTTGTCTTTTTGTTTTTCCCTTCCTTTCTGTAGTTAACCCCTAGAGTGAAAGTCTTTCACATCCTTCTTCATCCTAACTGTAAGCAAACCTCTCTTTGATCTCGAATCAGATAAAATTATCAATACGTCATGTAAGAAATTGGAGACAGTCCCCATTTCTTCGAATGAGACTTCCAACAGATATCCAGATATAAAATACTTTTTTCCCTCACACCACCAGCCCATGGGGATAATGCATCTTTTCCTGTTTGATGATCTACGTCCTGAGGCATTACCCATTACCTGAATGCAATTGTTGCTGAAATGCATAACTGAAGCAAAAAGTCTGTATGCAGGAGCAGGGTCTGAGAAATTGCAGGCTGAGAGAGTGACAGCTGAACAGAATAACACAGGAAGTGGATTCAAACCAGGTCGAGAAGATATATTACCCTAACTATGCTCTTGAAAGTGCTTTCCGTCTAATTTAGTATGGGAGGGTTGATAAAGAATCACAGAATCAGACTATAATTGAACAGTCACATATTTTTAGTAATTTCCTTTAAGTCTATATGTGTACATTGAATAGATCATTTATATTTCATTCCATGTTGTGGATTATCTTTCTAGTCTATATACTATTAGTGTTTAAAAGACTGTATATTGTTTTTAAGAAAGACACCAGAACAAATCAGGTTGACACATATAACATTGTGGTTATTAACCTGACACCTGGTTGAAGTGAGTAGTTCTAAATAGGAATTATTCTCGGTGCAGATAATAATAGCTACAATATATTTATCCCGTTAACCACATGCCAGGTACTATACTGATTGCTTTAATATACTATGTTGAATACCCATACAATGTGGCCAGATTGGTAAGTTTTATCATCATTTTACATTTGAGGAAACAGGCTCAGAGAGGTTAAATAATTCATACATTTGATAAATATTTATAGAACATTCACTATTTGCAGAAACTGGGCTGAGTGCTGGGGTTACATTGGATGAATAAGACAAGCTTATAACCTAATGGGATTTTTAACATCTTTTTTCTTCTCCTTGTGAGTTTTGTACTTTATGAGAAATTAAGTACAGCAACTGGAGAAACGAAAATAAAAATGTCAGCAGTATTATTGGTAAATCCTATTGTATCTTCTTCCCCCCGGTCACTGGCCCTGCTGGACAAGTACAGACCTTCCTCTTTGAAGCATATGCCTCTTACCCAGGATGGCATTCCTGCCAGCAAACAAGCAATAGAAAAGTTCACGAAGGACTAAGCCACACTCATCCAGTTCTTCCTCTCAACTCTCTAAACTTGAGAAGGGAACGAGAGGTATGAGAATTACTCCATAGAAGCACCTCCAGGTGAAAACATGAGGCTGGAGGGGAGGATATGGCCCCTGAGCAAAATCTAGTATGGGAGACAGACGTTAACCAAATAAATTTTATGTTCACTTAATTTTTGATTTTGATTGGATCTATCAATCAGGAGCATAGGATGCTACAAGAGTGTGTAACAGGAAACTTCCCAAGACTTCCAAAAAAAGTAATATGAATGAATGGGAAGTATCTAGGCAAAAAAGGAAGAGTGTGCTCCAGGCGGAAGGGCTAAGCATGTGCTAAGGCCCTGAGGCAGGAAGTGATGTGTAGTATTTGAGGAAGCAAAAAACCAGTGGGCAGATGCACAGGTAAAGAGGAAAAATGTTAGAAGAGCTTGCTATGGTCTGAATTGTCCTCCCCAAATTCATATGTTGAAATCCTAAACCCCAAAGTAGATAGTATTAATAGATGGGGACTTTGGGAGGTACTTTGATCATGAGGGTGGAGCTCGTAGGAGTAGAATTTGTGCTCTTATAAAAGAGTCTTCCAAGTCCCTTCCATAATGTGAAGACACAGCAAGAAGGTACCAGCTTGAGGCAGGAAGAAGACCCTCGTCCCATTATACTGACACCTGAGCTTGGACTTCCCAGCCTCCAGAACCATGAAAAATAAACTTCTGTTGTTTATAAGACACCCAGTGTATGGTATTTTGTTATAGCAACTAAGACATGGCTTCAGAGATAGACAGAGGCCCCATGACTTTGTGGAGTGTGAAGGATTTTGAATTTTATATTAAAAGCCATGAAAAGTCACTAAAATATTACAAGCAGGGAACTGACATCATCAGAGTTGCCCAAGATGATCTTGCCTCCACCTACAGAGTAATGATCAACTATTACCAGATTAGAATTTTTGAAGAGCTTCCAATTTTCTTTGCAACCAGGTACTAATTCTCTCCTCTTGTACTGTCTCATTCATTCTCAGCAAACTCACAAGGGCTCTGAGAGCTTTGAGGATATTTTTAGTTTCATGATTAAGTGTTATCCAAAGTGGCTTATAGGGTCTTCTGGAGCTTTCAGTGGATTCATTTTCACTTAATAGGGTGGCCTTCAATCAACGATTTCATTTATTTATGTCTTCTTTTTTAAACTTTAATTTAGCAAAACATAGTAGAAGCCAAATCTTATTATGCTTCTCAGTCTGTGATTTAGCTAGTCCGCCTTTGCTGATAACATGTTCCAATCCATCAACATCATTGTAAATCTGAGATCTCTGGGTCTGAAATTATCACTGTTATTGCTTCCTGACTTCATGTGAAACATTCCCTTCCAGCAAACTTGCCCTCCTTTGGGGAATTGCCTTTTTTCATATTTGATGCCTCTTTTTTCAAAATGTTATACAGTTGACTCGACCAACAAAGGTTTGAACTACAAGGGTCCACTGCGGATTTTTTTTAATAGAAAATACTACAGTACTACACGATCCTTGGTTGGTTGATTCTGTGGATGAGCAACCAGGATACAGAGGGTTGACTTATACTTGAATTTTCCACTGTGCAGATGGTCAGTGACCTTAACCCCACATTGGTGAAGGGTCAACTGTAATTCCAACATGTGGGCAGTATCTGAGGGATCCTTCCTAACCTGGATGAACCAATCAGTTAGCCATCTGGTATTTGTTAAACATCTATTAGAAACAACACATCTAGGTGCCGTGGGAAATTTGGGGGAAAGGTATACATTGTAGGTTTTGCCTTAATTCTGCTTACATTCTAGCTGCAAGGGAAAACACACACGCATGAAAGGATAACTGATCACACAAGGCAGTAGATGATACTTGCTAAATAAATGATAGTAATCCCAAATGCTGTAGGAGTACGTGGAAGGAGGAAATCCTAGTAAAGGGAATCTTTATTGAGTAAAAGGACCTAGAGGGATGGGTAGGCATGGGCAGAGAAGGTGGCTAGAACTCTCTAGATGAAAACAAATTCCCAAAGAGGGCAAATGGTGTATGAGGAACACTCAGAGAAACTGAGGTTTGAGTGGTTATTTGAGGAACAAGCAGGATGTAAATGGTAAGGGGTCATGGGATCAGATTATAAAGGACCTTCCATGTCAGAATATGATTAGATTAATTAGCAAATCATAGCTTTAAGTATAACGTTTTTAGAGGTCGAAGAGATGAGGTCAAATCTCACTTTTTAAAATGAGGAAATTAAAACACAAGATGGATGTTTTATTTAAGTTTCTATCTATCTATATTTTATATTTTATCCACTTACAAAAAGCTTTTGAGATGTTTCCATTTGGCCCAACTCGTTACTTTTGGGTACTGTTCAACCAAGCACAAAGATAATTTCAAAATAAGCTCCTGTTGAATATGGCTGCTGCAAACACCAAAGTTATTTGGTTGGCCTAAAGTTTTTTTGGGTTTTTTTTGTTTGTTTTTGTTTTTTAATATTTATTTATTTATTTGGCTGCACTGGGTCCTAGTTGCGGCACGCGGGATCTTCAATTGAGGCATGCAAACTCTCAGTTGCGGCATGCATGTGGGATCTAGTTCCCTGACCAGGGATCGAACCCGGGCCGCCCGCACTGGGAGCACGGACTGTTAGCCACTGGACCACCAGGGAAGTCCCTGGCCTAAAGTTTTTAGTATGGTTTAATCAGTCTTTCATCTTTAAGTAAGTTACAGAAAGATCTATTGAAGTATACTCTAGTGATTCTGATTCATGAAGAGCCACAGTGCTAATGTGATTTGGAATCACTAGAAGCTTTTGCATGGGTTGGTCTAGGTGAAACCACCCACCACAACCTTTTCATCCCTTCCCCTGTGAATATTAGCCATCCTACAGAATTCAGGTCCTTTTCTATCTACTCTAGAAGGCTTACTCATCCATCTTTCCTATTAAGTCATTCTTCTCTCCCCTGATTTTCTGCAACATTTATTGTCTATGGCAGCCTTGTTGCACTCACTAAATGCCCTGTTTTTGTTTGTATTTTTTTATACTTTATTGAGGAATAATTTACATACAGTAAGATTCACAAGTCTTAAGTGTATCGCTTGATAAATGTTGACAAATGCATAATCATTATTTTGACCGACATGAAGAACACTTACATCACCCCCAAAAGTTCCCTATTGTCCCTTCGTAGTCTTATCCTTCCCCTATCCCAGGGCAACCACTGTTCTGATCTTAATCACCATAGATTTATTTTGACTATCCTTAAATCCAAATAAACAGACTCATAGATTGGAATGGAATCATGCAGTGTATGTACTCTTTTGAGTTTGGCTTCTCTCACTCAAGATAATGTTATTGAGATTCAGTCATGTTGCTTCATGAAGCCGTACTTTGTTCTTTTTTATTGCTGCATAGTATTCCATGGTAGAAATATGCCACAATTTGTTTATCTCCCTATTGATGGAAATTTGGATGTTGCCATTTTTCAATCTGAATATTTTTGTGCAAGTCATTTTGTGGACATACACACCATATCCCTTAAATAGATATCTTGGTGCAGAATTGTTGGGCCATAGGTATGCATACATAGATATGTATGTAACTTTATTAGAAACTATCAAAGAGTTTTCCAAAGTCACTCTACCAAATGTACTCCCACTAGAAAAATACAAATATTGCAATTGCTCATCATCTTTACCAACTTTTTATTGTCACCTTCTTTAATTTTAGCCATTCTGAAAATGTTAGAGGTATGTCATTGTGGTTTCCATGTATAGTTACCTGATGATTCATGATGAACACCTATTCATATACTTGAGAAGTCTTCAGATGTCATTTGTTGAGCATTTCTTCAAGTCTTTGGTCCATTTTTTTTAAAAAACATCTTTATTGGAGTATAATTGCTTTACAATGTTGTGTTAGTTTCTGCTATATAAAAAAGTGAATCAGCCATATGTATGTATATATCCCCATATACCCTCCCTCTTGCATCTCCCTCCCACCCTGCCTATCCCACTGCTCTAGGTCGTCACAAAGCACCGAACTGATCTCCCCATGCGATGCAGCTGCTTCCCACTAGCTATCTATTTTACATTTGGCAGTGTATATATGTCAATGCTACTCTCTCACTTCGTCCCAGATTAACCTTGCCCCTCCCTGTGTCCCCAAGTCCATTCTCTAGTAGGTCTGCGTCTTTATTCCTGTCCTGCCCCTAGGTTCATCAGAAGCATTTTTTCTATTTTCTTTTAAATTCCATATATATGTGTCAGCATATAGTATTTGTTTTTCTCTTTCTGACTTATTTCACTCTATATGACAGATTCTAGGTCCATCCACCTCACTACAAATAACTCAATTTCATTTCTTTATATGGGTGAGTAATATTCCATTGTATATATGTGCCACATCTTCTTTATCCATTCATCTGTTGATGGACACCTGGGTTGCTTCCATGTCCTGGCTATTGTAAATAGTGCTTCAATGAACACTGTGGTACATGACACTTTTTGAATTATGGTTTTCTCAGGATATATTCCCAGTAGTGGGATTGCTGGGTCATATGGTAGTTCTATTTTTAGTTTTTTAAGGAACCTCCATACTGTTCTCCATAGTGGCTGTATCAATTTCCATTCCCACCAACAATGCAAGAGGGTTCCCTTTTCTCCACACCCTCTCCAGCATTTATTGCTTGTAGATTTTTTGATGATGGCCATTCTGACTGGTGTGAGGTGATAGGTATCCCTCACTGTAGTTTTGATTTGCCCTTCTCTCATGATTAGTGATGTTGAGCATCCTTTAATGTGTTTGTTAGAACTGTGTATATCTTCTTTGGAGAAATGTCTATTTAGGTCTTCTGCCCATTTTTGAATTGGCTTGTTTGCTTTTTTGATACTGAGCTGCATGAGTTGCTTGTAAATTTTGGAGATTAATCCTTTGTCAGTCGCTTCATTTGCAAATATTTTCTCCCATTCTGAGGGTTGTCATTTTGTCTTGTTTATGTTTTCCTTTGCTGTGAAAAAGCTTTTAAGTTTCATTAGGGCCCATTTGTTTCTTTTTGTTTTTATTTCCATTTCTCTAGGAGGTGAGTCAAAAAGGATCTTGCTGTGATTTATGTCATGGAGTGTTCTGCCTATGTTTTCCTCCAAGAGTTTTATAGTGTCTGGCCTTACATTAAGGTCTTTAATCCATTTTGAGTTTATTTTTGTGTATGGTGTTAGGGAGTGTTTTAATTTCATTCTTTTACATGTAGCTGTCCAGTTTTCCCAGCACCACTTATTGCAGAGGCTGTCTTTCCTCCATTGTATATTCTTGCCTCCTTTATCAAAGATAAGGTGGCCATACGCGTGTGGGTTTATCTCTGGGCTTTCTATCCTGTACCATTGATCTATATATCTGTTTTTGTGCCAGTACCATACTGTCTTGATTACTGTAGTTTTGTAGTATAGTCTGAAGTCAGGGAGCCTGATTTCTCCAGCTGCATGTTTTCTTTCTCAAGATTGCTTTGACTATTCAGGGTCTTTTGTGTTTCCATGCAAATTGTGAAATTTTTGGTTCTAGTTCTGTGAAAAATGCCCATTGGTAGTTTGATAGGGATTGCATTGAATCTGTGGATTGCTTTGGGTAGTATAGTCATTTTCACAATGTTGATTCTTCCAATCAAAGAACATGATATATCTCTCCATCTGTTTGTATCATCTTTAATTTCTTTCATCAGTGTCTTATAGTTTTCTGCATACAGATCTTTTGTCTCCTTAGGTAGGTTTATTCCTAGGTATTTTATTCTTTTTGTTGCAATAGTAAATGGTAGTGTTTCCTTAATTTCTCTTTCAGATTTGTCATCATTAGTGTATAGGAATGCAAGAGCTTTCTGTGCATTAATTTTGTATCCTGTTACTTTACCAAATTCATTGATTAGCTCTAGTAGTTTTCTGGTAGCACCTTTAGGATTCTCTATGTATAGTATCATGTCATCTGCAAACAGTGACAGCTTTACTTCTTCTTTTCCGATTTGGATTCCTTTTATTTCTTTTTCTTCTCTGATTGCTGTGGCTAACACTTCCAAAACTATGTTGAATAATAGTGGTGAGAGTAGGCAACCTTGTCTTGTTCCTGATCTTAGTGGAAATGGTTTCAGTTTTTCACCATTGAGAATGATTGGGTTTGTCATATATGGCCTTTATTATGCTGAGGTAAGTTCCCTCTATACCTACTTTCTGGAGGGTTTTTATCATAAATGGGTGTTGAATTATGTCGAAAGCTTTTTCTGCATCTATTGAGATGATCATATGTTTTTTCTCCTTCAATTTGTTAATATGGTTTATCACATTGTTTGATTTGCGTATATTAAAGAATCCTTGCATTCCTGGGATAAACCCCACTTGATCATAGTGTATGATCCTCTTAATGTGCTGTTGGATTCTGTTTGCTAGTATTTTGTTGAGGATTTTTGCATCTATATTCATCAGTGATATTGGCGTATAGTTTTCTTTTTTTGTGACATCTTTGTCTGGTTTTGGTATCAGGGTGATGGTGGCCTTGTAGAATGAGTTTCGGAGTGTTCCTCCCTCTGCTATATTTTGGAAGAGTTTGAGAAGGATAGGTGTTAGCTCTTCTCTAAATGCTTGATAGAATTTGCCTGTGAAGCCGTCTGGTCCTGGGCTTTTGTTTGTTGGAAGATTTTTAATCACAGTTTCAATTTCAGTGCTTGTGGTTGGTCTGTTTATATTTTCTATTTCTTCCTGGTTCAGTCTCGGAAGGTTGCGCTCTTCTAAGAATTTGTCCATTTCTTCCAGGTTGTCCATTTTATTGGCATAGAGTTGCTTGTAGTAATCTCTCATGATCCTTTGTATTTCTGCAGTGTCAGTTGTTACTTCTCCTTTTCCATTTCTAATTCTGTTGATTTGAGTCTTCTCCCTTTTTTCTTGATGAGTCTGGTTAATGGTTTATCAATTTTGTTTATCTTCTCAAAGAACCAGCTTTTAGTTTTATTGATATTTGTTATCATTTCCTTCATTTCTTTTTCATTTATTTCAGATCAGATCTTTATGATTTCTTTCCTTCTGCTAACTTTGGTGTTCTTTTGTTCTTCTTTCTCTAATTGTTTTAGGTGTAAGGTTAGGTTGTTTATTTGAGATTTTTCTTGTTTCTTGAGGTAGGGTTGTATTGCTGTAAACTTCCCTCTTCAAACTGCTCTTGCTTCATCCCATTTGTTTTGGGTCATCATGTTTTCATTGTCATTTGTTTCTAGGTATTTTTTGATTTCCACTTTGATTTCTTCAGTGATCTCTTGGTTATTTTGTAGTGTATTGTTTAGCCTCCATGTGTTTGTATTTTTTACAGATTTTTTTCCTGTAAGTGATATCTAGTCTCATAGCGTTGTGGTCAGAAAAGATACTTGATACGATTTCAATTTTCTTAAAATTACCAAGGCTTGATTTGTGACCCCAGATATGATCTATCCTGGAGAATGTTACATGAGCACTTGAGAAGAAAGTGTAATCTGCTGTTTTTGGATGGAATGTCCTATAAATATCAATTAAGTCCATCTTGTTTAATATATCCTTTAAAGCTTGTGTTTCCTTATTTACTTTCATTTTGGATGATCTGTCCATTGGTGAAAGTGGGGTGTTAAAGCCCCCTACTATTATTGTGTTACTGTCGATTTCCCCTTTTATGGCTGTTAGCATTTGCCTTATGTGTTGAGGTGCTCCTATGTTGCATACATAAATATTCACAATTGTTATATCTTCTTCTTGGATTGATTCCTTGATCATTATGTAGTGTTCTTACAAGAAGGAGCTTTCTAATGAGCGAAACAAGCTACAAATTCATTTCTGTGACATTCCATGAGATCATTTATTACCGGTATTGTGTGAAGCACTACAAATCTGAATGAAATTTGATCCCTGCTTTCATGGAATTCACAGTCTAGTAGGGAGACAGATATATACTTGCTTATATTAGTTTGCTTGGGCAATCATAACAAATACCACACAATGGGGGGCTTGAACAACAAAAATTATCATCTCACAGTTCTGGAGGCTAGAAGTCCAAGATCAAGGTTCTGACAGATTTGGTTTCTGAGGAAACCTCCTACCTCCATGGCCTGTTGCTGCCTCTTCACATGGCTGTCCCTCTGTGTACATGTGCCCGTATTCTCTCTCTGTGTGTCCAAATTTCCTCTCCTTATAAGGGACACTAGTCAGATGAGATTAGAACCCACCCTAACCAACTCATTTTAACTTAATCACCACTTTCAAGGTCATATCTTCAAATACAATCACATTCTGAGGTACTGGGATTGGGACTTTAACATATGAATTTTGGGGGGACTCACTTCAGCCCATAACAATGCTTGTATTATTATATGACTGGGTAATAATAAGGTGAGATGTTTTAGTAAAGTGTAGATTTTACTAAATGAAGGACAGTGAGTTTTAGAAAAGAATAGCCTTGCTAGTGCTAAAGATCCTTAAGGAAGAGTAAGAAAATTAGTGTTACTACTTTCTCAGTTAATCCCTAAAAAAATACCACTTGGTACGAAGTAGAAACCAGTTGGAGGTGCCACTTGTCCTGGTTTATGAAATATTATTTTTCTCTTAATTTAAAGAGAAAAATGATCTGATATTTAATGTGTCACTTCTAGGAAGAGATCCAGAGTTTAATTTACCTTTTCATTGAGATTTGTATTGTTTCTTTGACGTGTCAATGCAAAAATCATTTGGGAGGGGTTTACTCTGTCATTAACATTCAGATACTAAAGTTCTATTTACCGTAATTTCACCTGAAAGTGACTGAAGGTGTGTTTTGATTCCAACAGTTTATTTATGGCAGTCTATTCCAGGAATTGTTTGGAGGTGGAAGGAAATAAAATATTATGTTTCCCTCACCACTCAAATTAAGGTGCAGAGAAGTGAGCACAGCATGAAACTGAATGAATAGACAAAATCAATCCATCAGTCAATCTTTGATTTATTTACCCAACAATCTACTCAGACAAGTGTTTGTTAAATGAAGGAATAGTCAATCAATGAGGTATTTATTGAACACCTATTATTTGTTAAGACTATGCTGAGCTCCATGGGGAGCACAAAACTAGATGAAACAAGAAAGTTACAATTACCTTGTGAGATAAAACTACCAAACATGAGATAGAGAACAATTAAATGATTAATTGTGTAGTAGTAATGATAAATTAGGTGGGAAAAATCAGTAAAGATTTTATAGAAGAAACTGTACACAAACAGAATCTTAGATGATGACTATAATTTGACTCGAGGACTTCCCTGGTTGCGCAGTGGTTAAGAATCCGCCTGCCAATGCAGGGGACAAGGGTTCAATCCCTGGTCCGGGAAGATCCCACATGCCATGGAACAACTAAGCCCGTGCACAACTACTGAGCCTGTGCTCTAGAGCCCTCGAGCCGCAACTACTCAAGCCCGCATGCTCTAGGTCCTGCGTGCCACAACTACTGAGCCCGAGTGCTGCAACTCCTGAAGCCCACGTGCCTAGAGCCCGTGTTCCGCAACAAGAAAAGCCACCACAATGAGAAGCCCCGCACCTCAACGAAGAGTAGCCCCTACTAGCCATAACTAGAGAAAGCCCGTGTGCAACGAAGACCCAATGCAGCCAAAAAAAAAAAAAAATTGACTCGAGGGTCAATAGTGGGAAGGACATTCTGGTGAGGAAAATGATATTACACAACGTGGAAATAACACCAAGCATGGAAAGTTGGTGGGGCTGCCAGACCGCCAGACCACCAGACTAAATCATGTGATGTGAATTAAGGAAGAGTGGGAGATAACATTGGAAATGTTGGCAGATGGCCTTAAACATCAGACTGATAAGCTTCGACATGAAGTAATGAAGCAATGATATACACAGATCTCTTGAATGTGCCTTTCCAGTGAAGTGACATGATGAAACGTGTCCAGGTAAGGTAAGAGAAAAAGAGGTAAGAATGTGACAGGGCAGCACAAGGAAGTTACAGCAATCTGGGCAAGTGGTAAGGAAGCCTGAGGAGTAGTGTGGGAATGGAGGGGAAGGACATGAGATGTGGTGAAGAAAAAATAGGATTATGTCACAGGAAGTTTTAGATCACTAAATCTGAGTAACTGGCAAAATGGTAATACCACTGACAGAGTGAAGACAAAGAGATTGGATCTGTTTGGCAGAAGAGGGCAATGATTATAGTCTGATGAGATTGGGGTGCAAGTGAATAATCCAAGCGGAATGACCCATAGGCTCTTGGAGGTAAAGAACTGGAGTTTGGGTAAGAAAACTGACTTGGAAATACAAGCATTTCACATAGAACTTTCTGCAGCTAGGTGTTCTGTACATTACCTTTGGATGGAATAGAATATAGATATACATGTGAAACACAATTTATGTGTTTAGGATCAATGGAGTAACAATGTCAACTAAAGTGAGGAGAATGGAATGAGCTGAGCAAAGAATCGGTTCGGGAGACTGAGAAGAGCAGTGGGAGAGCCAGAAGACTGAAATGTAGTGAGAGCCAAAGGAAGATAGAGTTTCACAGAGACAGGGAGTGCCCAGAGATGGGGGAGGGATGTGGCAGGAGAACCATCAATACTGTCAACTTCAATGGAGACTCCAAGATAATGAAGAGCTAAGAACAGACCATTTGACTTATAAAGCACCACTGAGCATCCAAAAGAGTTGCTTTAATTGAGTAACAGAAATGAAACCCCGGGGCTGAGAATTAAAGGTTAAGAATGAGACAAGGAGAGAGATGCACGTCCTGTCGCAGAAGACTTGACGATCAAGTAGGTTGAGAATGGGAGTGCAGAGGCCTGCCATATTTGGGGTTTTGTGGGGAGTAGAACACACCCCGACTATAACCCCTGAGAGGAGATACCCCTGAAGATGTGTAATAGTCTAGGTTGGTGGTACCAAGTGCCTGAACCGACAGGATTTGGTCTCTGGAGGACAAGTGAAGACAATAACCCGGACTATGAAAACTAAACAAATACTGCTTAGCTGTTTACAAAGCAGTTTGAGGACTCCAAGAAATAAGTATCATTGTCTCTACAAAACAAGCTCAGTAGAAGCACAAGCAGTCAGAACAATGAGCAAATCACAATATGGGTCCATGCTTATCCAGTGCAATCGACTGTTTGTGTTCTGTGTTGCCACTACCTTGATTAAAACACCCAATGATGCCCCTGAGTGGTTTAAAAGCTGACACTTGAAATCATCCCATGCAGTTTCACCAAAATTACTAAATTAAGGTTAACAAATTGGCTTCATCTCACGTGCCAACTATGATAAGTTGGTTGTGGCTGTTAAGTGTGCAGTGTTAAGAAAGATTCTGAGGCTTGTCAGGAAAGGGTACATTTTGATTAGCAACTTTGGACCTGGCCCTTATAAGGGCATCTCGTAGCACTGATGTTTCCCATCTTCTACCTTCCTACAAAATGATTATCTCTTACGATAGAAGATGCATGAAAACAATGACACTAGAAAATTTGCTCTTTATCCATTCTACACATTAAGTTTAGTTGAGGCAAAAGTCTGTGTTACAAATGCAAAACCGTCTCATGATAGAAAACAGCAAATGAATAAGAAAGAGCCTGGAAATGAAACTAGAAAAGCATAGGGAGTAACATGAGGGCGGAGGAGAGAGAGAGGGATGAACAGATAAAGGAAAGGGGCAGAAATAGAAAGGGAAACAGAGGAAGATGGGTCTCTATCCTCTTCCCATTTTTTTCTTCCTCAAGTCTTCTCTTATTTTCTCCTCTCCTGCTTTCAATCTGGATTTGGCAGCCTGGGGTCCACAAGGCATGTTCCAGACCATCTTGCAGCTATCTGTAGAACTCCCTATGTCTCAGAGGACATCAAAGTCACATGACAACTGCATTAAAAAAATTCCTCCTGGCTGTCCAGTGGTTAGGACTCCAAGCTTAGCTTCCACTCACTGCAGGCAGCACAGGTTCGATCACTAGTTGGGGAACTAAGATCCCACGTGCCGTGCAGTATGACCAAAAAAAAAAAAAGAATTCCTCCCGTCAGTGACTAAAACCTACTTGAATCTTAACTGTCTAAGACATGTACCTTTCACAGATAACAGATAAGCCAGCAATTTAACCATATGTGTGGTCCCTTACGCTGACCTGGGCTTTTTATTCAAAACCGGTCCAGAATCTCCATTTAAATTCCAGTCTTGGTCCTTGAAAATGTCTATGCTCGCACATCCAACTAGAGGCACTATGAAATATTTATTTAACCTTCAAGCCTAGGACTTTGCAGCAAATGGACTTGTTTTGACTGTACTAAAAGCTTACAGAAGTCATCAGTGGCCTTTTGAGTTTAATTCAGTGTCACAAAAACAATTCAGGCCAGGAATGGAAAAAAATTCAAAACCACTGCTTGTCTTGATATCTGAATGTAAATTATTTATACTCTCTCATCCTGGAGACAGTGAGTAGAATGGAAAGACTCAGCAATTTTCTTTGTAAAGCTGGGAGGAGAATAAAAAGAATTAGCACGGACCAGGTGAGACAAAAAGGTATATATTCTTTAATGCAGTACTTAATTTAAAACCACAAATTGGCCTACCCTTCTGGTATTTCCTTTTAAAATGACCAGACCACAGTCCAGGAATAGGCTTCCTAAATAGCTTACAGCTTAACTCTTCTATTATAGAAACAAAATAATGTGCTGGGTGGCCTCAAAACAAGGTGTTCCCGGTGTATGGCTCCTTCCCAAAGGGGACCTCCTGCATTTGCCTTGTGTGCAATTCCCCACCATCTCTAGGATCTAGTCCCCTCATCTGTATGTCATTCGCCAAATGAGTTGTCAGGCCAAATGAAAGTAAAAGAACTCAGTGGGACTAAAAATATACAGCAGGTTTCAGGAGAAATGAAATATTTATTATGGATAACTTGGGTCTGGCTTACTTGTATATGAGAACATTATCCTGGCGCTGTAAGAAAAAAGTATTCTAAGATCCTGAAGCTGGATTCATGCAGGGTCTTCTTAGGGATGACCAGGGTGCTCTGAAGAATATCCCCAGCTAAAGGCAGGGTGACACAAAGGGTCCACCTCAGCCTAATAGGAGTCCAGGGGTATGTATCCCTTCAAACAAGTGATATTAGCTTCCAGGGAGAGGCTCTTCTCATGCAATTTAGAGCATCCTTTTTGAGGAGTCTGATCTTTATGCCATATAAAGGCACTTATGAGCACAAAGCCTCCTTCTGGCTGGAGTAGGAGCTCTGATAATGAAGGGAGGAGCCTTGAGGGCAACGGTGAACGTGACAAGTGAGGACATTCATTCTTTTGTCTGATGACATTTATTCACGAGTTCTTTCACTGACTTATTTAACAAACCTCCTTCACAGGCAAACTCCTATCACAAAGGAGGATGTAAGAAGCATAGGGAGACATGGCCGCTGCCCTCTGGGAGCCTCTGGCCTAATGAGACAGACAGACACTTAGGGGATTCTTAGAATCAGTCTCGATTTTAATGTGATTTATTGTTTTCTTTTGAGTTCTCACAATACCTTCATTATCAAAAACTTGGATACAGAATAGCACAATACAAGGTTAAAAGTCACTTCCGTCTAAAGACGACACCTCATTGGGTGTAAATCCCTTTATTCCTATATATGTCTGCACAGGTATCACATGCTACCTGCTGGCTTAAGTCTTTTTTGTTAATTGAAGTATAGTTGATTTACATTGTTGTGTTAATTTCTGCTGTATAGCAAAGTGATTCAGTTATATATATATATATATTCTTTTTCATATTCTTTTCCTTTATGGTTTATTACAGGATATTGAATATAGTTCCCTGTGCTATACGGTAGGACCTGTTGTTTATCCATCTTATATATACTAGTTTGCATCTGCTAACCCCAAACTCCCACTCCATCCCTTCTCTACCTGTTCTCCCCCTTGGCAACCACAGTCTGTTCTCTATGTCTGTGAGTCTGTTCTCTATGTCTGTGAGTCTGTTTCTGTCTCATAGATAAGTTCTTTTATGTCGTATTCTAGATTCCACATATAAGTGATATCATATGGTATTTGTCTTTCTCTGTCTGAGTTACTTCACTTAGTATGATAATCTCTATGTCCACACATGTTTAAGTCTTAAAGTTAGAGACTGGGTAATGCCTACTTTCATTCTAGGTGAAGAAGAGGGAGTCCTGCACCAAGATCTGGGAGACCAGACATTGGGGACAATCTGCTGTGTAACTGTCAATCAGTCACTTAACCAGCCTGGCCTCAGTTCCCTCCTCTCTACAGTTCAAGTGCGTGGACTCTCTCTCTGAGGTCCCTGCCAGGTTTAGATCGCTAGAGTCAAGACTGGTCTGTTTAAATGTCACATTGTCCAGGTAAAATGGACTTATAATTCAATATCCATACATGATATACTTAAAACACATAGGCATTGTATATAAGAAGATAACTGAGACTCTGCTTTATTTAAATTTCTCTTAGACTTAAGAATCCTCTGTAAATGGCATCCCAGGGAAAGTGCCATTTAATACAGAGATGAACCACTTTTACTTACAGAGGAGTTGACCTCTAAGGCGGGGGTCCTCTGAATTGTGTTCTGAACAAAAGCCACAGTCTCTCCCAGCTGCTCCTTTACAACCTCCGCCCTGCAGCAGTGTTTTGCCGCATCCATTAGCATTCAGTAGCAGATCTCCTGCAGACCGGGTCCCGCACGCAGCAGAGGCCATGATGAAATTTCAGTTTGTTAAGAGGAATGGACTTTGTCTTGAAGAAGGTGATGGGTCACAGGAGCTATTAGCTAATAGCCTGTATCACCCAAAGTCTTGTCCTTGGCAGATGATAAGTAGTGAAAACAGGGGTGAATGTTCATGGCCACATTTCTGTTTGCCTTTTGCTTCAAACCTTGTGGGTATGAGGGTGGATAAAAGGATACAAGTTCATAAGACCTGGGAGCGTAGTCTGGGCCTCCATCTGGCCTTTTGCTTTGGGTCCCCACCAGCTTAAGCTTTATGATGAATAAACTCCTTTCTATTTTCAGTACCTAGCAGAATTGATAAAAGAGCCTTTGATGTTAATAAGCCTGGGTCTAAACAGCATGAAGTCAAGTGAATCTAGATAATTTGATTAGTATCCATGAATCAGCCTAAAAAATGCAGTACACAGTCTCCTGAATTCTTGGGAAACTGAAGATTCAGACATGGCTGCCTATGGTTTATTTTTCTGTTCCAGTGATGCTGCAGAAAAGCCCTTTAAAATATTCACCACATGCAAATGTACTCAGCTGAATCTGGAAATCCTAGCAAAGGACTCTAATCTCCAGCAAATCTGCCATTCTTGACAATTAATTCCACCAAAGAATTTTTTTTCTTAGATCTAATGGGGTTTACCATCTTTTACAGACATCATTTTTAAGGAGGATGGCCCTCTTTTAAAATAAGCAGCTGTAGGTCTAATTTGTTATTCTGGTATCAATTTGATCATCTCACTAACAATTTTTTAGAAGATACCCAGATGCTTCTTAGAGCCTTTTGAATATGTATGATTTAAAGATGAATTATGCTAATCTAGGCCAACTGGTCTCCTTCCCACATATGATTAACCATTATGTGGGCCTAACAGGAGATTGGTTATTAGATTATTTCTTAATAAAGGAAAAAGGAAAGGAGACAGAGCCTGATGGATTCATAGGGCTCTCTAGAGAAGACACGCTGTGGCCTGAAAGCATTTAGAGGCCATAAAGATAGGGAGCCTTCTGGAAAACTCCATCAAGCCTTTCTGTTCTGAATGTGGTAAATTACAGTCCTAAGGGGATGAACCAATGCCTGTCTTGCTCTAACCAACTAAATTTTAAACACAAGTCACCATCTGTGCCCAAAGCCTCTGATCCAGACGAGTTTCATTCCTGTGGAGCTAATATTTTTCCTCCATATTTCTGACCATCTCCAGTGAGGGTGATTAAACATCCGAAGTAATAGGGTGCCATCCTCAGGCCATCAATATCTCCAGGCAAAATTAAGCTAATGGCCTTGAAAAAATCAATTAACTCCATCATTCTGAAGTACAGCATCCCCCAGCTTACTTAGAGCTTTCTCCTCCTGGAAACGTTGTCTGCAGGCAGAATTGCAAGCCCTCTCAGGTTGAGTCACTTGGCTTCATCAGTGGCCCTGAGGACATTCCGTGAGGAAGACGGGGACTTCCATGATGCCTAATGACTTGCAGGAGTGAACTCACATTCATCTTGCTGCTAGTGGGTAGTGCCTTGAATGCCTGCTTCTAGATGGCAGATGAAACACTCAAACCCATGAAAAGCGTGCTCATGATAGCATATGCACAGGAGGCAGTGGCAGAAATTCCTGGCGTTTTTCAGATAATGAGGTAACTCTGCATTGCCTAGAAGCCTTGAGTACCAAGGGCTTAGGGGGGATGTCCTAGCAATATAGTCCTTTACTGGAGTAGAGAATCTTATTAAGCCTAAGAGAGGGAGGTAGGGTAGGACATGGAGCTGGGGCAGAGATGAGGAGCCAGCAGCTTCGAATCCCAGCTGGCTGGGCTTTAGGTCGCCCAGTGAAACAAGGACTAGAGCCCGTTTTTTTCTAGTAGACTTTATTTTTTAGAGCAGTGGTGGGTTCACAGCGAAACTGAGAAGGTACAGAGATTTCCCATAACGTACATGTATAGCATCACTTACCAGAGTGGTACATTTGTTACAACTGATGAACCTACATTGATACATCATGATCACCCAGAGTCCATAATTTACATTAGGGTTAATTCTTTGTGTTTACATTCCATGGATTTGGACAAATGTGTTGACCATTGATTTCAGCACCATACAGAATATTTCCACTGCCCCCCAAAATCCTCTGTGCTCTTCCTCTTTTCCCCAACCCCTGGCAACCACTGGTCTTTTTACTGTTTGCATAGTTTTGTCTTTTCAAGAATGTAATATATTTGAAATCACACAGTATGTAGCATTTTCAGATGGGCTTATTTCACTTGGTTATATGCATTAATTTTCTGCCATGTCCTTTCATAACTTTTCTTTTAGCACTGAATACCATTCCATTATCTGGATATACCACTATTCTTAATCCATTCACCTACTGAAGGGCATCTTGGTTGCTTCCAAGTTTTGGCAATCATGAATAAAGCTGCTCTAAACATCCGTGTGCAGTTCTTCTGTGTGGAGACAGGTTTTCAACTCCTGTGAGAATTCACATTTTTTTGGCTCACAATGGAGTTCTCTTTTCATAATGCCTTGGATTTATCTCCTCTTTTATCACTTCTCTGTGGAATCCCGTGACTTATAATTTCTGGGTCTATGACATCTTTGAATCAATAGATGTCAAGGGTTAAAAGAAAAGTTTTGATCAATCCACTCTAGCTCCTTTATTTTTCAGAAATGACAACCAGCCCAGAGAGGTTAAGTCGTTTGCCCCAGGGAACATCATGGAAACTGGCCTCTGATTCCAGGGCTGATGCTCTTCCCCCTGCCCTTTGTAAAAGGGGTTGCAGAGCCTTCTTTCTTGGAGGTTTTTTAATTAACTAAAGTTATCCGTATGGGATGATGTAAATGTGATCTTGTACAACGCTAAGAGGAAGGACCAAGTCTAGAAGATCTCACCTGCTAGAGGCAATTTCTGTTGTTACCTTTTTCTTGAATGCGTAGTGTCTCAGTTTATCCTTTTGGAGGTAGACAGAACAAAGACTTTGTTCCTATTTCATGAATGAGAAAGTGACACAGCAGGTCCAGGGCCAGAGTCTTCTGCCCCCTGGTGCAATGAATGGGGCAACCCTTGCTCCTTCCTAAAGGGTGGAAGGGAGAGCCCTGCCACCCATGCAGGTATATGGAGGAGTGTGTTCTCTGTATGTTTGCTGGAAGGGAACAGTTTCCATGGAGGAATCACAGCTCTGCAAATCCCCTACCTTCCGCCACCTGCCAGCTAACTGGATAAACATGCTGAGTATGTTGATATCCAAGTACCTAACCCATGATATTGAAATTATTTGTTTATAGGTCTTCTCTTAATCAGACTATAAGATCATTAAGGACAAAGCCACAAAACAGCCTATCAGTAAATATACGCTGAATGGCATTTACGTATAATCTAGAAACTACCTTTTATGAAGAGTGCTGACGACTAAAGAATTGAAATAAAAATGTGATGCTTTTATAACTTTGCATCCACAGCTTTGGCTCTTTAGCATGGGTTATTACACCTATCTCATCTGGAATGTCTAACCTACTTTAATAAGTGGTTTGACTGTACTTGGTCCTCAGGCTTTTCATCACAGGAAGCAGTTTTATAGATCAGATGATAAACAGGGGGGAAGTCACTTTTAAAAGCACCAGTCAGTTCCTTGAAGAAAAGATTTAGTGCGGATACTTAGGGAAAAGAATATTATTATGCTGAGTGTCTCAGCTGTCAGGTTGTGGAAAGAAAAAAAGTATTGGAGATGGTGGTACTGAAATGCTACTCCTAGACACCTCCAATAACAGCATCTTAATTAGGATGAAAGGGAAATGATGGAGGTTGACAGAGTGCCACGTATGAGAGGGTAATACAGCAAGAGAACCGACAAGTGAGGAAGAACAGGAAAAGATGATAGAGTTATAATGATTTCTTGAATGAGTCAGCTGTTTGCTTGAACATTTTCATTGATGCTGCTACAGTATAATCCTGCATCTCCAATATCCCTGATCTTCAGTACAGCTGACCTCAGTACAGATGCACTGTTAGGCAGCTTGTGTGTGTGTGTGTGTGTGTGTGTGCACATGTGTTCAGAGGTATCAGGAGAATCATAAGAGCAAATCAATGAGCTTTACGTCTTAAAAGTTCAGTCCTCAGAAATGACTCATTTCTTCCAAAGAATCTTCTCTTCATGATGGATAGGTAGTCAATTCCTGTCAGCTAATGCAAACATCCCCCTCATGGTCTGGAAAGATAAAGAGGTTCTCTCCAAGGAAGGACATAACAATAGCTCTTTCATGATTATATGCAGAGAGAAGACAGAAATAGGATTTCGGCTCTGTGAAAGACGGTAAAGGGAAAACACAATCACAAAGCACTGAATTCTTTGGAAGACTTCGTTAGTCCACGCTATGCTGTTAGCTGCCTATGTGACCTTGGACACTAAGATCTTTAAGATCCCTCCTAGGTACATTAGCTTAGAGCTATAATGCATTTCCTCGCATACATTTCAATCTGAGATTCTGTAATAGAAATTATTCTACACAGTCAGCTATACCATTCATTCATCATGTGCTATTTGATCCAGCTAATAGTATCGAACACTATTATATGCCGAACACCATATTGGAACCTCCCTGAAGGCAGTTTCATTTTCATATTTTCTACCGTCTAATCCACTGTCATTGGGGGCTCAGTAATTATTTGTTGGATTGAGTAGAATGGTATCCTTCAGTCAAAGTCAAAGCCTAGACATGCTGTTTTAGTGCTATAATACTTCACTGTGTTAGAAATGGTAAAAGTCTTGAAGCCAGAGAGGCCAGAATTCAAATTGCAACTCAGCCACTGCTTGGAAACCTTGGGCGAGTTACTTAACTTCAAGGTGCCTCAGTTTTTTCCGTTGTAAAATGGGAATGACAATTCCAATTTTAGAGGGTAGTTGTTAGGATTAAATATAGATGACCATGTAAAACAGTCCTCAGAGGTTTCATGTAGGTTTCTGGGGTTCTACTTTATAATTACTGCATTTACCTTGCAGTTTTCCTCTGAACTAATGCTGTTCTGGTGCTCTGAGGGTTAGCCCAGTTCTTAGAAGCTCATTCAATGGGAAAAATATAACTCAGAAGTTTCATCATAAGGTAACAGGAAAATGCATCATGGTGCAGTGGAAGTGGACTAACCTGGGTCAGGTGGCTGGGTGAAATTCCAGGTATGCCATCACTAGCAAGTTACTATCGGCAAGTAGCGTACACTATTAGCAAGTTCCTTAAGCCTCTCTGAAACTCTGTTTTGTTGTCTGTTAACTACTGGGATAAAAACCAACTTCCAACATTCATTATGCACTTTTAATCAACAAGTATTTATTAAGAGTCACTGAGTGGCGGGTATTCAGAATGCAGACAAGACTGAGATATTTCCTGTCCCTTTTGAGTTCATCAACTAGGAATATTGTAAGGACCACATCAAACCAGATGTTACATGGTAAACACCTGGCGCATACTCGGTGTCTGATAAATACCCAGAGTGTCATCTGCCAAATGGAGGGTTCTTTCAGGGCAGCCCATCTCCCATTCTCCCCCGCCACTTTGATTCCAGAAGATGAACTTAACATGCTTCCTATCATGCTTCAGAAAGAATAGACAGCACAGGGTAAAGACTCCCTCAGCTTTCTTTCTACTCTAGTCTCTTCGATTTCAAGTTACTCAAGTTATCTCATAATTCACATGAGAGGAAAATTCCATGGAAACCCAGGAAAGCCATATTAAGTTAAGTAAGGTTAGGAAATGCAGCAAACCCAGGCTGGAGGAGAAACAGGAACTGCAGAGCTGGGTCTTTGAATCTTTCCCCCTTGCTGGGCCAGGGGGCCCAGTGCCTTTCAGGCAGAGAGGAGCCTGGGGACCAGACACTGCACATGAGGAGTCCAGACATGGCAGAACCCTAGAACACCAAGCTGTTTTAGCTGGGGAGTGAGGGATGGGTACGGTGTTGGGTACAGAATTGATTTTTAAAAATATAACGGTCATATTCATTGATCATATTAAGTGATATTGTGTAGGCATCCTTGGTAATTTCCAACTGCCTTAATGAAAATCAAATCTCAGTTCCTCAGTATCGCAAATACAGAAGAACTCTATGTGGAGTGCAGGTGGGACCTAGACCTCAGAGTCCCCAACCCTGTCACCTGAGATTTACTTGCCCGATGGGGCTTTCTAGCTAACTGCCAATCTTGGAAGACTGGTGCAAACCTTGTGCATTCCATACAAACCTAACATACTTAGGAGAGACTCAATAAGCATTTATCTGTTCAACCAATAAAATTTCAGGTATAAAGCAGAGGAAGTGAGTCCAAAAACCTCTGGTAATTCTGGTTTTTAGTGACTTAAGGGCACACTGTAAATTCATACCTCGGCTTTCAGATCAACTGACCATATCCATCACTTTCATTTGACACAAAATCCTTTATCTCTGAAGAGATGGGACAACATTTCAATTGCCCTGCCAGCATCAATCTTTCTACTTTGAGTGCGTTGAGCCTGAAATAAGAATTAGTGGGAGCACATTTAAATTCAGAAGAAACAGAATTTAAATTATATTTTGTATCATAGAAGTAAATTCAAACCCATAGGTCCACAATTGGAGGCTTTATATGGTAAATAAGTATTTATGTTTAAATTTTTTTCTAAGCAAAAACTAGTCAATATACAGTTTTCTTCACCACCGCTTCTTATAGCATCTCATTTCCACCCATGAAATCTTTTTATTAGAAACATTTTTCTAGAGCGCACTCTAAATGTCTTAAAAATGTTTAAACTTCCATTCTTATGATACTATTATTCAAACATTAGATTTATTTCTTATTGGCCTTTTTTTCTTTGAACATCCAATTCCAATGGGTTACCCCAAAAGAGTCTAATTCTTTCTCAAATGTTTATCTTCAGGTCATCTTTTCATGGGTGCTCCAAAGTGAAAAGTCTTCTTCCCATGCAGCTTCCAAGTCTTTGTATTTGATTAAAAGTACCTTTTAAGCCCACTTTCTTTCCTAGATTCTACAGTGGAAATGCTTGCCTCTCCCAGATCAATATGGGTATTGAGTTCCTGATACCCTCTTCTGATCCTTAAAATGAATTACTTACTTTTCTCTGAGTCCCTCCCTCGCCTGCAACAGAACTTCTAATAGAAAAGTCAACTCTTGTATAACATGAAAAATACTGGGTCAGGAGTTAGAAGACCCAACATCCAATCTCCCATCTGCTATTTGTAAACTGTAAGAACTTTCACAAGTTACATAAGCTCTTGGAGCCTGAATTTCTTCATCTGTGAAAGACGGGTAAAGACTCATCCTTGCAGGTTGTTAAATTTTAAAAGATCACTGTGTAAATGCACCTAATGTAGTTCTGGGGACTTAGCAGGTGGTCAGAAAGTAGACCGACGTTGAACATACCATATTTTTGGACTCACGTATCTCCTGTCTAGGCTACTACAATAATTTCTTAACTGATTGGGTTTCTTTTCCTCTTGAATCCACCCTGCATTACAGTGCCAGATTAATTGTCTAAAAGCATCGCTTTTATTATGTCACCCTCTTGGCTTAAGGATATATATCAATAAAGAATAAAAACCCTCACTCTGACATTCAGAGTCCTCTGTGACCTATGACAACATGACAACACAGAATCTCACCTCCAACCCGGCCAGTATTTGCAACACCCCTGCCTCTCCCTCCCCTGCTCAGCCTTTACCCTCATCTGTGGGTTCCAGTCCTTTCCTCCCTGAGCTTTCCTCACTCCCTCATCTAGTTCATAAGCCTTTGCAACTAGTTCTATCCAAACTTTGTCTCTTTAATCTCTTATCCTCCAAGAGTCCCTACATATATAACACACCCATATTTTCTGTAGTATATATTTCGTACACACATATTTCTGTAATCTATATTCAATGCATGAGTAAAAACACAATGTGGCGTGTATAGCACTTTCTTTGTCCCATATGTGGAAATTTCATCACCCCTAACAAGGTTACGAGCTACCTGAAGGCAAGAGCCGTGCTACCTTCTAGCTCAGGTCTGGGTAGAAAGTTGGCTGCCAGTGAATATACACCTCTAAGATGTACATAACTTACTGTGCTTTTGTGAACTAAATTTCTTCTTTTTTTAGTCAACGCTCACAACACTGGTTTTGTACCCCTGCAACATACCTCCCCTGTCCTCTGAGCACTCACAACCTGAGAGAGGCAGATAACTATGTTAAATAGAGGTGTATTAGTGCGAAACGCATAGCAGCACAGACAACAACCAATTCTACCAGTGGCCCCATTACTGAGAGCCTACTATGTGCCACACACTGGAGCGTCTGTCACAGAAACTTGAGCATAGATTGTTTCACTTCATCCTCTCAAAAACCTCTGAACTGGAGAGCTGGGTGTGGACCTCCTTTTCTCCATGCTCAGAGCAGCCAAGGGGATTCTCTGAAGTCATGGGGCCAGTAAGAGCCCGGACTGGAATGTGGTTGTGGGCCTGTCTGAGCCTAAAAGGATTTCACCACCAGGCACATCATTCTCTTCGTCACCAGGCCCACTTTTCCTCCCCTTCAGCGGGTGTAGGAGCTGTCACTCTGCCTGCTGAATGCATGTCACCTTTCTGGGTGGTTCTTTCTCCTTTTCTCCTAAAGCTCTTCCCATCCTAACAGCAGGGGCCTGGGACCTCCTCTCCTGACCCAATCACAGGCCAGGTTTCTGCCTTTGCTGCTAACTCTTGGCCAGACAGCGCTGCCTCTGTCCTCTGCTGATTCTCCCCACGCAAGAACCTGCAGTGATAAAGTGATTTTCTGGGTTCCCACAGCTGCCTCCTTCCCTCCCCAAAACCACTCTCCCTACACAGAGAGTATTTGAAACTGCCACTGCCCATCTTGCGTGCCCCAGGGCTGAGCCTACATTTGGAACTTCCCAGGGCTGCTGCTGTAACCACGCCCACTCCTGGGAAGAAGATTCTGGGCTAGTGACTGCTTCCAGCTTCCTTAGGCCCCTGGCCTGGGGTCAGGAAGGAAGAGGACTGCGGTGCATTGATTTCTTTTGGGGGTCCCTGGCCTAGTGCTAGAACCTCTAAGATGGGTTGCTTCATTTAACCCTCACAATAATTCTGCGAGAGGAATATTATCATCCCTGGTTTTGCATGGAAGGGAGTTGGGGTGCAGAGAAACTAGGTGTCTGGCTAAAATCTCGCAGCAGGGCAGGGGTTCAGAAGCCCAGTGCACTTGCCCAGTCTCAGAGCGTCTCTGCCCTGGAGCGCACGGTGGTTTTATGTGGAGCCCGACCCCCAGCAGGACGCGGTAGGTGAAGAGAAAACTGAGCTCAGCATCCTTCACCTCTCCCTTCAGTAAGCCCCTTCTCTTGCCTCTCTTCTATCAGATCACATTTATCGAGGGACCCACACGTGCCAGGCACTATGCAAAGCACTTCACAGGTATTACTTCGTTTGGCTCTCCAAGCAGTTCTATGAGCATGCGCGTTATTACTAACCCCATTTTACTGATGAGGCAACTGAGGCATGCGGGAGCTTGGTGCTTGCCAGTGAATAAAGGCAGAGCTATGCACTCGTTCCAGATGAGAGAGTGGCATGGAATTATATACACTACCAAATGTAAAATAGATAGCTAGTGGGAAGTAGCTGCATAGCACAGGGAGATCAGCTCGGTGCTTTGTGACCACCTAGAGGGGTGGGAGGGAGATGCAAGAGGGAGGGGATACGGGGATATATGTATACGTATAGCTGATTCACTTTGTTATACAGCAGAAACTAACACAACATTAAAGCAATTATACTCCAATAAAGATGTTAAATAAATAAATAAATAAATAAATATTTTTTAAAAAAACCAAAATCAACTTTCCTCTCCCAATGCTTCCACGATGAGGGTTCCCTGAGGGGATCTGACCCTGTCTTCCCGCCTCTTGACACTTCACGGGAATTAACTCAGTCAAACCAGGGATGATTTTTGGCCTTCCTTTTTTTTCTCCTAAATTCAAGTTTTTTCCTTTCTCCTCCACCTTGAAGTCCTCCTTACTAAGTCTAGGAGGTAAGAAGTTAGATTAATGCTCATTACGTTGGACGGGAGCATTTAAGTATTTATCTTTGTTCACAGAGAAAAATAAAGGAAAAGGCTATGCTCGTATTTGGAATGTCCTGTCCAGAAAAATGCTTAGCATATAGTAAGTGCTCAAAAACATTGTATGAATGAATGAATGAATGAATGGGATAAAACTGGCATAGAAAAAAATTGGTACTCTCCTAACAAACAAGATTTGTATGCTAACATCTGAGGATAGCATTGAGGATGAATTTGCATACGTTTTTTTTCTCTGTCTGGAATATTTTCCCTCCAACCTGCCTAGAGAAAAGCCTCTCATCCTTCAGGGACCACCTCAAATGCTAGGGATTTTTTTTGTTTTAATCTCTTTCCACTAGATATAATTTCTCCCCTCCTTGACATCTCATAGTACTTTACTCTTTCCTGGCATAGACTCTCTTTCACCTCAAAGTCTAGTTATTTGTGTGGAAACAGAATTGCGTAGCAGCTAAGTAGACTCTGACTCCAGTCTGGCACCAGGCTGCCTGAGTTGGAATCCCAGTTTGGCACTCACTAACTGAGCGACCTTGAGCAAGTTACTTAACCTCTCTGTGTTTCATTTATCTCATCTGCAAAACGGAAATAATACTAGTACCTATTTTACAAGGTTATGGTGTGGATTTGACGAGTTAATATGTAATGAATTAATATCATCCTTAAAGCAGGTCCTGCCATACTGTCAGTGCTACATAAGTGTTAGCTCTTATCATGGCCTTGTGGGCTGGAAAGGCAGGAGTGGTATCTTCCTCAGTTTAATGTAGAGCTGCTTCGTTCTTTTCAATGGTTACATAGCACGTTGTATAAATATACCGTCATTTATTTAACTAATCCCCTACTGAGGGATGGAAACTTGTTTCCAGTCTTTTTTCTTTTAAAATCGAAAGGCCTTTGCAAGAATAGCAGCTAAGTGCCTGGGAGTTGGCCATGAACAGGTTTATCGGGTGTTTCTAAGGCAGCAGGTGCACGGCAAGTACAAGGGCCCAAATGGCTTCCTGGGTGGATGGAGTGCACTCCCCAGGCCTCTCCTCCCTCAGGAGACACGTTACCAAAGAATGCGGGGATCTTATCCTCTGGGACCTGCTGGTCACCGGCACCGCATATCCAGCCCAAAGTTCCTGGAAAGGTTAAAATGAGCTTGATATACACAGGGGGAAATGCAGGAAGCCTTTCCCCTTGTAAATGAAACTGGGTTTTTATTAGAGCAATCAGGGCATATCTAAGAAATCTAAGAAGAAATGTAACCTAAAACCATGACCTTTCTGTCCCACATAGACTGTGGCCCTGGAGGCTGCGCCCCACTGGAACCCCTGTCTGATGGTGCTGGATTCTTCCAGACGCAGCCAACAATAGAGCCTGGCTGGTGGGAATTCGGGGCTGTGCCTTTAACAGGGCGTGCAGCCCTCGTGCTGCAGTCTCCACTGCAGTGAGCTCCGGATGTTTGCGGGGGGGGGGGGGGGGGGGGGGTGTTGGGCGGATGCTGTCCCAATGTCAAGGCTGAGCCCCAGCCCAGAGGTGACAGCCCTTGCAGCCAACAACAGCAGGGCCACCCGTGAGCTGCTCAGCCTTGGCTACGCCCTGAGCTCCTAATGTCTACAGATTAAGATGTGCATAAGGAACGGCATAAACTCTGGTTTCCTTAGACAAGGCTGCAGACTTTAAACAATTAATTACGGGCAAAGTCTTAATTGGGGAACAAGTAATTTCTACAGCTTAGATCAGAGCCGCTTTCAGATATGCACAGCATTGTGCTTTGACAGAATTTTCAAGCTTAAGCCCTGAATGCAAATGGGTTGCCTTATTGATTTTTTTCACACTTTGGGAAGATTTTCTTCTCCTACATTGCTGTTTTGTGAGGGTTTGTTTAACATTTTTATAGCAAAAACTTTGCTTGTTTAAAGAATGTGAAGATTATGTCAAGATTATAAGAACAACGAGGATTGACTGTGAAGCACAGGGAACTGTATTCAGTATCTTGTAATAGCCTATAATGGAAGAGAATAAAAAAATAATACAGATGTATACATATATATGTATAACCAACTCACTTTTCTGTACATCTGAAACTAACACAATATTATAAGTCGACTATACTTCAATTAAAAGAAGGAACTTTAGGTAAAAAGATTTTTTAAAAAGATTGTAAGACACACAAAGCTTCTAGAAAGAGGTCCTTGTTCATAACATCACTGCCATGTTAGCTGTAGTTCTAGCACAACTTGTGTGCATTTGGAGGACTGGCCTGGATCTTCACTTGATCAGTCTTCCTACATTCTTTATATAAGATTTCCCCTTTTTCAAGAGGCTGCTGTCACATAAGGATATATAGAGCACAGCACCAATTAAGTGCCTTTCCTCCCCTCTTTAAACTTGTTACATAGCAGCTCTAACAAAGATGACAAGCCCCATCAAGCAATTTAAAATAGCACGTCTCTACGATAGCCCCACGTAGGCTGCTATATATGACTTTATTGCATATTACACCCTGAGAGATACCCTCAGAAAAGGAAACAAAGATATTAATATGTCCCTGTTCCAGCTGGCACCTAAGTTAGCTGTGGAACAGTCATCACAGAAGAGCTGAAAGTTCCAGCGCATTGCAGGAGGCGCTCACATACATTCCTCTCCCACTTACTGCTTTATGGTGGAAGCAAAACTTAGGTAGAAAGGGAAAAGATGAGGGTCCCACAAACTTTTACTTTATTGGAGCATTTGTCTTCAGGGGATTCAGTCTACAAGTGGCTAGAGTATCCTTAGAATAAGAGGCAAAAGAATGAGAGGGCTTAGTATGTTTGCACGTACGTATGATACTCACACAAACGCTGTCAATGCCTCCTTTTCAACCTAGATTTACTATGTGGAGGATCCTGCCCCCTTATGGTCAAATCACACCATGGCAAAGCCCAAAGCAGGGGGCTTGCTATTCTTAAATAACCTGATAGACTTCTCTCTTGGACCAAAACTATTCAAAGGCTATTGATGTCCTCCTCCACCGAGTTCACATACCAAGGTGGTACTAAGAATACAGTATGTTTCAGCATGTTTTTCCAAGTCTGTTGAGGAAAGATTATTGATTCCCTCTGTAAATTGTAATTAAAGAAATAGACGGCTCAGCTCATCAGGAAAAACTAGATTTGGGTTTTGTCTTTGTCATTAATCAGATGTTGAGAAGTTTAAGCACTCACCTTATGATCTTAATGGAGAGATGGAACAAATCAGGACAATGTCTGTTCTCCTTCTAAACTGGGTTGAAAAGAAAATATAGGTGGGGGACTTCCCTGGTGGCCCAGTGGGTAAGACTCCTTGCTCCCAGTGCAGGGGGCCCGGGTTCGATCCCTGGTCGGGGAACTAGATCCCGCATGCATGCCAAAATTAAGAGTAAGCACGCCACAACTAAAAAAAGATCCCACATGCTGCAACAAAGATCAGCGCAGCCTCAAAAAATAAATAAATAAATAAGAAGAAAATATAGGTGGATTCATGTCAGCTGCTGTGTATTAGGTTACTACCAATTACATCTTGAGAGAAATGTACCAAAAAGGAGGCAAAGATATTGAGATCCTGGCGGGTACAATGTTACATAGACACACAAGTTGAACAGCTTACCAAAGGCATGATCTATTTTAACTTGGAGACAATATAGACTGCCACACATCTGATTATCTACAACTTCACAGGAGCAGTAATGGTTATTATAACACACATCGTAAAACTTTATTCACACTAAATATAATTAAATTGTGACAGTAAAAGTAACAGATACCAAAAGTCAAATTTCTCCAGTTTATTGTCTTTGGAACTAAGGTGTTTGTGTGTTTGTTTGTTTGTTTTCTAGTGTCTCCTGAATCAGGAATATGGTCTGATGCAATAATTTTCTTTTCCATCTCTCCCAAATTATCATGGATTTATGATGTGGCTTTAGACTGGTAGGTACGAGAAGGACTAACATCTGAGTGCCTTCTAGATACTGGTTGCTGGTGGGTGTTTTCAGATACATCTTTTCCTTTCACATCCCAAAACCCTGATAGGAGAGGGACTGTTGTCCTTGTTTTTACATAGAGAAAATGAAGATTCAGAGCAGTTAAGTGATGTAACAAGTTAACCAGCTAATGAGTGAAAGAGCTGGGATCTGAACTAAAGCTTAGGAGGCAAGTGGGGAAAGGTATAATTATGAGATTTTAGCTTTTGTACAATGGTCAGACTCAACATGTAGTACTCATTCAACAAGAGAAGTTTAAAAGCAGCTGGCACTTTAAAGCTCAAAAAAAGGCAACGCCCCTTTCCAAGGTACAATTATACATGAATATGAATTCCCCACACTGACCAGATGTACTTCCTTAAGCTGGGGGAAGAAAGTGGTTACCACAGTTTGGCTAATATCTCCCTCTGAACGTGGGTAGAGTTGACCCCAGCTCTGCCTTTGGGATGTTGAACCCTTTAGAGGTGAGTTAGAAGGGGATTTGGACTTCACCAACCCTCAAGACACAGTGATACCCAGGACTGTCACAGCATGTGGAAACACTGTTTTTGAATATTGTGAGACATCTCAGGGGTTAGGTGTGTTGACGGTTAGCAGCCAGAGCAGCCCACGAACTGCCTCTGCCCTCAGCCTTCAGATTCCCTAGTCCCAAACACCACTTACTTTATCCCGGCCAAAATAGACACCTCTGCCCGTGGATAGGAGCACAGTCCTGAGCTAAAGATGCAAAACTACCCGGGAAGGGAGACACAAATGCAGAACACCCAGCATTCACCGCAGCCTCTCTCTGGGAAGACAGGAGGGGCTTCTGCCTACAGTCCCTTGAATTTCATTTTACAATGCAGCTCAGGTAAATGACAATTGAAATCTGTTTGTCACTGGACAAGATGGCACTATTGTAGGGCACGAACCAGGTTATCTGAAGGTTGTGATGGAAAAGAAAATGCATTCTCCTGCTGGCAGGAGGAAGTCTGCTACCAATTCTGCAGTGATTAGAGACAGCTAGAGCTTTCTTTTTTTTTTTTTTTTTTTTTCCTGAGCATGGAGGAGGAGACAGGGGCAGAAGTGGGAGGCAGGCCTTCAAACTCAGGAATCCTTGGCTGTTGCCAGAATCATTTTCCCATTCTTTCCTTTCCTGTTTCCTCCCTGCAGGGAGGAGAGAGTGGTCCCCAGTCTCAGCTGTTACTTCTGAGCAACTGTTTCATCTCACTCAGCCTGGGAGGGTACAGCTCAAGCTGCTGCTGCAACGGCAGTACATCCTTCACAGCAGCTTTGCACTCAAAGCCAAAAGGGGCTAAGATTGAATCAACTGCATTCAGGTTCAGGAGGAGGAAGAGGGGAGCAGTGTTTCCCATTAAATGTTGCTATTTTTGGAAGGAAGCTCTGCTATGTTTCGGTCTCAGCCTAGTAGACCCAGGGAAACTGACTTCAATATCTTTAGGTTCTAGATTCGAAAGGAGGAGAGGGTGAGCGTTCCCCAAAAGACCAACCCAACTGAACCCATATTAGAATGAACACTTAAGTCATGACCCAATACTAACCCTTGTTTTTCTTCTCTCTCTTTTCCTTAGGCAGGGGTGGGGGACAGTCCGGTGAAGCCTATGAACCTCATCTCATAATAATGCTCTCAATTCCATAAAATAATAGAAAGCCAATTATATTGAAAGTCAGTTCTAAGATCCTTTGGTTTAGAATATAATTGTGGTCTAATTAGTTCAGAAATAAAGTCTGTCTCCCCAGTAAGATTATAAGTCAGTTTAGGTCAACGACCACTATTTTTATTTTTCCTAAAACACCCCTTTCTGAGTCCCTCCGCAAGTCTCCCCCAATGCGTAGTATAGCACTTAGCACAGTTCTGGGGTTTATTAAAGCTGTGTTTCTCTTTCATGAGTTATAAACTCATAGGTAAAAAAATGTAAATTAAAATACATAATTTTCTCATTACTCATGACTCGTCCTCCACTGATGGGGAAAATAAAACTCCACCCCCTTAATTAAATCAGCAAGTATGAATAAATACATCAACATGCTTTTATCACTGAGAAATCTGCACTAAGTAATGAGGCTACTCCTGGTTACATGTTAAGATTTTCAGCCAGTCCTTTCTGAGCTCATAGGCTTTGCCCTGAGCCCTTCTGTCAAATGATGCAAGGTTACTCTGTGCTCAAACTTGGAAGAGGTCACTGGTTGAAAGGGTGGGAAGCTCATTCGTGGGTTCACTGCTCACCCCTCACCCTGGCAGATGGCTGGATAATGGGTTCACTGATAAGCTCATAGATACTAACTGATCTTTTAGTCATTCAGCAATTTTCTGATTTGTGCAGGCCAATTGTGAGAGAAGTATCCTCTACTGTGGGGTTCACCTGGTGGAAAACTGTAGCAATTATTTGTTAGATCAGAAAGCATTCAGATTATATCAACATATTGAGCTTGGAAAAAAGCTAGGGCATGTAGAGTAGCTCCTAGGTTCCAGGCTTTCTTCTAGGCACTTTGGGTTGTCCTATGGAATTTTCGTCTCAAGCCTGTGAATAGTTACTATTATCTCCATTTTCCAGGAGAAAAAGTGAGACTCAGAGGTCAGATTGATAGAACACAGATTGGTGTTTCTGTAGGGGAGAAAAAATAATTGTCTCTCTACTCTTCTAAGTTTCTTGGCTGAGACCCTTATAATAAAAGACAGATTAACAAGAGAAAAACAAACAGAAGTTTATTAATATGCATACCTCAGGTATACATGAAAGATACCCAGGATAAATGAGTAACTCAAAGAGGTGGCTTAGAACTCTGGCTTAAATACCATCTTCAACTGAAGACAAAAGAAAAAGGGTGTGTGTGTGTGTGTGTGTGTGTGTGTGTGTGTGTGTGTGTGTGTGTGTTGGGCGGGCAGAGGGGCCAGTTATGGGAGCTTAGCAGAAAAAGATGGTAAACAAGGGTAAGGTTTGTTATGCTGATTTAAGTCTGCCATCTCCATTGTAAGATTCTCTTGTGATCTAGCCATCCTTCTCTTCCTGGTACAGAGAGGGAAATTCCCTTGCAAATGGAGATTCTGTTTATTAATGTAAATTTCCCTTACAAAAGAGTAACTTCTATTCTGTTTTCAGAGCTTCTCCTATGTCTGATGTTTCTCAGAATAATCAGCTCAAAATCATCCTTATACCAAAGAGACATGTTTTGGGGTGTTATATTCTGTTACTCTTCATTCCAAACCCAAGTCTGCCTAATTCCATGGCCCACACAGTTCCTTTGTGTCCTGCAGACAACCATGAGACAGATGTGCCAGAGTAAGGGTGGGGGGCTTAAGTGAAAGAGTTGCTGACAGCAGTGTACCCAGTACAGAGTTCCCTTGTATATAATAAGTGCTCAATTAATATGTGTCCATTAATTTTGTTTGTTTTATTTTACTTCTGTATTTAAGAGTGTAAAACTGAAAGGATAGTTTCAGTCCCATTGACAGGATTGAGAAAGACATTTGGAATGCCCACCTGAGCCTCAGATTTTATTCTGAATTTATAAGAAACCATTACCAGTGTTAAAAAAGAGACAACAGGTCCAAAATGGAGTCACTTGACTAAACCCACATCACCAAACCGAAACTTAATCCCTAATCTAGTTGCACTTTCAATTTCCCCCGGAAATGCAGTCTTAACCAGTCAGTGGAATTTTCTCATCAGCACCAATGAGGTCATCTGTCACATTCCCCAAAGGAAGGTGAGGTAATCCACTCTCTGCCTATAAAACCTTCCATTTTGTATAGCTCCTGGGAGCTCCCCGCCACTTGCTAGATGCAATGCTGCATGACTCATGAATAATTTAATAAGGCCAACTAGATCTTTAAAATTTACTCGATTGAATTTTTGTCATTTAACAACAGTCATTTATAGGGAGTGACATTATTTAAAGGTTAATGTGACAACAGAATACACTTTCTTCTCAAGTGCTCATGGAACATTCTTCAAGATAGATCACATCTTGGGTCACAAATCAAGCCTTCGTAATTTTAAGGATATAGAAATCATATCAAGTATCTTTTCTGACCACAACACTATGAGACTAGATATCATTTACAGGAAAAAATCTGAAAAAATACAAATACATGGAGACTAAGCAATACACTACTAACTAACCAAGAGATCACTAAAGAAATCAAAGAGGAAATCAAAAAGTACCTAGAAACAAATGACAATGAAAACACGATGACCCAAAACCTATGGATGCAGCAAAAGCAGTTCTAAAAGGGAAGTTTACAGCAATACAATCCTACCTCAAGAAACAAGAAACATCTCAAATAAACAACATAACCTTACACCTAAAGCAAATAGAGAAAGAAGAACAAAAAAACCCCCAAAGTTAGCAGAAGGAAAGAAATCATAAAGATCAGATCAGAAATAAATGAAAAAGAAATGAAAGAAACAATAGCAAAGATCAATAAACCTAAAAGCTGGTTGTTTGACAAGATAAACAAAATTGATAAACCATTAGCCAGACTCATCCAGAAAAAAAGGGAGAAGACTCAAATCAACAGAATTAGAAATGCAAAAGGAGAAGTAACAACTGACACTGTAGAAATACAAACGATCATGAGAGATTACTACAAGCAACTATATGTCAATAAAATGGACAACCTGGAAGAAATGGACACATTCTTAGAAAAGCACAACCTTCCGAGACTGAACCAGGAAGAAATAGAAAATATAAACAGACCAATCACAAGCACTGAAATTGAAACTGTGATTTAAAATCTTCCAACAAACAAAAGCCCAGGACCAGATGGCTTCCCAGGCAAATTCTATCAAACATTTAGAGAAGAGCTAACACCTATCCTCCTCAAACTCTTCCAAAATATAGCAGAGGGAGGAACACTCCCAAACTCATGCTACGAGGCCACCATCACCCTGATACAAAAACCAGACAAAGATGTCACAAAGAAAGAAAACTAGGGGGCTTCCCTGGTGGCGCAGTGGTTGAGAATCTGCCTGCCAATGCAGGGGACACGGGTTCGAGCCCTGGTCTGGGAAGATGCCACAGAGCAACTAGGCCCGTGAGCCACAACTACTGAGCCTGCGCGTCTGGAGCCTGTGCTCCGCAACAAGAGAGGCCACGATAGTGAGAGGCCCACGCACCGCGATGAAGAGTGGTCCTCGCTTGCCGCAACTGGAGAAAGCCTTCGCACAGAAACGAAGACCCAACACAGCCATAAATAAATAAATAAATAAATAAATAAATAAATAAATAAATGAAAGAAAACTACAGGCCAATATCACTGATGAACATAGATGCCAAAATCCTCAACAAAATACTAGCAAACAGAATCCAACAGCACATTAAAAGGATCATACACCATGATCAAGTGGGTTTATCCCAGGAATGCAAGGATTCTTCAATATATGCAAATCATTCAATGTGATAAACTATATTAACAAATTGAAGGAGAAAAACCATATTAATAGATGCAGAAAAAGCTTTCAACAAAATTCAACACCCATTTATGATAAAAACCCTCCAGAAAGTAGGCATAGACAGAACTTACCTCAACATACTAAAGGCCATATATGACAAACCCACAGCCAACATCGTTCTCAATGATGAAAAACTGGAACCATTTCCTCTAAGATCAGGAACAAGACAGGTTGCCCACTCTCACCACTATTATTCAACATAGTTTTGGAAGTTTTAGCCACAGAAATCAGAGAAGAAAAAGAAATAAAAGGAATCCAAATCGTAAAAGAAGAAGTAAAGCTGTCACTGTTTGCAGATGACATGATACTATACATAGAGAATCCTAAAGATGATACCAGAAAACTACTAGAGCTAATCAATGAATTTGGTAAAGTAGCAGGATACAAAATTAATGCACAGAAATCTCCTGCATTCCTATACACTAATGATGACAAATCTGAAAGAGAAATTAAGGAAACACTCCCATTTATCATTGCAACAAAAAGAATAAAACACCTAGGAATAAACCTACCTAAGGAGAAAAAAGACCTGTATGCAGAAAACTATAAGACACTGATGAAAGAAATTAAAGATGATACAAACAGATGGAGAGATATACCATGTTCTTGGACTGGAAGAATCAACATTGTGAAAATGACTCTACTACCCAAAGCAATCTACAGATTCAATGCATTCCCTATCAAACTACCAATGGGCATTTTTCACAGAACTAGAACCAAAAATTTCACAATTTGTATGGAAACACAAAAGACCCCGAATAGCCAAAACAATCTTGAGAAAGAAAAACGGAGCTGGAGGAATCAGGCTCCCGGACTTTAGACTGTACTACAAAGTTAAGAATAATCAAGACAGTATGGTACAGGCACAAAAACAGAAATATAGATCAATGGAACAGGATAGAAAGCCCAGAGATAAACCCACATACATATGGTCACCTTACTTTTGATAAAGGAGGCAAGAATATACAATGGAGAAAACACAGCCTCTGCAATAAGTGGTGCTGGGAAAACTGGACAGCTACATATAAAGAATGAAATTAAAACACTAGCTAACACCATACACAAAAATAAACTCAAAATGGATTAAAGACCTAAATGAAGGCCAGACACTATCAAACTCTTAGAAGAAAACACAGGCAGAACACTCCATGACATAAATCACAGCAAGATCCTTTTTGACCCACCTCCTAGAGAAATGGAAATTAAAACAAAAAGAAACAAATGGGACCTAATGAAACTTAAAAGCTTTTGCACAGCAAAGGAAACCATAAACAAGATGAAAAGACAACCCTCAGAATGGGAGAAAATATTTGTAAATGAAGCAACTGACAAAGGATTAATCTCCAAAGTTTACAAGCAGCTCATGCAGCTCAATATCAAAAAAACAAACAACCCAATCCAAAAATGGGCAGAAGACCTAAATAGACATTTCTCCAAAGAAGATATACAGACTGCAACAAACACATGAAAGGATGCTCAACATCACTAATCATTAGAGAAACGCAAATCTAAACTACAATGAGGTATCACCTCACACCGGTCAGAATGGCCATCATCAAAAAATCTACAAACAATAAATGCTGGAGAGGGTGTGGTGAAAAGGGAACCCTCTTGCACTGTTGGTGGGAATGGAAATTGATACAGCCACTATGGAGAACAGTATGGAGGCTCCTTAAAAAAATATAAATAGAACTACCATATGACCCAGCAATCCCACTACCGGGCATATACCCTGAGAAAACTGTAATTCAAGAAGAGTCATGTACCACAATGCTCACTGTAGCTCTGTTTACAATAGCCAGGACATGGAAGCAACCTAAGTGTCCATCAACAGATGAATGGATAAAGAAGATGTGGCACATATATACAATGGAATATTACTCAGCCATAAAAAGAAACAAAATTGAGTTATTTGTAGTCAGGTGGATGGACCTAGAGTCTGTCATACAGAGTGAAGTAAGTCAGAAAGAGAAAAACAAATACTGTATGCTAACACATATATATGGAATCTAAAAAAAAAAGGTTCTGAACAACCTAAGGACAGGACAGGAATAAAGATGCAGATGTAGAGAATGGACTTGCGGATACGGGGAGGGGGAAGGGTAAGCTGAGATGAAGTGAGAGAGTGGCATGGACATATATACACTACCAAATGTAAAATAGATAGCTAGTGGGAAGCAACTGCATTGCCCAGGGAGATCAGCTTGGTGCTTTGTGACCACCTAGAGGGATGGGATAGGGAGGATGGGAGGGAGACACAAGAGGGAGGAGATATGAGGATATATGTATATGTATAGCTGACTCACTTTGTTATAAAGCAGAAACTAACACACCATTGTAAAACAATTATACTCCAATAAAGATGTTAAAGAAAAAATGGTTAACGTAGGAGCTGCCTGATTGGAGCGAGAAGGATGATATTAGACACAGAGGCAACAGTTAGGATAATAATTTGGCTTTCAGGGGTTCTGTGAACCTCCTGATATTATACTCAAAATTTTGTGTATATATGCACAGTTACATTTTTCTGGGGAAGAAGATTCATAAATTCCAATGAAACCTCAAAGCAGTGTACACAATAAATTGGTGTTTGTGTGCGTGTGTGTGTGTGTGTGTGTGTGTTGGGAAGGGGGAGGGTAGTTATGGGAGCTTAACAGAAAAAAGATGTTAAGAGAATTCCCTGGTTGTCCAGTGGTTAGGACTCCGAGCTTCCACTGCAGGGGGCACGGGTTCAATCCCTGGTCAGGGAACTAAGATCCCGCATGCCATGTGGCACAGCCAAAAAAAGAAGAAGTAAAAGATGGTAAACAAAGACCATAAAATAAAAGCTGAGACTGGGTGGACAGTAGCAGAAATACAAAGAAGGGGAACAATACAAATATTTTGGTAGTAAATTAACAAGAGTTGGTGACTGTTTATAGACAATAAAGGAAAGGAATGCATCAAAGATAATAAAAAGCTTTCAAATTCGATGGTCACGTAGTGCTGTTTTGTTTGTTTGTTTTTAAAGATTTAATTTTATTTATTTTTGGCTGCATTGGGTCTTCACTGCTGTGCACAGGCTTTCTCTAGTTGCGGCGAACAGGAGTTACTCTTCGTTGCGGCGTGCGGGTTTCTCATTGTGGTGGCTTCTCTTGTTGCGGAGTACGGGCTCTAGGCACACTTGCTTCAGTAGTTGTGGTGCATGGGCTTAGTTGCTCGGTGGCATGTGGGATCTTCCCAGACCAGGGCTCAAACCCGTGTCCCCTGCATTGGCAAGAGGATTCTTATCCACTGCACCACCAGGGAAGTGGGGAAGAAGGCAGGGGAGTCGGGAACCTGTTGAATTTGTGATGACAAAGAAATATTCAGGAGGAAACCTTTTGTTGTAGGGAGAAAGTAGAAACACATCTTGCTGAAAGTATAATTTCATAGTCATCTGTGTAAAGATGTTCACGGGGAGTCTTGAAAACAAGAGGCCTTCTAGGTAGGAATAATCCAAGCATTTGAGAGATCAAAGTCATTACTGGCATCAAGAAAACACCACCAAAACACTCTGTTGATGAGTCAAAGCTGAGTTCATTTGTGAGCGAGAACGCTGCTTAATTTCAGTGGGGGTGGAGCCATGTTAGAATCTCTAAGATATTTGGCATTTGTTTTAAGGCGGGTCTTTCCATGCTGGGTCTTGTTAGGACTAGGTAGGAATCATGATACAGTAGTTTAGGACTGGTGGACACTGAAGGGTGAGGGTTTTGAAGAGACCTGTAGAATTAATGCTGATTTGATGCTATCTATTGAAAAATCCAACAGTCTGCTGTTCGTTTAAATGGGTTTTTCACGAAATTCCTATAGTAAAGTTATTTGCAACTTTCATCTTATGGGGCAAGAGTTTCCAGAATAGAGGTTCCATTAAGGAAGACAGGAGGCAAGGAAAGGTATGGTAGTGAAGACAGATGAATAACATAGTTACGTTCACGTAAACGAGTTGTGTGGTACAGATGATTTCAAGTCTCAGAAGTAAGACTTTCCAGCAAATCTAGTTAGTAGGAAGTTGTTAGTGATCTTTGAAGCTGTGGGGGATTGAACTGCTCCAGAATTCACAGAAATTCCTTGTCTTCCTTCACAGCTCCCCATTCCCCTAGGTCCACCCCAGTGCTGTCCAGTCTGGTCCTATAGCCACTAGTGTGCTCTATACTCTAAGCTAAATCCCAGGCAGAATGGTGCTACCAGACTGTTTTCAGCTATTGCATCATCGAGGTCCTAATTTGCAAACTGTTTGAACACATTCACAATGCTAACTTCAAAACATCCCATTTGTGAATCAAAAGAACAAAATTTTTTGCAGTCTGCTGCAGTTCTCAAACCAAACATTCAGCGCAAAAAAAAAAGTAGAAGAGAGGATTTGAAACCACCATAGCGCACAGCGAATAAGGAAGAGGCACCCTTTGCCTGCCATATTGAGAATACTTACATGCTGTAAAGAATAGAGGGAAGGAGGAAGCCGAGCCGTCCCCTTTCCCTCCTACACTTGGGCCTTTCATGCTCTCTCCAACTGTCTGCTTTTGGCTACTGTGGCAGGAAGCAACCTTTGCCGAGGCAAGTGCCTGAAAATAGAACCGGAGGCAAAGAACTGATTCCCTGAAACCAGGAATCTCAGGAATCTTTATTCATCTCCATCATTATCATGTATCTGCATTTCCACCGGGATAAAACACAGAGTGTACCTACCATGAAGTTAAGCAAATATATCACACCATCGGTGATAATTACAGGAATGTTTTTTTCTCAGAGGAATTTTTTTCTTAGAGAATTTTTGTCTGCAGGACAAAAGCCCTGCCCTGTTAAAGCTTGTTGCAGGTCCTAAAGCCCTAACTGTTTTGTGTTCTGCTGACCTTCCCTGGTGGGAGTCAGGGCAATAGCTCAGGTACGTGCGTCTCCACAAAAACTCTCAACTTCCTGATCTTACTCTTAGGGGTGTCTGGAACGGCTGTGTTAACAGGTATTTTCCTCTGCATCAGTTCCTGCCTCAAATAGCTGTGATTGAAACAGAATTGCACCATGAGTCAGCTAAAAAGAATGCAGAGAAGCCAGGGCCTCTGCAGTGATTTGGATACATCTAACTCACGATCTTAGAGTGACATCTAGAGTTGACAAGGTGAAGATCAGCTATTCCCTGATGATGGCGCCGACATAGTGTGAATACTCATAATGACTACGGTTGGGTCACTTTACACGTGTGATACACGAATCGTAATCTACAACATCAGGGTGCAGTAAATGTCACCTTTCCCCTGCTAAATCCAAAATAATTTGATGGGATCCACCATCCCTTCAGCTTGTCAGAAAAATTCTATTTCAGTCATTATATGAGTTCTCTCTGTACAGCTCTCAAACCTATTGTTTGAGAAGGTCTCAAGAGATCTTAAATAATACAGGACATTAAGGAAAGTGACCCCCCCCCCGATTTTTTCAGCCCAAATAGGCCATCTCTGATTTGCTCATTATCCAGGATACAGATAGACAAGGGTTTGAACCCCACCTCTGTCAGCTGGGCAAGATACTTAATCTCCCTAAATCTCAATTTCCTTTTCCATTGTGGAAGGAAACTCAAAATGGAATCAGTATTGCCAAGAGAGCTCTCTGAAATGGAGCCAAGAGGCCATCGCGGAAGGTGACCTATGCGCTTAGCCTGGGTGGAATCTGACGTTTGGACCGCTTATTGTCCTAATGGAGGCGTCCAGAACACCTGCCAGAAACGCGGACCCTTACCCTAAAATAACCCGTGAGAGCCTATCTACTTATTGGACCCCGACCCTAAAACAACGCGTGATTCCTTAAGGACAAGTATTTCCTCACTCACCTCAGAGTCAACCACAGTTCTCGCAAGAAACTTTTAACAGCCTCTTGGCTTTTTGTCTTTAAAAGCCCCTGACTCTTTCTCTCCCCCAGAACACACTTTCCTTGCCTCCCAAATTGCAATGCTTAAGACCCCAAATAAGGTATTTTCTTACTTGTCACTTTCTGCATCATTCTTCGGTTGACACCATAAAATCACTCGATCTGGGACTTCCCTGGTGGCGCAGTGGTTAAGAATCCACCTGCCAATGCAGGGGACACGGGTTCGAGCCCTGGCCCAGGAAGATCCCACATGCCGCGGAGCAACTAAGCCCATGCGCCGCAACTACTGAGCCCACGTGCCACAACTACTGAAGTCCACGCACCTAGAGCCTGGGCTCCGCAACAAGAGAAGCCACCGCAATGAGAAGCCCACACACCACAACAGAGTAGCCCCTGCTCGCGACAACTAGAGAAAGCCCGCGTGCAGCAACGAAGACCCAAAGTAGCCAAAAATAAATAAATAAATGTATTAAAAAAAAAAAACTACTCGATCTACTTCGTGTGAGGATTAAATGAGGTAAATGGGAGAGAAGTCCATGCCTGACATAGAGTGGATGTTCAGAGGCCTTTTCTTTCCACATTTCCTTTCATAAAACCGCTGACTCCAGTCACGCTACGCTTATTTGTTCTTACTTGGTCCCCAGCATTCTACTGATTGATCAAACTCCAGACAGGCCCCATCCTTGAGCATTGTCCTCAGAAGCCTCGGTTCAGCCAGAATCCCCCCATCCTCACTGTCTAATCACCTCAACATCTGATCAGCTTCCTCACCCTCTACCATCTGGCCTGCCTTCAGTAAGAATCCTGTTAGGTCAGTTTAGCAAAGAATTACTCCACCCCTTAGCAATTTTCCATCCACCGGCCCCTTCCCTTACTCCCACCTACAGTTCCCGTCTCTAAAGCCCCGCTTTTCCTTGTTATATCTGGAGCTGAGCCCAATCTCTCTCCCCGACTGCAAAACCCCGTTGCGGTAGTCCCTACACCAATGGCGACAGTCCTAAATAAAGTCTGCCTTACCGTTTTCACAAGAATCAAAATAATTTTTTCTTTAACAGCAGCCAAGAGAGAAAAGTCACAGCGCACATTCTTGACATACAAAAGAGTCAACTTTAACCTCAAAACAATCACAATTCTGTATCTAAAATTCTGCTGCATCATTTCTTTCCTGGAATCCTGGAACTCCACACATCTGTAGCGATCTTGTGAAAAATGAGAATCCAGGGAAAATTGCCTTAAATCTGCGGGATGCCTGGTAACTAGAGATGACTGGGAGATATAAATGACTATGAAGCAGGAATCTGTGATTATTTCTGCCTCCAGGTGATGCAGTCAATACTAAATGAGCTTCCCTCATCTAGAAAATGTGGGTCTTGCACTGGAGCAGACATCTCAGTAAATCACAAAGACACCACCAGCAGGCACAAGCAAGTTGTGTTTTTTTGGGGTTTTTTTGTTTGTTTTTTTTTTAATTTTTATAGCTATTTTATTTATTTATTTATTTTTGGCTGTGTTGGGTCTTCGGTTCTGTGCGAGGGCTTTCTCTAGTTGCGGCAAGCGGGGACCACTCTTCATCGCGGTGCGCGGGCCTCTCACTATCGCGGCCCCTCCCGTTGCGGGGCACAGGCTCCAGACGCGCAGGCTCAGTAGTTGTGGCTCACAGGCCCAGTTGCTCCACGGCATGTGGGATCTTCCCAGACCAGGGCTCGAACCCATGTGCCCTGCATTAGCGGGCAGATTCTCAACCACTGCGCCACCCGGGAAGCCCGCAAGTTGTTTTTTAAAAGGGCTTATCTATCTCCATCAAAGCCAGTTGCCTTCTTCTCTTTTCTGACAATCCGATCCGAACAAGTTCTGACACCACAAGTCCTTTTACAAACGCGGGAAACAATGAAAATGACAAATGAGTTGTATCAAAACGGGAGCTGTGGCGGGTAAAGAGTAGGGGAAACACTTTCCATCTCACGTCACAATCTTCTCTCACACCTAACTCTTCCTGACTCTTTCCTCTATAAGAAAATTAATTCTTTGACAGAGGACTACGGAAATTTTAGCCAGGGAGATTATTAGAAATCTGTCATACATTGGGCTGACACGGACCATGTGGATGCCCACAGCCATCATATCAGGACCAGTTAATTATACACTGTATTATATTGTTTGCTAATTGTTACATGTGATCTTTTCATTAGGCTTAAAAGATCATGTTTTCTGTATCTCATAACATCCATAATACCTACACAACACTAGGTACACAATAGGTGTCCGGTACTCGTTGACTGATTAAGTCCCATGTTGGAAACACTGTACATGGAAAGGGGAGCCATATATAGCACATCTGTGTAAAAAAAAAAAAAAGTCCCATGAAGGCAGGGCAGGAACACCAGCCTGTAGTCTGATCGTGGGGCCTTTGTCTTCCACAGCTTCTAGCATGAAGCTGGGTATATAATAGCTTTTTCGATAGATGCTCGCTTAATTGAACTTCTGCCACGGGTGATATGAAAATGGGAACGACAATTCAGGTTTTTCACATTTCTTAACTGTTCTTTATTTCTTCTGAAAATTGGTCTGAGAAAAGAATTCATTTGCTGCCCCAAATAACCCCAAAAAGCAGTATGTCAAATTATCCACCTTGAACTCTGAAGAAAGGAGCTGTAAAAGAAATTTAAGTGAATGTAAGTGAATTCTTTCAATAGACTTAACAACAGCCTCAGGAGAAAGAAAAGTCACAGCTAATATGCGTACTGTTTACGGGGAAGTTTTGGCAATAAGAGAGAAGCGTGCATAATCAGAAAAGAAAAGCATTCCATACAGCTCCTTAACCAGCAAACTAGAACTGTTCCAAGTGTGTTCAGCACCCAGGGTTGTCACACTCTCTGCATGTTCCTTTTTCCTCCTGATCCATTTACTCAGTGGTTAGTTAGGATATAAATTTAGTTGCTATAACAAAGACTCCCACAATAAAAAACAGCCTGAACCAGATTAAAGTTTCTCTTTCATGTAAAACACTAGGTAGGTCCTCCAGGGCAGATACAGTGTTTCCATAATCATAAGAGTCCCAGGCTGTTTCTATTATATTTTTCTGCCATCCTCAACTTGAGGTGTTCATCTCCTATCACAATATGGCTGCTCTGACTCCTGCCATCACAACTGTACTCCAGCCAGTGGAAACAGGGGAGGAGGAAGTTGAAAATATGCCCCTTTCTTTTGAGGGCATGACATAGCAATTTCTCATATCAGTTCCTCCAGAATGCAGTCAATGTTCTCTCCTAGCACAAAGAGGGCTTGAAAGGCAGACTGTATTCTGGGCAGCTCTGTTCACAGTTAAAATTCACAAGTTCTATTATCAAAGGGAGAAGGTGAGAATAGATACTGGGGGAAAATCAGCAGTCTTTGCCCTGTTATGTCAATTGTTTAGTAATCTCTCAGCTTTTTCTGGGTGACACAGAACAGTGATTCTCAAACTTGTTTGAGGAAGTAAAGCACCTGGGAATCATGACCCAAATGTGAACATGAGATGCTCAATATCAATGTTTCAAAGGATGTCTCGCATGCAACATTAGTTCCACAGGACAGAGTGGAGAAAAAGTGGAGGTCAAATAATTTTGAGAAATGTTGTAACTCCATTCTTTCCTGGAGATATGTGGATGCATTCTCATTTTACAGACTCTGAGAAAACAGTTTAACTTTGTTTAATCCAGTATTCTCCAGACTTATTTGACTGTGAGACAAAAATCCCACGGAATTAGTGTGCTGCCAAATATACATTGAAGGATAGATTTAATTTCGTCCTCCAAACTGGGAGCAACTTTATTAGCAGGAAACATGACTGTTAATTATAAGAATTAAAAATCACAACTATAAGCTCTTATTTCCAAAACAAAACAAGCCCTCAGACAAAGAATAATAAGGTGTTTCTGAGTCTCTTGCTTTGTGTGCGTGTGGATGTGTGTGTGTTACTTTTTCACTCATTTTATCCCACAAAGGTAGCAGGTACAAAAGTTTTAGTAAAAATATAAGAGAAAACCTTGCAAAAACTCTATTGATTGGTTAAATTCTTCCAAGAATTGGGAAATTTCCCCAGTAATATGTGAATGAAACATCTGAGCCCATGTCACAAAATAGTCTATAGGAGAACAGCTTGAAAATCCATAGGCTTTTTTTTTTTTTTTTGGCTGCCATAAGTCTTACTGCGGCACTCAGGATATTCGTTGAGGCACGCGGGCTCTTCATTGTGGTGCTTGGGCTTCTCTCTAGTTGTGGCACGCGGGCTTAGTTGCCCTGCAGTATGTGGGATTTTAGTTCCCCAACCAGGGATCGAACCTGTGTCCCCTGCATTGGAAGGTGGATTCTTTACCACTGGGCCACCAGGGAAGTCCCTAAAATCCATAGGCTTTTAAGACACGATTTCTGCTTTCAAACACATGTAACCTATTTGGGGAGCAATGACTTACCCACAAAATACAGCAGGTTTGAAAATGTTTTTCCCCTATGTGCTGGTACTTCACATTTGTACCTATTTCCAATTGGCTCTTGCTTCTCAAAAAAAAAAGTTTTAAATAATAACAGCCCATGGGCTTCCCTGGTGGCGCAGTGGTTGAGAATCTGCCTGCTAATGAAGGGGACACGGGTTCGAGCCCTGGTCTGGGAAGATCCCACATGCCGTGGAGCAACTAGGCCCGTGAGCCACAACTACTGAGCCCGGGCGTCTGGAGCCTGTGCTCCGCAACACGAGAGGCCGCAACAGTGAGAGGCCCACGCACCGCGATGAAGAGTGGCCCCCACTTGCCGCAACTAGAGAAAGCCCTCGCACAGAAACGAAGACCCAACACAGCCAAATAAATAAATAAATAATTAAAGGTGCTAATAATTAAAAATAATAATAATAATAACAGCCCACTTTGCTAAGGCATTAGAGACAATAATTTCACATAGTGATACAGAGGCTGACCCATGTGACCCCCATTTTCAAAAGTCAGATCACATGGGCCCTGGCCCATCCCTAGTTTTTGAGATCTGTTGGTAACTGTTCCCATTAAATGGCTCCGTCACTATAAAATGGTTAATTTGAGTGAATATTTTCCTTTCGTATAAAACAATTTTGGAGGTAGCCTAGGTGAGGTGGATGACTCAAGTTCCAATACCATTTGTGTTTTGGTTTTTTTTTTGAGAGATCCCATTCACGCTCATGGCTTCAACATTTATCTATACTAATGTCAAGTCTGTTATTTCCAGCTCAAATCTCCCCCCTGAGCTCCAGATTGTTTTCAGTTCAGATACCAAACAAGAATGGTATATATCACTTATATGTGAAATCTAAAAGAAAACTCAAACTCATAGATACAGAGATCAGATTGGTGGTTGTCAGAGGTGGAGAATGGTAGGTGGGTAAAATGGATGGAGGAGATCAAGAGGTAAAAAACTTCCAGTTCTAAGATAAGTAAGTCCTGGGGATGTAATGCACAGCATGGTGATGATAGTTAACAATAGTGTATTGCATTTTTGAAAGATGCTAAAAGAGTAGATCTTAAGTGCTCATCACAGGAAAAAAGATTTGTAACTGTGGACGGCGATGTATGTTAACTAAACTTATTGTGGTGATCACTTTGTAATATATACATAGAGAAAATCAATATGTTGTACACCTAGAACTAATATGATGTTGGAAGTCAATTATATCTCAATTTTTAAAATAAAAAACATTTAATTTAATATCTCAGAAAAGTCATCTCCCATGTAAAACTTTGTTTCCATAAATAACATCAGTAAGTTCATCTCTTGATACTGTTTTTAAAAAAAAAGAAGAATGATACTACGGGGCTTCCCTGGTGGCGCAGTGGTTGAGAATCTGCCTGCCAATGCAGGGGACACGGGTTCGATCCCTGGTCCGGGAAGATCCCACATGCTGTGGAGAAACTAAGCCCGTGCGCCACAACTACCGAGCCTGTGCTCTAGAGCTCTCAAGCCACAACTACTGAAGCCCACGCACTTAGAGCCTGTGCTCCGCAACAAGAGAAGCCACCACAATGAGAAGCCCACTCACCACAACAAAGAGTAGCCCCCGCTCGCCGCAACTAGAGAAAGCCTGCGCATAGCAACGAAGCAGCCAAAAAAAAAAAAAAAGACTAAACAAGGTAATTCATGACTTAGTAGTGCCAAACACACAGTATATACTTAATAAATGACAGCAGATTAAAATATTTAAATGAAAATTTAAAACTAGAGTAATATGCTCTGATTCCCTACTTTATATTTGATTTAATCTGTTCTTTGGGAGTGCTTTAGTACAAGCATTGGGTTGGCATAGAAGAGAAAGAGGAGAAATCTGAACCTTAAAAAAAAAAAAAACCTTAAAGAGAAAGTGTAGGTTTTCTTTCATCAGTTTTGGCCTAAGAAAGTGAAAAGCGGATTGAGACCTTCAAGATGGCGGAGGAGTAAGACGCGGAGATCACCTTCCTCCCCACAGATACATCAGAAATACATGTACATGTTGAACAACTCCTACAGAACACCTACTGAACGCTGGCAGAGACCTCAGACCTCCCAAAAGGTAAGGAACTCCCCACGTACCTGGGTAGGGCAAAAGAAAAAACAGAGACAAAAGAATAGGGACGGGACCTGCCCCAGTGGGAGGGAGCCGTGAAGGAGGAAAGGTTTCCACACACTAGGAAGCCCCTTCGCGGGCGGAGACTGCGGGTGGCGGAGGGGTAAGCTTCGGAGCCACGGAGGAGAGCGCAGCCACAGGGGTGCGGAGGGCAAAGCGGAGAGATTCCCGCACGGAGGCTCGGTGCCGAGCAGCGCTCACCAGCCCGAGAGGCTTGTCTGCTCAGCCGCCGGGGCGGGCGGGGCTGGGAGCTGAGCCTCGGGCTTCGGTCGGATCGCAGGGAGAGGACTGGGGTTGGCGGCGTGAACACAGCCTGAAGGGGTTAGTGCGCCACAGCTAGCCGGGAGGGAGTCCGGGAAAAGGTCTGCAGCTGCCGAAGAGGCAAGAGACTTTTTCTTGCCTCTTTGTTTCCTGGTGCGGGAGGAGAGGGGATTCAGAGTGCCGCCTAAACGAGCTCCACAGACGGGCACGAGCCGCGGCTCTCAGCGCGGACCCCAGAGACGGGCATGAGACGCTAAGGCTGCTGCTGCCGCCACCAAGAAGCCTGTGTGAGAGCCCAGGTCACTCTCCACACCGCCCCTCCCGGGAGCCTGTGCAGCCCGCCACGGCCAGGGTCCCGTGATCCGGGGACAACTTACCGGGGAGAACGCACGGCGCGCCTCGGGCTGCTGCAACGTCACGCCGGCCTCTGCCGCCGCAGGCTCGCCCCGCCTCCTCCGTACCGCTCCCTCCCCCCGGCCTGAGTGAGCCAGAGCCCCCGAAGAAGCTGCTCCTTTAACCCCGTCCTGTCTGGGCGGGAACAGACGCCCTCAGGCGGCCTACACGCAGAGGTGGGGCCAAATCCAAAGCTGAATCCCAGGAGCTGTGAGAACAAAGAAGAGAAAGGGAAATTTCTCCCAGCAGGCTCAGGAGAAGCGGATTAAGTCTCCACAATCAACTTGATGTACCTGCATCTGTGGAATACCTGAATAGACAACGAATCATCCCAAAATTAAGGCGGTGGACTTTGGGAGCAACTGTAGACGTGGGGCTTTCTGTATTCGACTGACTGGTTTCTGGTTTTATGTTTATCTTAATTTAGTATTTAGAGTTTACTATCATTGGTAGATTTGTTTATAGATTTGGTTGCTCTCTTCCTCTTTTTTTTTTTATATATAGATAGATTTTTTTTCCTTTTTCTCTTTTTGTGAGTGTGTATGTGTATGCTTCTGTGTATGATTTTGTCTGTATAGCTTTGCTTTTACCCTTTGTCCTAGGATTCTGTCTGTCCATTTTGTTTGTTTGTTTGTTTTTTAGTACTGTTTTTAGCACTTGTTATCATTGGTGGATTTGTTTTTTGGTCTGGTTACTCTCTTCTTTCTTTTTTTTTTAATTACTTTACAATTTTTTTATTTTTAATATTTTTTTATTTTAATAAATTTATTACTTTTTATTTTATTTTTTCATTCTTTCTTTCTTTCTTTTTTTCTCCCTTTTCTTCTGAGCCATGTGGCTGACAGGGTCTTTGTGCTCCAGCCAGGTGTCAGGCCTGTGCCTCTGAGGTGGGAGAGCCAAGTTCAGGACATTGGTCCACCAGAGACCTCCCAGCTCCACGTAATATCAAACAGCAAAAGCTCTCCCAGAGATCTCCATCTCAACGCTAAGACCCAACTCCACTCAACAACAGCAATTGCCAGACTCATCAAGAAAAAAGGGAGAAAACTCAAATCGATAGAATTAGAAATGAAAAAGGAGAAGTAACAACTGACACTGCAGAAATACAAAGGATCATGAGAGATTACTACAAGCAACTGTATGCCAATAAAATGGACAACCTGGAAGAAATGGACAAATTCTAAGAAAAACGCAACCTTCCCAGACTGAACCAGGAAGAAATAGAAAATATAAACAGACCAATCACAAGCACTGAAATTGAGACTGTGATTTAAAATCTTCCAACAAACAAAAGCCCAGGACCAGATGGCTTCACAGGCGAATTCTATCAAACATTTAGAGAAGAGCTAACACCTATCCTTCTGAAACTCTTCCAAAATATAGCAGAGGGAGGAACACTCCCAAACTCATGCTACGAGGCCACCATCACCCTGATACCAAAACCAGACAAAGATGTCACAAAGAAAGAAAACTACAGGCCAATATCACTGATAAACGTAGATGCAAAAATCCTCACAAAATACTAGCAAACAGAATCCAACGGCACATTAAAAGGATCATACACCATGATCAAGTGGGGTTTATCCCAGGAATGCAAGGATTCTTTGATATACACAAATCATTCAATGTGATAAACCATATTAACAAATTGAAGGAGAAAAACCATATGATCATCTCAATAGATGCAGAAAAAGCTTTCGACAAAATTCAACACCCATTTATGATAAAAACCCTCCAGAAAGTAGGCATAGAGGGAACTTACCTCAATATAATAAAGCCATATATGACAAACCCACAGCCAACATCGTTCTCAATGGTGAAAAACTGAAACCATTTCCACTAAGATCAGGAACAAGACAAGGTGGTCCACTCTCACCACTATCATTCAACATAGTTTTGGAAGTTTTAGCCACAGCAATCAGAGAAGAAAAAGAAATAAAAGGAATCCAAATCATAAAAGAAGAAGTAAAGCTGTCACTGTTTGCAGATGACATGATACTATACATAGAGAATCCTAAAGATGATACCAGAAAACTACTAGAGCTAATCAATGAATTTGGTAAAGTAGCAGGTTACAAAATTAGTGCACAGAAATCTCCTGCATTCCTATACACTAATGATGACAAATCTGAAAGAGAAATTAAGGAAACACTCCCATTTACCATTGCAACAAAAAGAATAAAATACCTAGGAATAAACCTACCTAAGAAGACAAAAGACCTGTAGGCAGAAAACTATAAGACACTGATGAAAGAAATTAAAGATGATACAAACAGATGGAGAGATATACCATGTTCTTGTACTGGAAGAATCAGCAATGTGAAAATGACTATAATACCCAAAGCAATCTACAGGTTCAATGCAATCCCTATCAAACGACCAATGGGCATTTTTCACAGAACTAGAAGAAAAAATTTCACAATTTGTATGGAAACACAAAAGACCCCAAATAGCCAAAGCAATCTTGAGAAAGAAAAATGGAGCTGGAGGAATCAGACTCCCTGACTTCAGACTATACTACAAAGCTATAGTAATCAAGACAGTATGGAACAGGCACAAAAACAGAAATATAGATCAATGGAACAGGATAGAAAGCCCAGAGATAAACCCATGCACATATGGTTACCTTATCTTTGATAAAGGAGGCAAGAATATACAGTGGAGAAAAGACAGCCTCTTAAATAAGTGGTGCTGGGAAAACTGGACAGCTACATGTAAAGAATGAAATTAGTACACTCCCTAACCCCATACACAAAAATAAACTCAAAATGGATTAAAGACTTAAATGTAAGGCCAGACGCTATCAAACTCTTAGAGGAAAACACAGGCAGAACACTCCATGACATAAATCACAGCAAGATCCTTTTTGACCCACCTCCTAGAGAAATGGAAATAAAAACTAAAAGAAACAAATGGGACCTAATGAAACTTAAAAGCTTTTGCACAGCAAAGGAAAACATAAACAAGACGAAAAGACAACCCTCAGAATGGGAGAAAATATTTGCAAATGAAGCAACTGACAAAGGATTAATCTCCAAAATTTACCTGCAGCTCATGCAGCTCAGTATCAAAAAAGCAAACAACCCAATCCAAAAATGGGCAGAAGACCTAAATAGACATTTCTCCAAAGATATACAGATTGCCAACAAACACATGAAAGGATGCTCAACATCACTAATCATTAGAGAAATGCAAATCAAAACTACAATGAGGTATCACCTCACACCAGTCAGAATGGCCATCATCAAAAAATCTACAAACAATAAATGCTGGAGAGGGTGTGGAGAAAAGGGAACCCTCTTGCACTGTTGGTGGGAGTGTAAATTGATACAGCCACTATGGAGAACAGTATGGAGGTTCCTCAAAAAACTAAAAATAGAACTATGATACAACCCAGCAATCCCACTACTGGGCATATACCCTGTGAAAACCATAATTCACAAAGAGTCATGTACCACAGTGTTCATTGCAGCTCTATTTACAATAGCCTGGACATGGAAGCAACCTAAGTGTCCATCGACAGATGAATGGGTATAGAAGATGTGGCACATATATACAATGGAATATTACTCAGCCATAAAAAGAAATGAAATTGAGTTATTTGTCGTGAGGTGGATGGACCTAGAGACTGTCATACAGAGTGAAGTAAGTCAGAAAGAGAAAAACAAATACCGTATGCTAACACATATATATAGAATCTAAAAAAAAAAAAAAAAAAAATTCTGAAAAACCCAGGGGCAGAACAGGAATAAAGAAGCAGACGTAGAGAATGGACTTGAGGACACAGGGAGGGGGAAGGATAACCTGGGATGAAATGAGAGAGTGGCATGGACATATATACACTACGAAACGTAAAATAGATAGCTAGTGGGAAGCAGCCGCATAGCACAAGGAGATTAGCTCGGTGCTCTGTGACCACCTAGAGGGGTGGGATAGGGAGGATGGGAGGGAGATGCAAGAGGGAGGAGATATGGGGATATATGTATATGTATAGCTGATTCACTTTGTTATAAAGCAGAAACTAACTTACTAGTATAATTGTAAAGCAATTATACTCCAATAAAGATGTTAAAGAAAAAAAAAAGTGAAAAGCAACATAAAGAATATGAAAAAATAAGAATGACTTTTGGTGTGATGGAACAGTTCTGTATCTTGATTGTGGTGGTGGCTCCATGGGTATGTGTTATCTATCAAAATTCATCAAGTTATGTACTTTAACTGCGTCCCATTTATTGTTTGTGAATTATTCCTCAACAAAAAGTGTTAACATCTACATAGTTGTGTCAATGATTTAAATTATTTAGATGCTTAAACACAATTATTTTCAGCCTAATAAAAATTAATAAAAATAATTCTGGGCAAAAAACAAAAAATGGAATGCTACCGTGTCCATTAGGACTCTTTCCGTTGCAAGTGACTGAAATCCCAAGTCAAGCTGACTTGAGACAAAGGGATTTTATTGATTCAGGTAAATGAACCATGATTTCAGGCATAGCTGATTACAGGCTCAGCTGACATAACCAGGATCTGGTTTCTCTCTGTTCTCTCTTTAGTCTAAACTGGATGTGGACCAAGTCACCAAAAGTCAATACCATTACACAATGCATTGGGGAGCCAGGAAGCACACAGTTGAACTTTCTTTATGGTGCTAGTTGGAACACAAAATCAAACAAGTAAACTGAAACTAAACCACTAAAAGAGGTAAGTAAATGTACTAAAATGGTTATCTCATGTTATGGGCTGAACTGTGTCCCCTCAAAATTCATATGTTGAATTCCTCACCGCCTGTACCTCAGAATGTGACTATTTGGAAACAAGGCCTTTAATGAGGTAACTAAGGTAAAATGAGGTTATATGAGTGAGTCCCAGTCCAACACGACTGGTGTCTTTATAAGAAGAGGAGATTAGGACACAGACACACACAGAGGGAAGGCCATGTGAGGACACAGGGAGAAGACAGCTGTCTACAAGCCAAGGAGAGAGGCCTCAGGAAAAACCAACCCTGCAGAATCTAGATCTCAGACTTCTAGTCTCTAGAATCATGGGAAAATAAATTTCTATCGTTTAAGTAACCCAGTCTGTGGTTCTTTACTATGGCAGCCCTAGCAAACTAATACCTTTAGCAAACTGGCCATTTGGCCAACGTGCTGTCAGTGCTCACCTCATGCCCAGATGGGGTCTCCCTTCTGGTGTCAAGATGGCTGCCAAAGACCCTGGGTACATCCTTCCTGGTTCACAGCCCAATTCCAGCTAGTCCTGACATTCATTCTAACTATAGGGCATAGAGCACGTGTGTCATGAAATAATATTTTGCATTTATATTAATATTACTTTTTTTAGTATTCTTTCAATGCACGCTTCTTTACTAAGCTTATTTTTTATTTTATTTTTTATTTATTTGGCTGCATCGGGTCTTTTTTTTTTTTTTTTTTTTTTCATTTTCTTTTTTTTTTTTTTTTTTTTTTTTATTCACACACACACACACTGTATTTTATTTTTACAAGACATAAATAGACTGACACCAAGCATTGTACATGGATGACCACAACAAAAGCAACACTGATCTGCATCGGGTCTTAACTGCAGCACACGGGATCTTCATTGTGGCTAGTGGGCTCTACATTATGGCACGTGGGCTTCTCTCTAGTTGCGATGTGTGGGCTCAGTAGTTGCGGCGCTCAGGCTTAGTTGCCCCACGGCATGAGGGATCTTAGTTCCCTGACCAGGGATCGAACCCAAGTCCCCTGAGTTGGAAGGTGGATCCTTAACCACTGAACCACCAGGGAAGTCCCCTATATTCAAATTACTTTGGTTTGGTTTTTGGTTTGCGCTTTCTTGTTGGTGACCTCCCCACCTATTTTATAAGGAAGAATTGACAGTCCACTTCTTGACTTTCAAAAGAAGCTCTTGGAACCCATGGACCATCGTTGTAAAGAGTGAAGCTTTTGCTTTGCCTGAGCCAGACATCATAGAAGGAAAGGATAAGGCTCTTTCCCTCTAAAGGCAAAGTTTGAAAGGAGTGGGGCATAACGTTTCTTTGGTAACCGTGAGCACCACGTGGAGAGGTGTGGAGTCAATGTCAAGGACAGCCAAACTCAGACAGGTGAACACCCTCAGTCCACAGCACCAGGAGGCTCAGGGCCGCTGTCTCAGAGACCACGGCCAGTCCAGGGGAGACCAGCATGGCACCTGTTAGGGGCAGCCTTAGCAGTGCTGTCTTTCTTGCTCCAGGCAGAGAGGCCACAGGGACTGCCAACTGTCTAACAAAAGTGGCACCTCTTAGAGCTTCGGATTTTGGCCAGCTCGTGCAAACTTTACTTTAAGGACAATGTCCATTTCGGGATCGTTTTAATCCCCCACCCCACCCCCAGCCACCACCAAATACAGGTTGATGCCTTGGACACTCAGGGAAGGCAGAGATGTTAGTGACGGGAAGGTCCCAGAGTGCATACTTTTCTAAGGCTGAATAGAACTAGCTGGAGATTTCTACCCCAACATCCTCACACAGCAAATCCCTTTATAGGGATGCACCACTGGCCCAGGAGCTACTGCAATGTCCTCATTAACTTGGGACTGGCCTTGTGCCCCACCAACCCTTTCCTCAGAACGGGGAGCAGATCTTCTAAGTGCAGGGGCCAAGGATGGGGGAATCCCCAATGCCAATGAGAGGCTGGTGACGGAACGAGGTAAATGACTACTTTAGCAGAAATGTAAGTTTAAGTGGCCAAAGCCACTGTGGTCCACTATACCCTGTAACCTCTTGTTCCTATACTTTAGATTTTCCCAGAGAAAGGAAACATTTTTCCCCCTCTCAGGTTCACACACACTGCCCAGGAGCTCTTGACCTTCCCTAAATCTTTGGTAAACAATTGCAGTCAGTGCACGGTAACAGCAGACCACAAATAAGATGCATTCCGATAGTGGGATAACAATGTCAGAAAGGGTCAGTTTTATAAGGATTAACAGGAACTCGTACAAAGAAATGGAGTTAGCTATTTGTGTAAATATTTCCAGTGTGTCAACCCCATTAAATGATATTTTGCAAATATGACTAGGGAAATTAGTATGTCTCTCACAGATCTTCAAAATACCAAGGATGCCTGTCCCAAGTCTTGTCAAGAAGAAACAGATAAGATACATCATAGGTAGTGACTGGGAAAAGATATGAGGCCAGCTTGTGGGGTGCTGGTAACGTTCTGGTTTTGGATCTGGGTGTTAGTTATCAGATGTGTTCCATTTATGAAAAGTCATTGAGCCGTACATTATGATTGTGTCCTTTTCAGTATCTCAAAATAAATTTTAGAAACAACTAGAGAGAGATAACCTTGTAAATTAAGCTACCATCCAATGTCTAAATATTTTGAAGAAGTCCCTCAAAGTTATAAACCTTTGGTCATTGGTAGGGAACATGGACACATAATAATTTCATAGTAGGAAAGTTTTAGGGTTTATCCAGGTCTTTGTATGGGAAAAACAGACTGACAGATTGAGTGGTCTGGTTATAGAGTAGTCTCTGCTCCTACAAGCAAGGACGATTCTCTTGGATTCCTCGCAAGCTAGGTGCTTTTCCAGCTTTGTCTGGTCAGGTGCTACAGTCCCCTGCTGGCCTTGGGCAGGGTCTGTTTCCCGGGCACTTTGATACCAGTGCGGCATTGCCCCAAGGGTTGGGTATAAGGCCTCTATGCCCTGGCAGCACAAAGCCACAGTCCTTCACCCAAAACCCTTGGGGCCAGATACGCTTCAGAACACAGATATTTTCAAATTTTAGAAAGGAAACAGTGCACATACTGTATATTCAGTCTGTAAACCCACCTTCTAGCAAAGTCTGGGGCTATACCATGCAACTAAACACACATTCTGCAGTGTAATTCATGAATATTCACATAAAGGACGATCAAAGGAGACTTTAAATAGCCTCACCTCACTTCATGGAAGTTCTGCTCCCTAATAAGTAGAGAAACTGGTTTTGAAAGATTTGGGATTAGAGGCTGCAGATAAAGTAGTCTGGACCCATATATACTCACCATTTTTAATCAGTAAGTTAATATTCTGGATTTATAAATTTCTTATAGCTGTGACTAGTGTGGATACATTTCTCAGAGTCAGATACTCTTCCACACACCCCCCTCAGGTAAATTGATAAAAATACAATAGCTAGAATCAGCAAACCCAAGAAAAATGTTGGACAGTGTGCCCTCTCCAATGAGTGGCCATCCTGGAAGGAGTGGGTGAAAACGGCCTGCCAGAACTTTCTCTGCAGCTTACCACAAGGCAACATTCATTTTTGGATAACATGCCCTGATCTAAGACTTTCCCTTTTACCTCTTTCCTAAAAATCGCCTAAGAGACCTCAATGGTCAAGTAAATATTTGTCTAATGGAAAAGTCATTCAATTCAATAAATTTAACAAGCGTGTGTATTAGGACTGTGTTATTTTAACCTACACAATTTTGATGCTCAAGGTGTGATCAAGTATGCTAAGAAAGAATCAATCTCAATTTTTCTGAAACCTGCAAATCTAAAACTGGGAGAGGGACTTCCCTGGCGGTCCAGTGGTTAAGGCTCTCTCTGTGCTTCCAATGCAGTGGACATGGGTTCGATCCCTCGTCAGGGAACTAAGATCCCACATGCCGCGTGGCCAAAAATAAAAAAGGAAACTAAATAAATAAATAAAACTGGGAGAAGTTTTCTGCTCTTTTGTTCGAGGAGGATTTGGGAACTTAATTTGGAGGACCTTTTTTTTTTTTTTTTTTAATATTTATTTATTTATTTACGGCTGTGTTGCGTCTTCGTTTCTGTGCGAGGGCTTTCTCTAGTTGCGGCGAGCGGGGGCCGCTCTTCATCGCGGTGCGCGGGCCTCTCACTATCGCGGCCTCTCTTGTTGCGGAGCACAGGCTCCAGACGCGCAGGCTCAGTAGTTGTGGCTCACGGGCCTAGTTGTTCCGCGGCATGTGGGATCTTCCCAGACCAGGGCTCGAGCCCGTGTCCCCTGCATTGGCAGGCGGATTCTCAACCACTGCGCCACCAGGGAAGCCCTGGAGGACCTTTTGGTTAAGAAGTAAAGCCCTGCCTGCTCAGAAATGGAAAGTTTGGGAATACATGGAGCCCTATTGCTGTGTTTTCATGTGTGCAGAATTGCATTTCTGCAGATTTTTATCAGGCTGGGTGGGAGGAGGCCCTGAAATGGAGAGAAGTTTTTTCCCTCTCTTTAGACCATAGAAAAAAACAACCCTGATGAGGTGGGCATGGTCAAGGCAACCCCACTGGGGAGGGTGCACTGGCCACAGTGCCTGGTGCCAGGCCAAGGGCCAAGGATAGAGCTGATCAGGAGAAGCCCCCACGGAGAGGCATGACCTGAGGACTCTGTCAGCAGTGATGTCCATTTAAGGTTGTTCTTTGGGTTTTGTTTTGTTTGGTTTTTTTTAAACATCTTTATTGGAGTATAATTGCTTTACAATGGTGTGTTAGTTTGTGCTTTATAACAAAGCGAATCAGCTATACATATACATATATCCCCATATCTCCTCCCTCGTGAGTCTCCCTCCCACCCTCCCTATCCCACCCCTCTAGGTGGTCACAAAGCACCAAGCTGATCTCCCTGTGCTATGCGGCTGCTTCCCACTAGCTATCTATTTTACATTTGGTAGTGTATATATGTCCATGCCACTCTCTCACTTTGTCCCAGCTTACCCTTCCCCCTCCCCGTGTCCTCAAGTCCATTCTCTAGTAGGTCTGTGTCTTTATTCCCATCCTGCCCCTAGGTTCTTCATGACCTTTTTTTTTTTTTTTTTTTTTTTTTTTTAGATTCCATATATATGTGTTAACATACAGTATTTCTTTTTCTCTTTCTGACTTACTTCACTCTGTATGACAGACTCTAGGTCCATCCACCTGACTACAAATAACTCAATTTTGTTTCTTTTTATGGCTGAATAATATTCCATTGTATATATATGCCACATCTTCTTTATCCACTCATCTGTCGATGGACACATAGGTTGCTTCCATGTCCTGGCTATTGTAAATAGAGCTGCAGTGAACATTGTGGTACATGACTCTTTTTGGGTTTTGTTTTGTTTTTAATTTGGCTTTGGTCTTTTCAGATTAGTACTTCCCTTTAACTTGTTTTTGTTTGTTTGTTTTTTATTTTTTTTGCAAAGTTTGGTTAAACATTTTGGAGGAGAGCACTGAATCTGCAAAGAGAATAAATACAACCAGAAAAGAAAGTACTAAAAGAATCTAAAAAGAGTGGATATGTGTATATGTATAATTGATTCACTTTGCTGTATGCATGAAACTAACACAGCATTGTAAATCAAGTATACTCCAATAAAAATTTTTTTTAAAAAAAAAGAAAGTGCTGAGATTGAGGTGAGAGAGGGTCAGATCACTGCAGTACAGCCCATCCTGTTTATTGACTGGAGCAGGCAGCCAACAGTTTGCAGGGATACTAAAGAGAAGGACGGAATCCTATTTAAAAAATAATCGATGGGTAATGACTTGGCACTTACAACAATGTAGGTGACAGCACATTAGCTCAGTCGTGAGGACCACGGAACAAGAGGTTTAACTTCTGCCTGGGAGACACAAGACAAGGGCAACGTGACACCCACAGGGAGGATCAGACTGCATGACCCCCAAGACCGATTTCAAATCTTGCCTCTACCACCTAGTGGATCTGTAATTTAGGAGAGTCCTTGAAAACTCTCTGAGCCTGTTTCCCCACCTAATATATAAATTTACTTATTCTTGCTTCATGGGGCTCCTAAGTAAGATTGCTTATGTAAGGTTTTTATGCAATTCCCAATAAGTTATTATTATTGTTAGTATAGCACAATATATGAATAGTATATGCTAATATAAATGTAATATGATATCAGTTACTTATTAATAAATCATTATTATTATCCTTTACAAGTTAATTAAGGCTTATGAACATTTCCTTAGTAAGGGAAGATTTTGAATTGCTATATCCTTTAGAGTTTATTACATATAAATCTGCTTGTGAATGATATCATTGCAAACAGAGCATGGAGTCCGTATTTTAAAATAATCCTGTGTTGTCCTCATGAAGCCTCAGGATAAAGAACATTTCAAAAACCCATCAGAGTACCAAAACTGTGCCAATCTGAAGAGCCAAGTGTTGGTAGCTGTGGACTTGTACGGAGACTCCCTAACATTGGCTTTGGCAGTGAAACGAGGAACAATCACGTTGAGAAGCTATTCAGCAGCATGACCCAGGCTTTCCACCCTGAAATGTACATTTTCTAGAATCACTCATTCAGGCAGCAAGGAGACATGTATGAGGATCCTACTGAAGCAGTTTCTACTAGAAAAACAAGAACCCTGAAAATAACCAAATGTCCACTAATGGAAGAGTGAATAAATAAATTGAGCTGTAGATAAACAACAGAATATTATTTAGAAACCAAAATGAATAAACCACAGGAAAAGCAAGTTGCAGGAGGATATGTACAGTAAAATGCTATTTATAAAGCGTTTATAAACATTCAAGGCAATAATGCATTGTTTAAGGAAAATTGAATATTTTGTTAAAGCATAAAAACATATGTGGTCATTGTAACTATCCAAGTCAGGATGGTTGTCACTCCCGGGACGGGGGGAGACTCGTTGGTGAGATCTACACAGGCAGCTTCAAGTGTATCTGTAACGTTCTCTTTCTGTTAAAAGAAAAACAACCTGAAGCAAATACAGCAAAAAGAAATTAAGATTTGACAAAGCTTTGTATTAGGCATATTGTTCATGATATCATTCTCTCCAGGTTTCTGAATTTTTGAAGTTGCTCACATTTTTTTTTTTAAAAAAAATCAGGACTTCTAGGGAATTCCCCGGTGGTCTAGTGGTTAGGATTCGGCGCTTTCACTGCTGTGGCCCAGGTTCAATCCCTGGTTGGGGAACTGAGATCCCACAAGCCAAAAAAAAAAAAAAAATCGGGACTTCTAGGTTCCTGTAGGAAAATGGGAGCCAATTAATTCTAAATCTTTTCACACATTCTCTAAAAAAGATGGGAATGCACAAAAAATGTGATAAAGCCACTCATTTTCAATGCCTACAGCAAAACTAAGAGACAAAGAATATTAAAAATCTCATGTGGGGAATTAGGTACCCAAAACCAATAGAGACAGCTGCAAAGCCCATATCAAGGTAAAATCAAGATGGAGAGTGCGGGAAAAAGGAGAGGATGCAGATAATACGAGGTCCACCTGGGAAAGTCAAGAAAATCAATGACAAGACTCGTATAGACAATAAGAGAATTCAATAAGGTAGTATGATATTAAATAAACCTTAGAAAATCAGTAACTCTCATACATACAATCTATAACCAATTAGAAGTTGCAATGGAAAAGAAAACATAATTTTTAGTAACAAAATAAAAACTAAATTCTTAGAAATAAACTGAACAAAAAATTTGCAAAAGCTATAGGAAGAAAACTTTCAAAACATGCCTAGGGCTTCCCTGGTGGCGCAGTGGTCGAGAATCTGCCTGCCAATGCAGAGAACATGGGTTCGAGCCCTGGTCTGGGAGGATCCCACATGCCGCGGAGCAACTGGGTCCGTGAGCCACAACTACTGAGCCTGCACGTCTGGAGCCTGTGCTCCGCAACAAGAGAGGCCGCGATAGTGAGAGGCCTGTGCACCACGATGAAGAGAGGCCCCCGCTTGCCGCAACTAGAGAAAGCCCTCACACAGAAACGAAGACCCAACACAGCCAAAAAATAAATATTAAAAAAAAAAAAATGCCTAAAAAACCCAAAAGTAGACTTGAACAAATGCAAAGACATTCCTTGTTCCTGGTTAGGATGACAACATCAAAAAGATGCCAATTTGCCACCAGTTAACAGGTAAAATTAAAGTGATCCCTGTAAAAATATTTCTTTTTCCTAGAGCTAGACAAGTTGATTTGAAAGTACATACAAAAAGATAAGCAAGAGAAACGTGAACATTTTGAAAAAGAAGAGCAGTGAGGGGAGCTTGCTGACAAGGCAGACAGTAAAATGTAGTAGAAAGTCTCTATAAATTAAGACGATGTGGTCCTGGCACATAAATGGACAGACCATCCAGTGGAACAGAATAGAAAACCTAGTGGTACTCCCAAGTACATGTGAAAGTTTATTGTGTTATGATGAGGACATCTCAAATCACTGGAGAAAACATGTACTTTTTACTAAGTGATGTTAGGACAAGAGTATAACCATTTTAAAAAAGATAAAATTGGACCATACTTCATGCATTGAACCAGAATATACTCTGAATAAGTCAGAGACCTAAATGGCTTTTTTTAAATAAGTACAGGAACTATGAGAAATATGGATGAGTGCCTTTATAACCTGGATGTAGAGAAAGTTTTTCTATGAATGACTCAAAATCTAGTAGCAATTAGGAAAAGATTGATAAATTTGACCATATAATACTAAACCCATTTTTTTTTACATGGGAAAATCCCATAAACAAAGGGAAAAATGAATGACAAGCTGATAAAATATTTGAAACTTAAGCTTCTTAATATATAAAGACCTCTCAAAAAAAAAAAACAAAAGGAGGGGCAACTGTAGAGAAAGATGCATAAAAGACAAGAACAGACATTTCACAGAAAAAGACAAATGATACTTAAGCATATGAATACAGACTCAACTTCTCTCACACTGAGAAACAAAAATTAAAACTACACCAATCTACAATTTCACATCCATTAGACTGACAAAATTTCAAAAGCTTGACAACACACTTGGTGAGAATATGGGAAAAGAGACATTCTCATACATTGCTGGTAGGAGTACACAAAGATATGCCCTTGGCATGCACAATGGTATGGAAGGGAATTAAGAAGATATAATAAAACTACATATTCACTTATGCTTTGACTCAGCAATCCAGTATCCAGCAGTTTACCCTGAAAGTACATGTCCACAAATTATAAACAACATTTGTACTAGTTATTCCCTCTGCATTATTTATAATGGCAAAATATTGGAAACCATTCAAATGCCCATCCCGGAGATGAGCTGAATAAACCATCATACAATGGGATAATCTACAGCCATAAAAACGGGGGGGGGGGGCTTCCCTGGTGGCACAGTGGTTGAGAATCTGCCTGCTAATGCAGGGGACACGGGTTCGAGCCCTGGTCTGGGAAGATCCCACATGCCACGGAGCAGCTGGGCCCGTGAGCCACAACTACTGAGCCTGCGCGTCTGGAGCCTGTGCCCCGCGACGGGAGGGGCCGTGATAGTGAAAGGCCCGCGCACCGCGATGAAGAGCGGTCCCCGCACCGCGATGAAGAGCGGTCCCCGCACCGCGATGAAGAGTGGCCCCCACTTGCCTCAACTAGAGAAAGCCCTCGCATGAACCGAAGACCCAACACAGCCAAAAATAAAATTAAAAAATAAAATAAATAAAGTAGCTATAAAAAAAAAAACAAAAACAAAACGGGGGGGGGGGGAATCAATGAATCTTTATGAACTGATAAGAAGTCACTTGAATCAAAATCCCTAAAATGACAAATTAAGCCCCAGCCCCACACCACCCCTGACTTATTTCCTATTATTTCTCTCGGGCTTATTCCTCTGGAGCTGCTGGTTGTAGTACCAAGTCAATGAGGGTACATTCTTACCTTCAGTCATTTGCATTTGATATCCGATCCCAGAGGTCCACATGGCTTCTCCATTATTTCCTTCAGGACTTACTCAACTGTTGTCTTCTCGGTGAGACATTCACTGGCTGTTCTGTCCAAAACTGCAACCTCTCCTGACCCTTCCTTTCTTCCTTACATGCTAGATATTTTC